>NC_056745.1:690010119-690322619 GCF_019279795.1 Protopterus annectens | reverse complement strand
TTGTTAATGTAAACATGGAAATGTTACATTTTTCATAACTTTTTGGCAAATATAACAAATATAACTCCACTTCTGTACATCCCCACATTAATCATTTCACTATGTGTGTATAGTACAAATTGTCAGTTTGTAGATGACACCTTGCTACTTTAGTTTAATTTATGTACCTCTACCAGGACATCAGAAATTAGACTTTGAAAATTGTAACAAGTATGCTCATTTCAGGAATATAAAGAAGTCTTGTAATTACTACTATACTCTTACATAATACACAGCAACTCTGTTTTTCTGATGACTACACTCTTGTAGGAAGCAATGAGTTAAAAGGAAAAAGGGGGAAGATAGAAGAGTAGAGAGAGATTAGGAAATAGAGACAATGTGGGGTCAGGGGGAGAGAGATGGCATAGAGGGGATATATACATTGATGTTAGTTGCTGTGTTGTGGTTTGGTCAGCAGCAGGGCTTAAAGTAAGAGGAGTAATACAGTTCAGTTCCCATTTGATGACATGTCTTGGGTAGCATTTATAAGTATTTACTAGCTCAACCAAGTATTTATTGAATTGCTGTCTGAATCTCTGGAAGGGAGGGATTGTTTTAGATGTGCTTGCAGAGCTTTCTATGTTTGTGGAGACATTACTAAGAAGCAGCTGAGGTATGAAGTCTGTTTTGATGTGTGTTTAAGAAGAGGGAGGATTAAGAACTTAGGTTGCAGCTGATCATTCTTTTGGTAAGATAGCTACTGAAGGAACGAGTTTCTGGATGTATTAGTTTATATAGTTAAGGAAGAGCAAAATGGTGTGTATCTTTGCTTTATTGGTTGCTATTTTTCCTTTGCTAGGACTGAACACTGCTGCTCAACTTTGTGGGCCAGGGTAATAAACTTACAGATGTTGCTGGCTGAAGTTTGTCAGGAGGCTTTTTTTTTTCTTGGATACATTAGTAATAACTGGGAGACCATGTTTGAGCCGGGAAAGTAAATATCCCTTACCAATAGCCCTTCTACCTTCTGGAAAAAAAGAACTGTTATATCACATAGTGGCAGATCAGGCAGTGTTGTCACCTTACAGCAAGAGGTTCTCTGATTCATTTCTCAGCTGGGGTACCTTCTGTGCAGGGTCTGCATGCCTTATCTGTATTTGTGTTGGTTTTCTCTGGGTACCTTGGTTTCCTGCCACATTCCAAAGACATTCAGTAGGTGAACTGGACACTCTAAATTGGCTATAGGTGAGAGTGTGCAAGTATATATGTAGTATGGAAGAACAATAGTGGTACAGCTAGCCACCCAATGGTGTAAACATTGGGTCTAGATGATTGCTATTATTAAAGTGACACCTGACCCCATATACAAAAATAGGAAAAAAAGGGGTTATGTATGGGTGGATCCCCCTACTGTTGTGGCACAATTGAGAAATTTGTCTAGTTTCAAAAGTCATGCATTTTTTTTTATTAGATATTGAACAAGAGTGACAAACATGATTCTCAGGTATATTTCCTCCTAGTAAGGAGATGACACTAGGATAGAATCAGAGATTGCACAGTCATCTGCAGTGAAACATCTTACAGCATAAACAAGTGGTGATCACAATCAGCTGCAAGCAGTGGTCCTAGAAGGCTCTAATGTCAATGGAGATTAGGCTGAAGACCTGGGAAGTGACTGTAGTGAAAACACAAGTACAAGGACATACTGAGCTCTGCTACCACAGGAAGAAGTGGAATTAGATGGAGTCAAAGAAAAATGACAGCTTCTCTAATCTGCATGTGTGAAGACTATAGAAGAGATAGAAGAGATATGTAGCAGAGCCAGATATGGAAATAAGGCACATAAGGAAAGCTGGTGGTGGAATACAGAAGTCCAGAAAGTTATCAAAAGAAAGGAAAAATCGGTCGATAGAAGAGATGGTCCAGGCTAAGAAGGAATATGTCTAGCTAACAAAAAGGCTAAGAGAGCATTTACAATAGCAAAGAACAAGGCATCAGAGGCAATCTACCAGCTTCCTGGAAAGTAACTCAGCAGATAGCACAAGGAAACTCTATCATGTTGCAAGACAAAGACAAAAAGACAATAAAGATAGTCATCAGACACCCAAAAAGTAAAAAAGTCACACAGACAAACAAATTAATAAAAACTACAAGAAAAAACTAGCCAAGCTAGAGTTTTCACTGTGTGATACCTTAAACCTCCTGTAATAGGGGCCCATGGGATATAGGCAAATGACCCCATAAGGACATCAAGTGTTCATCTACATGGCTGCTGAATGTTCATAACTTTTTCTTTTTTAAGTCCTTATGGACAGAAAGAGGTCAATAACGCCAAATCCCACTAGCTGTGGACATGCATGTTTTGGCCTTCTTATGACTTCATCAGCACAACATAAGTAGACTGATTGTCTATACTCTCTAAACTCAGGGTCTTCAAACACAGCTGATGTCCATAACCATTAAGATGACTGCAAAACACCCCAACTAACAACTAAACCAAAAAGGAAAAAGGTCACACAGACAAACCAGTTAGCAAAAACTGCAAGAAAAAACTATCCGGGCTAGAGTTTTCACTCTGTGATACTTTAACTCCTGTAATAGAGGCCCATGAGATATTTGCAAATGACCCCTTAAGGACATCAAGTGCTTCAGCTATATGGCTTCTGAATGTCCATGACTTTTTCTTTTTTAAGTCTTTATGGACAGAAACAGGCCAATAAAGCCAAACCCCACTAGCTGTGGACATGCATATTTCATCCTTCTTATGACTTCATCAACACAGCATAAGTGGACTGTTTGGCTATACTCTAGAAACACAGGGTCTTTAAACCCAGCTGATGTCCATAACCTTTAACATGTCTGCAAAATATCCCAACTAACAACTAAATCAAAGTTTTTACTAATTGGTTTGTCTGTGTGACCTTTTTACTTTTTGGTTTACAATTGGAACATCCACAGAAGTTCCTCATTGAAAGAATACAGAGCGTAAGTGAAATATCCTGTGCAGACCGTCTCAAGACCCTATCCCTGTATTCTGTCTAATACAGGCTTTAGAGGGGAGATCCATGCCTGGCATACAGGGCATTGTTATACCCCACTCTGATGGACCTCCTGCATATCCTCAAAATGAAAACAAAAGACTTAAACCTTGCCTGTGATATAAATAGGACCTGCTGGACAGATAGGTATGTATCCCAGAGACTACCATATATATGGAACAGGATCCCCAACCATGTGAAGCAGAGGTCCTCCCTAACCCAATTCAAGTGCAACTTAGATAATTGGATGGGAAACCGGAAAGTCATGCCTGGTCTGGCACCTATGTTTCTAATGGACACAGGTAACTTGTAAATGGCTCAGCTCCCAAATCCCTGCTTACACTTATCATTGGTATCAGAACTTGTCAGGGATTTGGGATGCATGGCTAGGATTAAAAATACCTTTGTGGTTGTTAGCCTAGTAAACACCTATGAACCTATAAATCTTAAGGAGTAATTTGCATATATCCCATGGGCCTCTATTACAGGGGGTTTAAGGTATCACACAGAGAAAACTCTAGCTTGGCTAGGTTTTTCTTGTAGTTTTTACTGCTTGGTTTGTTTGTGTGACCTTTTTACTTTATGGTTTAGCTGTTAGTTGAGATATTTTGCAGACACTTAATGGTTATGGACATCAGATGGGTTTAAAGACCCTATGTTTCTCAAGTATAGCCAAGCAATCCACTTACGCTGTGCTGATGAGGTTATATGAAGGCTGAAATTTTTAGTCATCAGACCCCGTTCATAAGAGTTGTTAGCAACAGCCTGCAGACCAGTCTACAGAACATCAAAGGTAGATGGCAGAAGTACTTCCAGTAGCTTCTAAATGAAGAAGTTGTACTACCCCAGACACTTCTATAATGAAAGAGGAAGAAGAAGAGCCCATCATACAAAAACACTAAGGAAAATGAAGTCATGGAAATATTAAGCTCGGATGAGGGTTTTGTTGGGTGAGTTTGGGAATAAATAGCTCTGGAGGGTACTCATTGCACTATGGAGAGAAAGGCATATCCCAGATGACTGGGGTGTGGCAGTAAAGAAGGACAAGGGGGATTCACAACTATGGGAAGTACAGAAGTATCAGACTCCAGACACACTGCATGAAAGTGTTGCAGAGGGTTATTGATAAACAAAAACACAAATAAAAATAAAATGTAAGATGGGAGATGAGCAGTTAAGAATCAGATCAGGATGCAGCACAACCTATCCAATATTTACAGTGACAGATAGTGGAAAAGAAGCTAAAGATGAGAAAAAGAGTCCAACTGGGAATTCCTAGATTTGGAGAAACCATATAACAATCTCACAAGAAACGTATTAATGGCGGTCCTGCAGTGTTTCAAAGTTCTAGAAACAATTGTAACATTAGTGCAGATAAATACAAGGACTGAATGACACTAGTTTGCAGAGTGTTCAAACTCAGAGAAGGTATCCAGTGAGAGTGGACATGCATCAGGGTTCACCTTTGAGTCCACTGCTGTTCATACTGATGATGAACTACATTAGTAAACAGGCTTAAGGGTTCAGATCCAACAGGCTTCTCTATGCATATAGTGGGACATTACTAGCAGACTCTGAGCAGGAACTTCAGCAAATTATAGAGGAATGGAATTAAAAACTGGAGGCGCATGTGATGAAACTGAGTACAGCCAAGACAGTTGCCAGGACAAGAAACATGAAAAATCAGAAGAAGAGGAAAATTGTGATAGAAGGAAAAATAGTTGAACAGGTGGACAGTTTCAAGTATTTGGGAGAAGGAAAGTCTGAATGAGGAGGTCACAGCTAGAATCAGAGGGGCTGCAGTCAGCTGGTCCAGGATATTAGGGGTAGTGTATGTCAGAAGAATTCAAAGGAAGAGAAAAAAGTAAAGTATACAAAACAATGGTGCAATCAGGACTGCTGTGTGGTATGGAAACCTGGGCAGTGAAGGCAGAGCTATTGAGGAGTCTAGAAGTGATTGAGATGATATGCCTGAGATGGGTGGCAGGATGCACACTGTGTGACAGATGAAGAAATGAGGACATCAGAGAAAAAGCCAAAGTAGCTCCAATTGCAGAAAAGGTCAAAGAGAACAGATTACAGTCATTTGAGAAAATATTCAGGAAAGCATAAGGTGAATTGATGAAAAATATTTGGGTGAGACAGTAAGAAGGAAAGTGGAAATAAGGATGTCCAGAAAACAAACATGAGAGAAGACCTGTGAGAGTCAGGCATGACTCATAAAGAAGGTAAGGGGAGTAGCACGGAGCCAAGAGAGATGGCAACAGTTGATGTGACACACTGGAAAAAGAAGTTTGATGATGATGATGATGATCAGTTTGTACTGTAATTGGAAGTGTAGATCATAGGTTCATGGGTTCAAAGAAAATAAGTACTAGGCTAGCTGCCGTTTTTGGTCATTTTAAGCCTAGCCAGTTTCCCTTGTTGTGGGCAAATTAAGCTAACCCCTTTTGGTAAGAGATTGGCCTTACCTATTCCATTGTCAATAATTATATATTACCCCTAATGAGAATAACTAGGATCATATCATACCATAGATAATTTGAGAGGACCCATGCATGGAATAAAGCATTTAGGAGATACCTCTGTCCATTGGTAGTACAGAGAGTAGTCTGGGGGTAAATTTTCTGCTTCCCACCCATAGATCTAAATTGTACTTAAATATGAACAAGGGGCTTCATCATAATCACCATCAACATCCCCCTTTTTCCAATTTTTCTACATGGGGCTGGGGTTTTGTGTCAACTGTCACCAAGGGCAGGGATTAAATTTGTTTAATGTGAATGAGGAGTTTGTTCCTGAACAGAGCTATCCTCTGTGAGATATATCAGCCCCTCCAAACTGTTCTCTTGATATTGCAGAAGAGGTTTAGATCTCTAGATGATGTCACTGGATTTGCTGATGTACAGTAAATCCATTAGTACTGGTCACAAGATGCCTTGTACACCAGCACAGGTAACATCTTAGCAGTCTGTAGGATGCTGATTATCATTCTTTAGGCCTTACTTCAATGTAGCATATCAGACATTGGTCATGTAGTTGACCATGTCAACTGCCTACAGGAGTAAGGGAGTTTGGGATAGGCCAGTTGAGAGATTATTTATAAGCAATGAGTACAGTGGGGATAGAACTCACCATTGTGTGACACCTTTCTGAGGCAGAAGAAATGTGAGGAGGACTCTACTAGCTGAACTTTAAACAGGCTATCAGTACAAAAGCTTTTGAATCACAGAAGGGAGTCTATGCTGATACCTGCGCTATAACTACTTTAAGACTCAGTCAAAGGCCTTAATAAAGTCAATGAAACTTGCACCTTTAAGAAGACCTTTGTTCATGTTAAGGAGTATAGGGTGGTCATGGTACTTTATCCCAATTAAAAGCAATGTTATTGTTGGGCTACTATATTGTATTTTGACATAGTCTGTTAGTTGAGTGAATATTTGTTTCTCAAAAACCTTTCCCAGAGATGACAGAAGTGAAATAGTCCAGAAGTCCTTTGCATCTACAAGATTGTGAAGTTTGGTGATAGCTTTGACTATGGCTTGTTTCCAAATGTCTGGCACAATATTATTTGTAAGGCAGATACTACAGAGATGTACAAGTGGATGTGAGATATGATGCAGTCTTTGTATAAAGAGATAAACCATGGCAAAAGACCATTTGCCCTGGAGTAGTGTTACAAGTGATTTATTTTCATTTTTTGTGATATATTTAGCTAAGTAAAATGGGGGTACATGGGAGTAATTTCTGTGAAGGGAGTGTAGTAGATGACTGAAAAGGTGAGGAAAGGGTGAAAAATTCTATAAGGAAGTTGGGGGAAGTAGTGAGCCTGAAGTTGTTACTATTGTTTTACAGTTTAAGTGTCTTTGGGAAGGAAGCAACCTATGATGTGTCCCAAATTTGTTTTTGTTGTGTTTCATTTTTTTTTTGCAGGAAGTTTGCTGGGTGCTGTTTTGACTCTTTTTGGCAAGATTTCTATATTGACAGATCTGTCTTTATTTTCTGGAATAGGACTGCAATTCCACTGGTGCTATGCTGAGTCTCTTAACTTGGAAAGATTTCAGCATTTCCGTTCTTCAGATAGCCATTGGTTTTGATAACTTTTTAAGTATTCTGGAGACTGTGGGTATGTACTTGATATGTAGATTGATAACAGATTTTTTTAGAGCTGTGATATTTCATTGGGTTGGTATTGGTTAGTATGGTGGACCAGAAAGTTTTGCGAGTTTGACTTTTAAATTTGATATTTATTTTAGATTTTGGTTAAAGGTAGTTAAGGAAAGGAACTTGCATTTAGTAATCTTCAGAGAGAATGTGATAGAAGCGGTGATCACTAAAGCTTGGGAGGGAGTACAAGTTTAAAATCAGAGTTATTTTTTAGTATGCTAGTAAGTATCAGATCAAGGAAGTAGTTATTATTAGATTTGTAGTTAGGTCTGGTGAGTTCTTTAATAAATTGTATTAGCCCTAGGTCAAATAGATGGTCAGTTAAATCAGAGTTTCTGAATGAAGGAAGTTTAGGTTGAAATTCTAAAGGATTATGATTGCCTGATATGGCTTAGTTATTAGTAGTTCATTGTGTCTGATGAAATAATTTTTTAAATGTGAAGAGGCTGGTTGGTGGGGGAGGTAAGTGATAAAGCAGGCCACTGGTGGAGTATTTTTGATGTGTATTTGTATAACAGCCAGTTAGGATTGTGGTCATCTGTAGTAGAGTTCTGCCCTAGTACTGATACTTCAATGTAGTATTTGATTAGGACTTATGTTCCCTATCCACTTCTTGTTCATGGTCTAGGATTAAAAAAGTAGGTGTGCCAGGGAAAACAGTGGATAAGGTTGGGGTGCTGGTTTTAAACCATGATTCAGTGATTGCTAGGCTATTTATTGCAAGAAATCCTTCAGTTTGTTCTAGTTTGTTGAGTTGACTGCCTTCACTCTTGAGATGAATTTCTTAACATCCATGTCTCACAAGCATAGTATTTGGTTATGATCAGAGACCTGATCATAATCCTCTACATAATGCATGTTTGTAACTTATTTTTGTTTCTAAAGGTACTGTGTCAAGATGTCTTCTCTAAGTATAAATTATTCTGCATTTTTGTAGATACCGTAGTCTCATCCTTTCCCGTTAATCACCTCTATAAAAAGTTAATGCACTGGTGCGTACTTGACAGAATGTGACTCTGATATTACTTTATCTATGATCAATGTATTTCAGATGTCATTTCATTTGTGTACTGTAAGTGCAGTTCTGACATTGGTTTATTAAGCAATAACCGATGATGTTGGTATGGTATATTGAAGATTTACCCTTTACCCACATTTGGCGTGGTTTAATCATGAGGGGGAAGCCCGAGTGATTAAATAAAGCCAACCATGGGTAAATTTCAATATACCACACTACGGAGTCAGTTATTGCTACTATACAATGACATTATTGAAGAAAAAAATGGCTTACTTTTCTTAAATAATGTCTTTGTATAATGGTGCCGTGGTGCTCTTCTGCTTTTGCCTTGGTATCCTAGACCATTGTTGATGTACTGTGCATGCATGGGGGACAAGCATTCTCATGCTTTCGCAGTACACCACTGCTGTGTGAAGGAAGCAACGGAGATAGGAATATCTCTGTTGCCTTTTTTTTTTTTAACTAAAAAAATAAAAGAAACCGGGATGCTTTTAAAGTACAGGAGAGATTAAACAGAAAATAAAAGGATAATCAGGTTCATTTGTTTAAATTTGTATATCGTACCTGATTATCCTTTTATTTTTCTCCATGACATCTCTCTCGTTCATTTAGGACTCCATTTTTGTGAAGTTGTTGAAAAAAATGAAATAAAATGATTTTTTTATTGCATATATTAATGGAAAAAAGTCAGGGCGACTGGACCTTTTTCCATTGGTATATGCTTGGATTTACAACGGGCACGCTGGTTGAGCTGACCAATCAGCATGCTCATTTTTGAATATTAATGGCTAGTCATTGTATATTTTTTCTTAATACACAGCATAGAATACAATATACACTACAGAAGGGCTCACTGACAGCTCAGGAAATGGACTTGCATTACAAAATGTTTTTAGACTATTATATTTCAAAGAAACTGAACTGGAGTTATTAGCATCATATAGAAAGAGTACGAAATAGCATTCAATGACCTCCTGTCAACACTTTTGAAATCTGCATTGCATTATGGTAGCTCTGCTGGTCCAGGGAACAATTGTCAATTGATTTACACATGATCACAGCACAACTCTGAGAATGTTTATAAAAGTGTCTTTCTGTCAGCAATATTCCTCACAGCATGCACTGTTTATGTATTGATGTAAAATGTTTAGCAAGGTGCTTGGCTTAAGGAAAGATCTACCCCATAAATGCATGACACAGACCTACTGAGCCTTATGTGAAATTAAGTCAGTGTCATATTGCAGATCTCAGTATGTAAGATAAAAAAGCAAGACAGCAGCCCTTGTACATTTGTGCTGTTGCTATACATCAAGCTGCTCTGCAGATCATACTTAAGTGCAGCAGAGCAAAAAGGCTTTAACTAAAAACCTACACTTTAGAAATCCACTTCTGGTACATAATTGTTTAAAATAGATTTTAACTAAAAAAGCAATCTTAGTTTCTGTAGCAGAGGCAAACCAGCTGCTGGTCTGTGACTTGTAAAAGCAGTCGAGTCATTTAAAGTCAAGTTGTTTCTCTGGTCTGTGTATTTCTCTGATTAGTCCACTGAGATAGATCAGGTCACTGAGTGTGCTTTGTTTCGTGCTGTGCACTGTGTGCTTCCTTTTTTCAGCTTTATTATCCATTGACACAAGCTTTTTGTTCTCTTTCTGCATTTTATTTCTCATGGCCTGAAACATTTAAAGCACATAATGTGGCTAACAGTGCTAGAAATTAAAAATCCTCATTTAACATACTCAGCACCAAAAAAAAAAAGAGATAATCTCAGCACAGGGTGCCTTTTTTCCATACAAAATAATTATCCTATAAACCAAAAGCCTTTCAGCTATAACCATAGCTAAGTATGAATATTAGAAATAAGTGGAAGGGAGACAATAAAATATGAATTCCTTTTTCTGTCTGTAGTATTACACCCAACATGGAATACTTGGGTATTTTATTTACTTAGGTATTTTTTTCTAGAAGAATTGCTAGAGGACTTTTAGCAACTGAGTAAATGTAAACAGTAATATTCAGGCTTCAGTGACGTAACTCAGTGCAACTTTACAGGATGGTGCACTCCAAAGTTCTTAATATATTTCCTTAAGAATCAAGGGCAGGTTTTAATATGTCAGAGTTGAAGACTGAAAATTAGGGACATAGCATAATGATGGGTCTGTTTACTTAGACAGCTCCAATAAGTATTTTGTTGAATAGTGCATGTCAGGAGAAAAACAGGCATGAACCATTTAATTTTCTAAGTTCCTCTTCCTCCATGCTTGCTAATAAGCCCCCTTCTCATCAATCTTGAGTCCATTCATTCTACCATAATGGATACCATCAGGAAGTTGCGAGGAACAGTCATACAGGTAGCCATGTAGGTTGTTTGTGCCCCCATCTGCATCTGGTGATGCAGGCTATGAGAGCATTTGTTTTGGTTGCCTACAGTATGCCTTCCAGCCGACTATCTGTTGCTCAACTCTATTTGCTCCTAACTTATCTGTTCCTGGTATTGCCCCCCACCATCACATGTCTAATGGCCTTAACCCCTTCCTCAGTTGCTGATATGGGAACTCACATCACTACCAAGTCAACTGCATCATCCATGTGTATGTTTCTACACACACACACACACACACACACACACACACACACACACACACACACACACACACACACACACACACACACACACAATTTGTCACCAGCTTAGTAGAACCTAACTCCTGTCTCTTATGCTTATGATGTTTCATTACCTACAAGACTATACTTGCTGATAAATTGGTGATAGATTGACAGAATGGGATGCCCTCCATCCACTCAGGCTTGGGGAGTAGCATTAGCCCCTCACTTGCATCCTCCTCCACAAGGATCCTCCACTTCCTGAGCTGCTTTTCAGACTCAGGTCATCTTGGTCACAGTAACCATGTTATCCCTTTACGTCATAAAGGTTGGCAGGATGAAACAATTTTAACTACATTTTATGTTTGTAAGTTTCACAATAAAAAAAAAGTGTAGGAAACTGTATAATATCCAAAGGGTAGAGCTAATTTGCTGGCAGACAAGTCTAATGCAAATTTCACCCCCAGACAACCTTAAAAAGGTTACAAATCTCTGACTTCCTTCTGCTACCTAACATCTAAATTATCATGGCCTAACTATGCTTTGGAAAGACAGAAATACCACTTCATTTGAGACCACATGATATACCTGATTGTATAAAAAAACAGTGCCAAAGTTGAAAAACAGCTATAGTATGATAACTGTATTGTATTTTAAACATATGCAATTTTTTGATAATTTCTGTATTGCATGGAATTCATTTAATTGCATTTAATATTTAATGACCATAAAAGGTTGATGAGTTTTAGCACTTTGTCTTTAAGAACTCCATCTGGTAGTTGAGTGACATCATGATTTATTCTACTGTTTTAAATGTGATTGGATGTAGTGTATGTATTTAATGTACTTTTTAATTACTGACAATCACTCTGATGAAGTCTTTAAGTTTGTAAGACAAAAGCATCAGTCTGTGGTTTTATCTATTATTTATTAAAATCCATTGAACTTCATTTGGAGTTTATCATTTAATTTTTTTTAATGTTATTTAGTTTGTTCAGTGCCAAACGCTCCCTTGCCAAGCCTCTAATAAGTTTTCTAACTTAAGTTTAGTCACTAAGTATGTCCCTGAATCATGGAAGACAGCAACTCTGATGTAGCTCAATAAGGCACAACCCACCCAGACCCCAGGAATTATAGGCCAATCTGTCAGACTAGCTTAATCTGTAAGGCTATGGAGCTCATTATATCCAACTTCATAAACTGCAGCAACAAAAGTCTTATAAATCTAGACCCCTACTGTTTTGGTTTCATAAAGGGAAGATCATGTCTGCTTAACTTATTAATTTTTTTTCCAAGAATGTTACACAAGCTGCAGATGGAGGTTATACAGTTCACACAACCTGTTTAGACCTGGCCAAGGCCTTTGACACAGTCCCCTATTTTGGTATTGTTAACAAACTAACATATCTAATTGTGGACTAGTACATGTTAAAATGGATTTGGAACTGGCTAAAAGGTCAATCCCTTGTATGCAAATCAGCAGACAGTATGTCAGAAAGCAAAAAAGTGAGTAGCGGTGTACCTCAGGGATTGGTACTGGGACCCCTCATGTATAGGATGTACTTCTCTGACCTCAAGACAATGGACCCAGACCTGTGGCTCATGAAATCTGCTGATGATTATAAGATGGGTACATTTGTCAAGTCACCCCTTGATTCAGTGGCTTTGCAACAAGAAGTGAACCTCACAAAACAGTTGTATAGTGAAAAGGGGATAAAACTAAGTGCAAGGAAGTGTAGTATTGTTTCATTTTGCAAAAATAACTTTTGCCCTTAACTTATAACATAGCCTGCACCCCACTCCAAACTGATACAACAGTAAGAGATCTTGATATCTTGGTCAATAGTTCTTTCCCTTTTGATAAACATGCATCATTAGTAGTTAATAAAAATGTTGTACTTAGCACGACTGATAAGAGAAAGCATGTCATCCACGTTAAAAGATATTATCTCTCTGTGATGAGATTTAATTAGAATAATTATTAAGTACAATGCCCATTTTGTTATATACTTGTCAAAACACATAGCAGTCCTACAAACTCCCCAACTGATCCAGACTAAAAAGTTTACTTTCCTAAAGATTCTATGTTAACAAGATGGACTTAAAGCCCTCTATCTCTGCTCCATCTTTTACAGCTTCTTAATGGTGATCTGGGTCTTGCGATTTTGCTCCCTTAAGGACAAAATCTTCCAAGACCTCTTTCATTTCCTTAATTCCAACAGTGCTACAAACACTAGAAATAAAAGCTTAAACTTTCTTCAACATATGATCAAAACAAGATGGTGGGACAGACTTATTGCCCACCATTTACCTCATCTTTGTAATAAACTGCCTTTACATGCTAAATAATGTGACACTCTAGCATCCTTCAAAAACAAACTTGATGATTGAATGGGCTTCTGCAAACTTATCCCAACCCTGATCTGCTTTGCCTTAGTGGAAAGAAGAGCTTGACAATGATGGTAGATGTTGACTAGGCGTAAACTGTCCATGCAAAAAGTGCCTTGTAATTTCTATGATCCTATGAGCCTATGCTGCAAAATCATCTAAAAAGCAAACTCATCAAAGAAAGCTGCCTGAAATTTCAGACCATGAAAGAATGTAAGCTGCTTTATCTGATACAAAATATAAGAAAAAATAAGCAACAGCTCCATCCTGTTTTCAATCTGCAAATGAACAGATTTAGGTACACAGATAGTTACTAGACTTCCATTAGAGCAGGGCCATCTTAACAGCATTATTGCCCCCAGGCAAAGCAGTGCACTGGAGCCCCTACCAACACAACCACTCACAGGATTAAAAATGAAAATGGCCGATAAAAATTAAACATACATTTACTGATACTTCCAACAAAATCAGTGTTTAAACATTAAAAAACATGTTGTACAGCAAAGATTAGACAACATACCTTGAAAAACAGAAAAATTTCGACAAGTTAATGATACTACAACCAGCACAAGAAATCTGGAAAAAGCCAAAATTTATGGGGGGGGGGTGAGACAAAGGCCCAAAACCAGGGACACAGTGTAAATATTACTTGTATGATCTTAGAAAGTTGCTAGAATAAAAGGTTTTGTGTTACCATGCATTTCTTGAAAGATAGGAAGACTGAAACTTAAATGGCTGTCATTACTGTATTTAATGAATTCAGTCCTCACTGATTTGCCAGAAAGCCACGAATTTTAAGAGGAACATACCCAAACCATGAGCCAAAAATTCCAGACATTCAGTGAAAATCCTTGAAATACAAGTGGTGGTAGGGGCAGGGAATTCAGGCTCTTCTACCTAAGGTACAGGGTTTGAGCCTGGCAAAGTAACATTAAGCACCAGTTATCCCTAACTGGGGCATTTTTACACACACACACACACACACACACACACACACACACACACACACACACACACACACACACACACACACTCTTAGTAGTGCATTAAGGACCCTAGCCCAAATTCCCAATTGCCACAAAGTAACATCTGGTTAACTAACTTGCTGAAGGTCACACAGTAAGCAAATGAAAACTGAGGGAATCTAACCATGTATCCTCTGTGCTGTCAGACATTCTTTATTTGTGTGTGTGTGTGTGTGTGTGTGTGTGTGTGTGTGTGTGTGTGTGTGTTTGTATGCAGTGCTCCTTTTGGTGGAAACCTGGGAAGTATACCCAAAAGACACGTAAAAGTATATAATGGCAACTATCACTTGAGAGAGACACATTCCTGAGCTCTAGATTTAGAGAGGGATCAGCACAGAAGTCTCCAGAGATCTATGTGTGAAGGATGAAATAGTCTGGAAGGAATCCATAAAACCTGGAAAAGGTACTGGAATGGTGGTCCTGCAAAGATGAAACTAATGGAATTTCCCTTCTGTGTATGATAAAGTATGCTGAAGGGGATATGCCAGCTATAAATACTACTTAATTCACTTTTCAACTTCAAGAGAAAAATCTTGTAATCAATGTGAAGAAGTACTGAAATTGTACTGACTAAAAAGGCCCCCCACTGAACTGAATGCTGACAATAATCTATTTGCACTTTTATAAATAGAATAGAACAGAATACAGTTTGAAGACTTGTATTTATAACAATAATTGCTGGGAAATACTTGCTGAAACAGATTAATCAGCGCATTAGTGACTTTGTTTTCTGTTCCTTTCCACAATTTTTTGCAAGAACATGTTCATTCTTGCAACTAAACCTCAAATTAAGATTGAAAAGCTATTTCTAGACATTGTTTTGATTGGGGCAGCACAGCAAACTGCTACTTTGGTGGAGGCAGAAGGCATAAGAACAGTTTTATTATAAACTGTGACTTTTCAATGTATATGAAGACAAATATTCTGACTGTGTTGTTCTTCCCCACCTCAGAAAGGAATGCAAGCCTTCCTAAATGAAATGATACCTTCAAAGATGGCAATTGCTGACTCTTAAAACTAACCTGGATTGTTCTCTGCACTCAATTTATATGTACTAAAACTGTGGCTGCTGTGTTCTATTCATAAAAAAAAAAAATGAAAGTTTTAATGATCATTATGTATCTTCAAAAAAGAAGTGCAGCAACTGACCAACAACTGCTTAACCTCAAGCCATAGAATATCGAACTTCAAACTCCGAAATGTAAATAGTTTGAAAACTCAAACCTTCGAAAAATGGAACTTCAAATAGCAATGGTCAGCCAGCTTTACACCCGTACTACCTGAAATAATAAAGATAACACACAACCACTACACCTGTGAAACATTGCATAACACAATGCATCCACCACATGAACCTACATTTCAAACATGTATGTGAATAATTATTAAAGTGTACTACTGAATATATATGTTAAACTAAACAGAAGCAAATAAACTAAACCTAAGTATTTACATCACGTTGTGTGCTTTACCACCATCATCACTACTCTAGACTGTTAAAAGCATAGCTACTGCATTAACGTATTTTACGGCAGTATACTCTGACCTGTTTTGTATGACAGCCTGCAATCTCCGTTGCCTTTCAATGTAAATACATTCTTCTTGGGTGACAAAGGGCAACCTGATCTCATGAGTAACCGCATGTCATCAACTGTTTTGTTCCCTAACAAGTATGTTGATTATAGATAGTATGTCGGCAATGCATCTACCTAGCAGGCATCAAAGATGCCTATGCCATCCCTCAGCATAGTACTGTGTTCTGGGTAGTGACAGTTGGTTCAGGGAATGTATATTCCAGAACTCAAGTGGAAACATCAGAGGGAATCAACTAACACCAGTAGTACTTGTCTGTTGCTTTCTAGGACAACCTAGGACATGAACTTCAGAGAAGTATAGCAGTAACTCCTTAGCATCAGGGTAGAAGGTGTCAGTAATGCACTTAAATGCTTCTACTACATCCTCTACATTTAGAAAGGCAAGGGCAATTAGCCATTTGACATCTAACCGCAATTGGAATATTTTTCCCATGCACACTAGCTAATCCAAGCAACTGTACCTTTCTCCACACTGTTTGTGTAAAATGGAAGAAACATCCCTTGCTGATCACAGAAGAGAAATTATGCCTAACATTCTTAATAGCAGCAAACTCAAAGTCTGTCAGAATATATTTTACTGTATACTCTAACTGAATTGAGAACAATAACTCATGCACACATTCCCACAGAAAGTTATATGCCTTATAGGACTTCTTTGACATTAAGGAGAACACTAGTGGCAACCATTTAGTGGAATCCCTGAATGTTATCAACCCATGAATGGTATACAATTGCCTACATAGTCTTCCGGTTGTCAGGAATATACCATCCATGAACCATATCTGTGTACTGCATAAATCTTGCAGATTTTCCTTCGTATTAAACATCAATACATGGGTATTAGTGTGAATGTCTGCCTTCCGTGCTTGTATGAACGTGCCCTGTTTTAATGGACATTTAGTTGTATCCACAGCACTAATGTTTCCAGCCACAAACTTATAAGTTAGCATCTTCCTTCTCCTGACTCTGTTAACCTGTTGCAGCATGGACCTTCTAGAAGGTAAACTCATCATGCTTTCAACAGATGTAGTACCGACGACATCATCCAACAGTATAGCTGGTGTACTTGTACTACACCTTGCACTTTCCTTTAACACATGGCAGGCTCAATACTTCTCTACCTCTGCCACATCAGGAGCATGCTGGTGACTAACGGACTTTAACAGAAAGTCTCCATCAACTACCTTTTCTGTTATAGCCCTACCTCTATATTTATGCAACATCTTTAATTTACAGCACCAGTACCATTTTTTGTTAATGGTTTTCTCTAAATTATAGCGATATCCATCCACGTGCAACATTTCTGATCTCTTTTGTGACATTACACACTCACAAATTGTACCTACTATTCCAGGAGCAGGATATGCAGTGGCAGCCATATTGCAATTCAGTCAAAGCTAAGCACATGGGAGGAAGCATGAAATGTTTACTTTTATACAGTTCAGTAACAACACATCATGACATCTATATACGTTATGTATATTATGGAGCACCTTTACGTGCATACACATTGTTTATGCTTATGACACTTTATATCATTATTCATTACCCTACATCATGCATATGCATGCTTTCACAATGACTCTAAACATCAGTGAGTACGGAAGGGCCAACCATAATCATTCGGAGTTCTGATCTTCAAAGTTTTGAATTTTCAAACTATTTGCATTTCGGATTTTTAAGTTCGATATTTCCATATTCGAACTTATCACAGTTCAACTATATGATATAGACCCATAATGCAGTACCTGCAAAAACTGTTAATGCTGACCAACATGATGTACATGCACATAAAATGCAATAATGTTGAACGTTTAGTTACTAGCTCTGTAGAATTTGCTTTCTACCATTGTGTTGTTTGAACTTCTTTTATATACCATTGTGGAAGAAGGGAAAGTTATCCTAGAGCTGTTGGATTTGAGGAACCTGATTACAATAGTTAGTTGTGAAAAATAATGAAAGAGGGCAACATGGAAACAGAGACAGGCCAATAGTTAAGAATACACTAAGATAAGTAAGTATAGAAACTGGAGAAGAGCTAGATGAATCTCATATTGAAGGAAAAGGCAAAGGTGAGCTTGAGAAGAGTCCCACGGTTGTCCCTGTTATACCAAATTAGAGAATTAGACAAAAACAAGACTGCAAGGGAAAAGAAAGTGAAGTACCTATTGAAGTCAAGAAGGGGAATCTACCACTACCCCCGTTAAGAAAAATATTTTCATGAACATAGGAATTCTTTAAGAAATTCTTACTTTCAAAATTGCCCCAGCCATGCCCAGAATAATGTATGAATTTTGTTGATTTTTTTAAAGTGAAACAGGTAAGGACATCTGTATATCACCCTTAGAAGGACTGGTTAGTTGAGTAATCTAATAGAACTTTACTGTCTATGTATGTTATGATCTTCATATGAACTTCTATAAAGCAGACTTCACTGAGGCTTGCTAGATAACTAGGAAGAAGAAAAAATACTTTAGAAAGTTTGATACATTTTATAGACTTGTAAGACAGGTTAAGAACCACAATTCATCTACTAAGGAACATATGGAGAGGGCATGAGACACAAAGACACAAAAATGCTTGTCTCAGAGAATTCAAACCCAGTGGATAAAGTACTTGTGTTAGTGCTGTTTAAAACAATTTCTTGCAAATTGACAAGGTCCCTTTGAAATTGTAGAAAACAATAAGTGAAGTAAATTTATGTGGTGAGACAAATGGTAAAAAAGAAACATGAGCATGCATACCATGATGTTTGCAGGGGAAGTTTAGGTCCTTAGCATGTGCGAAAGTAAAAATATATGAGATATTACTAATGTCTAAAAACAAGAGGTAAAAGAATGAGCATTAAGGAATAAAGACAAATTTTCAGAGTTGCCTGAAAGAATCAGTTTCAACTTGCACAAGCTAGAAGCCATGCCTGGTGAGAAAGAAGATTTGAAACTGTCCCAACTACCAGAATCCCAATGTTAAGCATTTAAGAAAGGGCTATATAAATGGTACAAATGTGGGATGATAAAAGACTTCCAAAGTGAGTAGAATGGTATCATTATACTGGTCCTCAAGCCTGATGGGTCCATACCATTTTACAGTAACTACAACAAATGAAACAGTGCATTTAAATTTTATAAATGTCCCACACCCTAAGTTGATGAATTGATTGAAATATTGGGAAAGGCTAAATTTCTATTCAGTATGGACCTAATCAAAAGCAACTGGAAAATTCCACTGGCCTGCAGAACTAAGGGAACTAAATATTTCCACACCAGATGGACTTTTCCATTATAGAATCCTACCTTTTGGTCTCTATACACTATCCTGAGGCTGACAGACAAAATTCCTCGACCTATACCAGATATTTAGCAACCAGGCTGGATGCTGTGGTAATATTTTGTTAAGACTTGGAAAGTATTTTGTTTAAATTTCAAGCCATTTCAGATTCTGTGCAGCATGCTTGGTTGACTGGTAACCTTACTAAGGGCAAGTTAGGCATGGCTGAAACCCCTTATATGGGCTATGTTATAGACCAAGGAATAATGAAACCATAGGCCAGGAAAATCAGAACCAATATAGACGACACCAAGAACTAGGAAAGAGTTAAGGTTATGTTAGGCCTTTCTAGCTATTATCACAAATGTATTTCTAATTTCATTACCATTGCTTGCTCCCTGAATGACCGGACTAAGGATAAAGCTCTTTTGAAGCTTAAGTGGACAGTTGAAGCAGGGCAAGCCTTTGGGTAATTAAAATATATGCTGTGTCCAGAACTAATAACAGCTCCAGACTTTTTCAAACAGTTTTAGAGCACACAGCTTTTGAAGCAGATGTAGGTAGAGTATTGTCTCAGACATTAGATGGGGATCATCATCCTATATGTTATATATGTAGAAGACCTAGTATTGCTGAGACGTGCTTTCAGCTAAAGAGAGAAAGAGAGAGAGAGAGAGAGAGAGAGAGAGAGAAAATGCCTAACCATAAAACAGGCCCTCATCCTCATGAAATACTACATTTACTGGACAGGGAATTTTTATTGAAGACTGATCATGTCCTCTGCTATGGTTCCGCCATCAGAAGTATTGCAAACCAAAATGATCTATCTATGGGCTTTGACTTTACAGTCTAATAATTTTAAGATACTGCAATACCCAGGCCACAGTCACTTCAGTTCAAACTGACTGTGTTAGGCCTACATCCCATCTCACAGTGCTAGTAGTGGTGGTTTAACCCTTGGAGGTCATATGGCATAGTTACAGCTGAGCATGGGAAGCACATTATTTATTGTTGTATTGTGCCTGCTGTTTGTACACCTGTTGTGGTTGTCTTTTCTTTTCTAAAGGTTGTGGCATGGAAGGGAAAGAAAACACAGAGCTTCTGAGTCTGCAGTAGGCAGACCAACGAGAGAGAGAGAGAGAGAGAGAGAGAGAGAGGAGAGAGACATGGAAGTACTGGGCACCTAATTCTGAAGAAGGCAGGAAAACAACTAATAAGGAGTTATTAATATGGGGTGCTCTAGGTAACCAAAGTCCACTGCTTCTTAAACTTGATAGCAGAAGTTTATGCTGGTATGTCAAAGAAGCACTACAGATTGCCTCCTAGAGGAGCTGAGCTCACTGTTTTCTTCACATACTAATGAGAGCAAAGACACTCAAGCTTCAGGGAATCTTTTTCTCTTATAGTATACCTTCTAACTATAACTAATTTTATACATTTTGAGTCTTAAAAAAGTTCATGTTCCATGTTGTTCTCAGCAGCTGTCAGATTTTCTCAGAATGTCCAGATTTTTTGGCTTATATTTTTGGTCTGTTCCTCATAAAATGTGTGGTTTTCCAGCAAACCATTGAGGATTGAAGTCTTTAAATAATGACAGACATTTGCGTTTCATACTTCATATCCTCAGAAAATTCATGCTAATGCAAAATATGTTATTATATCAACTTTCTATGCTTATAAGAACAATATTTAAAAATTGCCTGATTCTGGCCATTTGTTCTGCCATTATTTTTGGTGTTGTCCAGAATTCTGCACTAAGAGGTTGAGAGGTATGTGTCACTCATTTTTTAGCATTTTTAACTAATATCCACAGTAGATAATACATATTAATTGTTAAAAAAAAGTATTTATAAGTATAAATATTCAGTCCTGGGACCACTCTTGTTTGGCATCTACTTCTCTGAAGTACAGGCCAACACTAAAGGACTCTGGCTAACAAAGTTCACAGGTGACTGCAAACTGGGAGCCATTATCGAATCTCAAAATGATGTGGATACTATACAAAAGGGCCTTACAGAAACAGATGCTTGGTGCCCGACCCATGGGCTCAAGCTTAATGCCAAGAAATGTATAGTTATCCCCTTTGGGGAAAAAGCATGTACCCATGAATTACTACATAGGTGGCAGTACACCAAACACTGAAAGTGTGATAAGAGACTTAGAGACACAGGTGGACAGTGGTCTCACCTTCGATAACCACATCGCCACAACAGTCAGGAAATCCTTCTATGTGGCACACCTCATCACTAAGGGCTTTTCATCCAGAAAAAAGAGGTCATTGTCCCACTGTACTCATCCCTCATTAGACCCATTATAGAGTACAACTCCCCGTTTGGTATGTACCTCACAAGCCATCTGCAACAGCTGGAAATGCCGCAGAAATACCTCACTAAAAGAATCACAGGCCTAAAGCAGATGCCCTGTGCTGACCATCTAAAAAAACTCCAGCTATACTCTGTGGCATATCGTCTACTCAGAGGCAATCTCTGCTTAACATACACGGCTATGTCAAACCCTGAGCTGTTGGACATGCTCCACTTAAAGAAATCCCAATCCCTCAGAGCCACATGCTCCAGGGATCTAAACCTTGTCATCACAATAAACAAAACATGCTGGAGGGATAGGTTCCTGACCCAGAGACTCATACTCTGGAATAAACTGCCCATACATGTCAAGCAGAGGTCCTCCTTGGCCCTCTTCAAAAGGAACCTTGATGATTGGATGAGAGATAGGAATTTCACCATGGGGATCATGTCAGTCGCCGTGCTAGACAGGGGTCCAGGGAAGTAAATATTGTGGGAAGAAATATCCAGGGAATTGTTATGGCTTGGCTTGTATAGGCCCTAGGGCCAATAGCCTAGTACCACCCTATGAACCTATGAATCTATACAGTAACACATTTTAACCATGCTGGAAGCTTCCTAGCTGAAAATTATAGTAAATTGTTTGGATGTGAACCACATTTTACCCATTTGTTCCACATTATGACAGTCAGTGTTCCACACTTTGGTGATTAACAGTTGGGAACTATGTCTTGCAGTTCTTCTTCCTACAGACCCATTTCAGTTTTGAGCAATAACTACAAAGTTTGTTTTACAGTTGTAATTTGTAGAAAGCTGAAGATGGAACCAGGACTGAAAAACTTAGATCAGTATTGGTTGGGGGGGTCTATTGATAATATACTAAGATCATTAATGATTATTCAGGATACACAGGTGATTAGAGCCTCAGTGACTATAATTTTCTTAAATGCTGAAGACATATTTAATAAGGTGAAGTAGGAATATTTGTTTACCTTGCAGAAAGTTATCAGTTTATGCATTGGTGTGGAAAAATGTTGTGAAGGCGTCTACAGTTTCCAGCCCTGTGCACTGCAGACCAGCTACATGAATCTCATCATTTAATTAAAGCATAGTTAAAAGTGACTTTAGTGAACATGAAATATATCATATGAGCTTACTGCTTCTATAAAATAGTAGCTACCATAAGACAGTAAATTTTTTACTTACTTTCACAGTGGTTACATATGAATCTCATAACATGTGTTTGAAAAGCAGATTCAGCTACATTCCATGAAATTTGACAACAATGAGAAAAAAAACAGCAGCACATAATAATAAGCAGATGGCATATGTGCTATGCTACGCTTTTCAGAATTGCCCCACCTTCTTTGATGGTATGAAAGCATCCAGCCATTCCAAAGCTCTTATGGAAGTATCATTATGCTCCTCGTTACTGACAGTTCAGCCCAGAAATACTAACATTCATGTTTTCACCTTTGTCCATACCTTCAAATGTGAGCATGTAATAATTTCACTATGCATCCAAGGTATTTGTTAATGTCTGATCATTTTTATGTCACTGCAGGCCACTTTGTAATGGTGCTCAGTGGCAATACTTTGGAACTTCCATTAGGTTTACACTGTGGGATAAAATCTTACTTTTAGGGAACTCTGTTACCATGTAAGTTGTGAAATTGCAGCCATTTTTCACTCCAGAAACAAATCTGGTCCATGCTGAATGTTTCTAATTTTACCAGAATAACAAAATTTAAGCTATATATACATCAGCTTCTAGACTGTACTCCCCATCACCACCACGTGCAGTCCTCAGCCTGGATAATACTTGTTTCGAGACAGCATAACAAAATTTCATTTAGACACCAGGCATTACAGAAAATGATTAACAAAATGTATACCTTAATATAATGAAACCACAAAATAATGCCAGGCTTTTTTCATTTAAATTCTTGTAAATGTCACTGGACAAAATAAATTGTTTTGCAAATGTGCAGACTGTGATGTACGTGTCATATACCTGTCTATATCCTTTATCTTAACTGTAGGATAAAAGCAGTCATGATGCATTTTAAAGTCAGATTGGAGCTATTAAAGCAGGTATCTAGCAGGTGTTTTGGAATTTGCATGAAATGCCCTGCTATTTGTTTATTAATAAACAATAATGATAAAAGACTTAGGGACACAGGTGGACAGTGGTCTCACCTTCAATAACCACATCACCACAACAGTCAGGAAATCCTTCTATGTGGCACACCTCATCACTAAGGGCTTTTCATCCAGAAAAAAGGAGGTCATTGTCCCACTGTACTAATCCCTCATTAGACCCATTATAGAATACAATGCCCCGTTTGGTATGTACCTCTCAAGACATTTGCAACAACTGGAAAGGCCACAGAAATACCTCACTAAAAGAATCACAGGCCTAAAGCAGATGCCCTAAGCTGACCACCTTAAAAAACTCCAGCTATACTCTGTCGCACATCGTCTACTCAGAGGCGATCTTTGCTTAACATACAAGGCCATGTCAAACCCAGAGCTGTTGGACATGCTACACTTAAAGAAATCCCAATCCCTCAGAGCCACACACTCCAGGGATCTAAACTTTGTCATCACAATAAACAAAACATGCTGGAGGGATAGGTTCCTGACCCAAAGACTCCCCAGACTCTGGAATAGATTGCCCATACATGTCAAGCAGAGTGCCTCTTTGGTCCTCTTAAAAAGGAACCTTGATGATTGGATGGGAGAAAGGAAATTCACCCCGGGGATCACGTCAGTCGCCCTGCTAGACAGGGGTCCAGGGAAGTAAATAGTGTGGGAAGAAATAGCCAGGGAATTGTTATGGCTAGGCTTGTATAGGCCCTAGGGCTGATAGCCTAGTACCAACCTATGAACCAACCTATGAACCTATAATGAGCTAAATCCATCAAGGGTCAAGTGCCTACTCTGAGAGGTGATACAAAATTATTTTATGGATAAATTAGCTGCTCAAAGCCCAGTGAAGACTAGGGGAATCAAACCTTGAGCAACAGCATTAAACTCACTGCCTTAATTATGTGCAGTTAAACAACAGGTTATGGTGCTATGATATGGCTCCTACTCCATGCTGGCAAACTCAGGATTATGTATTCCAAATTAGCAGTTGTAGTATCTGGCATCCTTAATAGAAGTGGCAAGCTATTTTTCAATTCAGTTCAAGGAGAGTAAAAAAGATGTCTTAAGATATTCTGAGTGGTCACTTTTTGGTGCAACAAGAAGTGCTTAAGTTCATTTTGAACTATATATATATATATATATATATATATATATATATATATATATATATATACATATATATATATATATACATATACATACATGGATTCACTTTATAATCTCGAAATACTAAAATCTTGAATTTCAGTATCTTGCGACTATAAAGCTGAAACAACATAAAGCCGAACATTCAAAACAACGAACGTGACGTAACAGAACATCATTACACCGATATCAAGATATCAAAACCCGCTAAAGTGCCTTTATTATAATCGAATCAATTATGTTCTTCTTTCAAATAAACACTGCATGTAGCATCCCTTTTAATGACATCTGACATATATCCACAAAGTAAACGTGAACACAATATCCAGATCTACAAATCCGTTTCCATTGTTAAAGTGATAGTCTTGCATAAACGACCTCTGTCTTCCTGAAGAACACTGTAGAGTCCTCTAGTACTTCCTGTACCTTAAGTCAAACCTCAACAGAAATCCTTTACATATCCAAAACTTGTATTCATTGCAGAACTTTCCAGCACTAATATACCACAAACAAATATGTACACAGCAGTAAACTCAAACAAAATTGTGGCTCCTCTTTCAAAAATGTAAAATGAAACACATTCACATTTTTAATAACCTTGGAATAGCCATCAAATATTTAATACCTTTATAACTTTTCCTATTCTGCAGAATGTTTTCAAACTGCATATGCCTCTTAAGCACTAGATGTATCTTAGGTGAAGGCGGAGCACTGCAACTCACACGAACTCTGAGTTCTTCTACTCGGTCCTGCTCCCTAGCCAATGTGGTCATAAGAACAGATAAATCGCACGGTCTGTGACCTAACAAGGACTTCAACCTATGGTGTCATGCTTCAACACTGTTTTGTGTGGGAGGTAGACACAGCGAATTCAACTCTTCCACATTCCAGAACGACACTGGGAATAGCAGTGCAAACCTTGAAAAACCTGTAGTCCCAGTACAAAACTTCCTCAACTTTCCTAGGACATACCAATCAGAGAAGTACTGAATTAAAGCCTTGACTTCAATAGGGAATGATTCCTTAAACCTTTGAGAACTAGATAGCATGTCAGCTTCAGGGACAAATGCTAGTGCTACCAAGCATTTCCCATACAATTGAAATGACATATTAGTGTTATACATGTGGCCAAGTCCCAACTGCTGAACCTTCCCTCCAAATATTCTGCCCAAAGTGAAACAGGCAGCCTTTAGAAATCACACCTTATAAATTCAGACTTACACTTCCCTTCACGGCAATTTCAAAGTCGCTTAAAATATATTTCAGCCAAAGCTCATAACCCTGCTCATCAAGTAAATTCAAGACACAATGCCACATAAAATTATAATATTTGAGGGATTTCTTAGTCATGAGGCAAAAAAGCATTGGTACACTCTTGTGAAACCCTCCGTAATTAACTAACCCATGTATACTGTACAACTGTTGGCACATAATCCTTTTATAAAAG
Organism: Protopterus annectens; assembly: GCF_019279795.1. Classification (NCBI taxonomy): domain Eukaryota; kingdom Metazoa; phylum Chordata; order Ceratodontiformes; family Protopteridae; genus Protopterus; species Protopterus annectens. The sequence goes on along the minus strand of NC_056745.1, from coordinate 690,296,494 downwards.
AATGTGCCATCAATGAGGCAAATAGTAGCTGTGCTCAGATCAAATAAATTCTGCTGTGTACTAAAGACGATCATGCTAGTATCACTAGCAGTATCACACATAGTTTTACTTAAAAATGGTCCAGATTTGGTGGGAAAATCAGACATTTTAATATCATGTAGATTAATAACATTCTGTGCACTATCTTTAGTCATACATCGGCGAATCCTACAAAATTGTTGGATAAGTGCTTTTCTACTTGGTAGGCTGGGTGTAACATCAGCTGATGTTGATGCTAACACATCGTCAACTACTAAACATGACGTATTACGGGATACTTTTGACTTCACCCTCAACTCTGCACAAATCTTGTATTTTTCTACCTCATTAGGGTCCCCTCCATGTGTGTGCTGAACAGATTTCAATAGTTTCTCACCATCGGGGACAGTAACGGAAACAGCCCTACCTGTACACTTCTGGGACTGCTTCCATTTACAACTCCAGTACATTTTGTCTTTTGCAACTTTCTCCTGATTCAAAATGTACCCATCTATCAGCAAAACAAGACAACCTTTCTGCAAAGGAACAGTCTTGTAGATAGCTCCCAAACAACCAAGAGCTGTAATACCAGCTTCCGACATTGCAAATGACATGTGAACAGAGGAGAACTTGCCAAAAAACAGAAGTATTCACCAGCAAGGTTAAGCTACAAACAAACCTACTGCTTTCTGCAGCACCGACTTTGTACTGTCAACTAAACACAGCATTAACGTTTGATATTTCAAATTTCACGCTTTTCACTTTCCGATGTTTTCAGCATTCGGCTTTATAGTCTCGAGATACTGAAATTCGAGATTTCAGTATTTTGAGATTATAAATCCATATACATACACACACACACACACACACACACACACACACACACACACACACACACACACACACACACACACTCACAAACAGGGTATAGATACTGATACAGATACATGCATATATGTCTGTCTATATAAATAATTCACCAACGTGGTTCCCTGCTGCCAAGAAGGTGGGGATCCTAGATTTGATGCATGCTGTAGCTGCTAATTCTTTGCTAAAGAGTTCTAGAAGATCATTATGGATGGTTAAGGAGGTACAATTGCTTGTGCATACTAGCAGAGGCATCTTGCATCACATAATAGTCTGGATTTACACTGAGGACATTGGCAGTTATTGGAAGATTTTGAACAGTGGAACTGCATGGATGCTGGCCATGTTCAAAGCTACCCTTTTTTCTTACTGTCTGCCATGCATTTGTTGATTAGGATGGATATTGTTTTATAGTATTCAACATAGGTTCATAGATTCATGGGTGTGTACTAGGTTAATGGCCCTGGAGCCTTTACAAGCCTAGCCCATAGGATTACCCTGGCATCGTGCCACCCGACCTTAGTTCCTAGTGCTTCTGTTGAGTAGAGTCACTGGAGTGATCCCCGGGGTGAATTTCCTATTTCCCATCCACTCATCAAGATTTCTCTTGAAGAGGGCCAGTGAGGTGCTCTGTTTGACAAGTATGGGAAGTCTATTTTATAGAGCATGAGCAGTCTCTGGGTTATAAACCTGTCCCTCCAGCATGTTCTGTTGATTGTGGTAATAAGGTTGAGGTCTCTGGAACGTGTTGTGTGGAGGGATTGGGATTTCTTTAGATGTAGCATTTCTAACAGAGCTGGGTCAGACATGGCTTTGTAAGTCAAGCAGAGATCGCCTCTAAATAGGCGATATGAGGCAGAGAATAATTGGAGTTTTTTGACTCTGTCAATATAGGACAAGTGTTTAAGGTCTAGGATCCTCTTTGTGAGGTACTTTTGTGACCTCTCCAGTTGTTGCAGGTGTCTCGTGAGGTACATGCTAAATGGGACATTGTACTCAATGATTGGCCTAATGAAGGAAGACTAGAGGGAGACAATAACCTCTTTCTTCCTAGATGCAAAACCTTTAGTAATGAGATGTGCCACATAGAAGGACTTTCTTACCACAGTGGCAACATGGTGGTCAGAAGAGAGGTTGCTGTCAACCTATGTCCCCAGATCTCTTATAATGCCTTCTGTGTTCAGTGGACTACCATCAATGTGGTAATTCAAGGGAACCGGGTTTTTCCCAAGGGGGATGATGACACATTTTTTGACATTGAGCTTAAGGCCATGTTTCTGACACCAGTCGTTGGTCTCATTCAGGCCTTTCTGTAGGATGTCAACATCACCTGGGGAGTTAAAGCTCCCAACTTGCAATCATCTGCAAACTTTGTCAGCCAGAGTCCCTTTGTGTTGGCTTGGACTTCAGAGAACTAGATACCAAACAGGAGAGGACCCCGGACCGAACCCTGTGGGACTCCACTCGTGACTGGTCGGCAGTCTGATTTGGAGTCAGCTACTTTCACACTGTGGGTTCTATCTGTGAGCCAGTTTGCAACCCACCTAGTGATATAGGGGTTGATGCCTAGCTTAGTGAGTTTTTCTATGATTCCTGAGTGGGGAATGGTATCAAAGGCCTTCGCCAGATCAAGGTAGGCTGTATGAACCATCTTGCCTTCATCCACAGCTCTGATGACTGACTCAAAGTAGTCGACCAAGTTGAGCAGGCATGATCTACCCTTCACAAAACCAAACTGTGTAGGATCCAGAGTTTGGAGATTCCCTATATCCTTGTTTATTAGGTCCATGATGATGTGTTCCATAGCTTTGCATATCAAATTCATCAGGCTAAAGGAGCGATAATTCCCAGGGTCTGTAGTCACTCCTCCTTTGTGGAGAGGGATGACTGTAGCAGTGTGCCATTAAGTAGGGTGAAAGCCTGAGGTGAGACTATAACTGAACAGAGCACACAGGTGAGGTGCCAGTTCACTTGGTAGTTCATGTAGAACACAGCCAGGAATACTGTCAGGTCCCATAGAAGCTGTACTCTTGGCCTTGGACAGTGCTGTTTTAACCTGTGCAGCAGTAATACTGGGTGCATGGCAATCTACTGGTATTGTGATTGGTCCTTTGGGGGGTGGGGGGGAGAAAGGGGTAAAGTTAGCACTGAATCTGTTGGCCAGTATATTGGCAATATATGTTGGCTCGGTATAGGAGTTACCATTGTGCAACATCTCAGAGCAAATCTGGGTATTGCCATGGAGATTCTTTACATAACTATAGAAGGCCTTGTGGTTGTCTTTACTGTCTGCTGCAATTTTGTTTCCATAGCTAGTTTTAGAGGAATTGATGAAGGATCTCAACCTTTTGTTGAGGCTGAAAAGGGAGTTTTTCCTGTCTTGAGACTTCACCTTATTCCAAATCAGTTTCCTCCTTCTGTTGCAGAGTTTGTTTATGGCAGGGTCCATCAGATTGGCTTCCTTTTTTTTTTTGAGGAGAGCGTCTTGGTTCTATTGGGTATGGCGAGATCCATCCATTTGTGTACGTGTTCATACAGTGCATTGTTATATGATTCGGCATTCATGCAACTATTCTCCATTTGCATGGGTGCCGTGAAGTTAACCACCTCTGTTTTAGGAGTCCAAAGTTAGCTTTTTGGAGAAGTTTTTCATGGTGGTTACCTTTTTTTTGGGGGGGGGTGGATTTCCAAGGTGATTAGTTTGTCATCAGATCTAACCAGGGAGGAGTTGACTATTGGTGTAGAGCAACGGTCACTCATGTTAGTAATGACCAGGTTAAGGATGTTGCTACCTCTAGTGGGGGTAAGAATGAACTGTCCAGAACACTGGAATTAATGAATTCCAGAAAGCACTGGGAAAGTGTATTGGTACATGAGGAGTTTTCTCAGTTAATGGAGGGGTAGTTGAAGTCGACCAGTATGAGAGTGTTAGGTTGGACCCTGATATTCTCCAGGGTGCTTAGGAACGTGAAGTGTGAGTCTTGGGACATGGTTGGAGACCTATAGCAGGCTACAACCTGAATCTCTGTCTTACCCAATGTTAGCTGCACCTGAAGTATCCCTTTTTTTCAAAAAATGTTTTATTTGATTTTGCATAACTGAAATCAAACAATAGTAGCAAAATAAAGTATATACAATGTCTATAACAATAAATACAATGATAATCAATATTTCAATATTTTTCCAATACATTATATAATTTTTGCCATGCATTTATTTGTTCTCATTTTATTGTACATATTTCTTTATTACAAACATATTTAGCTAACTGAATGAAATCACTGTGAAGAGATGGTAGCCTTAGCTTTCCAGTATATCATTATAACCTTCCATGCTATAGCTAAGATTGCCCACAAAAGAGGCATTTGATGAGCAGGAATAATGAACAATGAATATGAGATAATCAGTTATAATACAATTTTCATTCCACACTGCTTTGCAAAAATACCTAAAATCAACCCAAAAAATTTAACCATCGTGCAATTAAAGATCATGTGAAACCAATCAGCTTTAGGTGTTAAATCACATTTCCAACACTTGATATTATCCTTTTTATAAATTAATACAACCTTATGTGGAGTTAAAATTATCTGTATAAATTTCTAAGTATAAATTCTTCAATAGGGAGAGATGTTTTTTCTTGAAGATTTTAAACAAAGATTTTTATTCATAACAGTAAATTCTTCTTTATTAATTCTGATTGAATAATTCCAGAAGCAAGTATCTATGGGTCTAAAATCATTTCTAACAATTTTATAATTTTTTGAGATAAATGATATGTTTACTATGGAACCATTAATAATGACTGATGTGAAATCTAAGATTTTTGGTATATCATTGTTAGATGAATCTAAAGTTAGTATAGTTTTATTATAAAGAAATTCTTTACATGGCTGAATATCTAACCAATTGCAGTTCTGTAAACTAAATTTGGCTAATAAGAAATCTGCTGAATGGAATTTTTTATGAAACATAAACTGGTTCCAATACAAGTTATTGTTTTTAAACTCTATCATTTATCAATTTTTTTCATCAAAGGAAATCAGACATCCATAAGTGAAGGCTATTGGGAATATTGCAATTAATAGATTTTTTGTGTATTTCAAATATATAAGTCTTTTATAATTTAACAATAACTGATTTAAGAAATGAAATAATGTGAGATTATGTTTATCATTAAGTGTATATGTTTTAAAGTCCACAGAAAAAAATATCTATTTTAATAAGAGGATCAAATGTTGTTTTATTACAATCTAATAACCAATGTTCATGTAATGTTTTCCATTAAGAAGAGTATGATGGATTAATCCAGACAAATATTGTGTTAATTAAGGTTGAGTTTATATAATAATGGTCAATATTAGGAAACCCTATCCCTCCCTCTTCCCAACTTGATGCATGCCAGTGCAAATATATTCTGGGTTTCTTTGGATATCATAAACATTTGAGTAAACTGTCATCTATTTTCTTTATGATTTTTTTGTTTGGAGAAAGAAATAAAGTTTCCCCGGGATTCATGAAGCTTGCGCCAGGCGCACGCATAGCGTAGGCGTTATAATGCCAAATATGGCCACCGAGCGATTCAGGTATGATCCAATTCCACATGCACTACCGGCGTATGCCAGATCTGCGCAGCCCCCGGCGTAGGTATGCAAATCACCCCATGTGCAGTGTTGCACCATGCAAATGAAGGCATATAGCGATTCATGAAGTGGTGCAGGCATAGCGTAAGCCCACGGAAATGTAAACCAAAAAACACGGTTTACATTTTCCCAAACATAACATCGGAGCTATGGAAGAGGGCCAGACCCAGGTATCACAACGTGAACATATGCCAATGGCAAAATACACAGCCAATGGCATAAGAAAAGATGCATAACACGTAAATAACAACATTTAATGTCATGTCCACAGTAACGCACAGCAGAACCGCAGGGCATGTGTGCGGAAGCTGTAACATAAAGAAATAATATAAAAATGTCATAAAATCGCAATGTAATAGAAAGCAGGTTTACAGCATAACACACAATGGTAGGCATGGAACACCACAACCAAGGTGCAAGGGTTGCTAAGGGCTTGCGATAGTGTTCGGCGCGGTAACTATGAATTAGTAGTCAATGCCATGCAAATGAGGCAGATAATACTAAATCGCAAATGTCCCGCCGGAGGAAGGTTGTACCATACGGCGCAGCAGTATAACACCGAGGAGTGGCTCAGAGGAGATACATGACATGAGCAGAGGGGTGTGCCACTGTAGCACTAAGCACATTGGAGTATTGCAAATCTGGCCTGTCCGTTGCTACGCAAAGCTGCAGGATAGGGGTGGGGAGGAATCGTTTAGCTGAGAGCACACATGGTGGCCAAAAGCGCATGTGTACGAGGATGAAAAGGTGCCCGAAACTCAGTAATTGGATGTACGCGCCGCAAACAATAGCAGAAACAGGAAGGTCAGGGGAAGAAAAGGAAATGTGGAAGTAGGGTAATTGCAGTACTAATGAGCAATCAACACCAATCAACCCACGAAGGCCAATCGACGGCAGCTGACAAGTCCGCTTGCAGAAACTTGCAAAACAGGCTAGGGGAGGCATGTGAATGCAAAGAAAGGAGGGGAGGTATTGGATTGCAAAGATAGGAGACCTGACACAGCAGAGCAAAGCAAACCGACAGCAGACCGGCAGTAGCACACATTACGCAAGATACGCCAGGTCCAGGAAAGCACAAATGAAAGTAGGCTGCAGGATGCACGCCAGAAAATGGTAGGTGCAACGCACAGAAATGTAAAGGGAAGGTCAAGAGGTAATCCACGGCAGGCAAATGTAATTCAACACCAAAGGCACCACAATAGTAGTTCTGGCAGTAAAACACATAACTTAACCTGTAGCTATGAACGTACATACACACCCTATGACATCATCGGTGTTCACAGCACAATAGTATAAAGTGTGTAAGCACCCAACACACACCTGTGTATTCCCAAACACCACACCATAGGTGTAAACACATGGGGAACTTTTAAAATGTACATGTTGGGAGCTGCCATAGCTGTGATTCATCAGCATGTGTTAGAGACTGACGGTGTTGTGGAGGATGATGCCGACAACCACCGCAGGCCTCGGAGGAGGAGAGTGTTCAGACCAAGGGTAACTTACCAGGGGCTACATGACCTGGACATAGTAGAGCATTACAGGGTGGACAGGGGCATCTTACAGCAAATAGTGGGGCTGTGCTGGCCACGCCTGAGAACCAGAAAAAACAGAGGGGAACCCATACCAGTGGACACGAAGGTATGTATAAGCCTGCGAATACTGGCCACAGGTACCTTTCAAAGGCCAACTGGAGATATAATAGGTATCTCACAGGCATCAGCATCCAGGGTACTACACCAGTTCCTGGATGCCATGTTACCACATGCCAATGAGCAGATATACTTCCCCAGAACTCAGGAGGAGTTGGCCAGCAATATGCATCACTTCCACCATGTGGCACAACACCCGGAGGTACTGGGTGTGATAGACTGCACGCACATACAAATCAAGTCACCACCCAGTGAGCAGGGTATGCGCTACATAAACCACAAGGGATTCCACTCCATCAACTGCCAGTTCATGTGCAATGCCCAGGGCATTATCATGGATGTGTGTGCTGGCAGCCCTGGAAGCTACCATGACTCCCATATCTGGCATGCCTCATAGCTGTATCAGGTATTTGTCAGGGGGGACATCCCACATGGCCATCTCGTGGGGGGTGCTGGCTATGCACTGGAGCCGTGGATGATGACTCCCATCAGAAATGCACACACACCCATGCAAGAACGCCATAATGAGGCACACGCACAAACCAGAATCATCATAGAGCGTGTGTTCGGGATGCTGAAATCATAGTTCCAGTGCTTGGATACATCTGGTGGAGCCTTGCAGTACTCTCCAGGCACGTGTGCCCACATCATCATAGTATGTCCCATGCTACATAATATGATCCTGCGGAAGCAGCTGCAACAGGGACAAAATGGTGAAGGCCCTCATAGCCCACCGCAATTGCCAAGGCTAGTACAGGCACAGAGGGATTCAGACCATGAACACACTGTGCCAGCCCCAGTAGGCAGATGGGGGCATGCCCAATATGCCTACGCCTTGGCAAAGAGGGAACGTATAGCACATACTCTGACCATGTAGGCCCCTACGGACTGACACCTCTCCACCTGCACACACAGTAAAATAGATGGCACACAAACATGACCACCTGTAAATTGTAATGTATAGGTGGCCCAATGTGTGACTCCTACATAGGCAGCCCTCAAACATTGTAAACACAACAGCCAGTGCAACACGGAATGCCAACACCTGAACAGTACATGAGTCTTACAGCATATGGTGGTGCTGTGTGCCTGTCATGTTCCCCGCCAGATATAGATATATATATATATATATATATATATATATATATATATATATATATATGTACACATATGCATATATATAATAAAGATAGAAATGGCAATAGAGGGATATATGGTGATATAGATGGATTCAGCGATATCTGCAAATATGATAGATAGTCCAACGACATTCATAACATCATGGAGGTACAAATAAATAGGATACCGCCAACCATGGAATGTTTAACATACCGACATGCGTAACCAAGAGGCTGAAAGACAGATAGAACACAGTACCGGAACAGTACATCCACGAGTAATAGTATGATGATACGAAGGGACGGTTAGTCACCCCTGACGGTGTCGCGGTCCACGTAGGTACTGTGTTCAACTGTGTCTGTGAGTGCCGTAGTCTGTGCAAGTGTGCGTCGAGGGTGCCATGTGCGTTTCTGTGTGACTGTAATGTGTGTGTGTGTCTGCAACATGTGTATGTTGATGCCAAGTCAGAGGCAGACCAGTATGGTAGGTGTGGGTATAGCTAGCCGTAGGCATACGGTTACTATCTGTACCACAGTAGGAGGGACATCCCCACCCTGGGCAGGTGTGTCCTGACATAAAACAGTACAAAGGGCAAATGTCAGAGATGGTAGGACATAAATATGTCCCATATATAATGTAACAGTTGTATTTAATAGTTATGCCTGTATGTAAGAAACTTAAATGTTACATGCAATATGATAAGTATCCAAAGTCACACAACAATAGGTATGTAGTGAGGATAAAAGTATGTGCTACCTGTGTACTGACCGTGGCTATGTGTTGGCCTGTAAACACCGCTTTGTGTCCCGCAAGTGTCCAACAATGACCATATGATAAGGTGGCAACCCATGGCAAACAGGCTCTTTTAACAACACAACCACAATGACTGCAAATATCTGGGACAGAAATACAAGGGATAGCTGTCACCTACACATATCCCCTGATATATCGCTGCAATTATGGAGGTATACAAGTAGCAAGCTCACCTGCAGACAATATAGAAACCAATTAACAATGGCCCAACGTACAATCCCGTAACATAAGTCTACTAACTGTTAGCTCTCTAATCAGGGATGGAGCCCACACACATATATACGGATTATGTAGAAATGCAAGGCCCACAAACCGTATATGTTACGTACAACCACCGACATCCCCCACACTAGAAACTAAAGCAATACAAACTGTAATAGCAGCACAAACATCCAGTCAGTCAATTACATCTGCAGAACCCTCAACATACCGTGTGAGAGACACAATTAAAGGCAACATGCAAAATTGCAGGCATGTATAATGGAACAAACACCCATGTTACAGGTATTGATTGCAATACTCCGTTATCAGACGTCGGATGACAGGTACACCCACATGTTGAACCAAATACTCTACCTGTCACACACAGTCCACGGGGGACATGAATCCAAACTATACTTGTCTCCATGCATAGCAGTTGCAGTTACTCATAACAAAACACAATACAGACCGTCTCCCCGAAGGTAGGGCAAATAGGCAATGCCCAAGTGGAGAATCCAATTATATCCCACTGTCGCCGCGTAATTGGTGAATGGAGTAGCTGCACAGCTGATATGCAAGTAAGTAGTCACTCAGGAACACCAATTGGCGGGAAGAATCCACATGTTTCAGATATCGACGTATATAAGGATGACTTGCCAGACATTCAAACCTTATGCTCATACCGAAAAACAGTTGAAACACTGTGAGAGAGATAGAAACGAAACGCCGTAACGACGACAAGGTATGTAGAACGCCCGATATGTAAGGTTATGTATAGCATGATCTGTATTAATTAGTTTTACTGTATGTATAGCCTGGTTTGCATTAATTAAACGTGTTCGCAATGCATAAAGTGGGGAAAGCTATTTATGTAGTGATGTCTTGCTGAGCATACTAACGCTTGTAGAATCTGTGCGTCCAGCAGTGGGACACAAGGTACATAGCACAGACACCAGAAGGGATGCTACATGAGGCCATTAAACATAACAATGCCATACAACCCACCATCAGTGGTAGGGTATGTCCAACAAGGACGTGCCATAGCAGGGGATAGTATATGTTGATATACTGTCACAGCACGCATGTGTATGGGCAAATAACATTAATGACATATGTAAGGTGGTCCCGCTGAGCAAGTATGCTTTGCATTATGGGATACTATGTGAAATATGTGTAATGTATAGTATTATAGGTAGATATGACAGATATTCAACACAGCATAACAGGCATATCATGCATACCACAGGTATCGTCTATTGGTATGTACAATAACATGATACATATGGCCTGTAGGTATGGGACATAGTAATAGCATGATAGCTAATCTAAATGGAAGGGCTACCAAGTAACCATGCACAAAGGACAAGTAATAGCTGCACAGGTGCATAGTGGGGTACTATGCAGTCTGTCAAGTCCATGTGTAAGCACAACTACAGTGTTCACACTAGTGGCACCTCTCCAGGGTAGTGCCCTGTGAAGAGCAGAGCCAGGTGTCACCTGCACCACTGCACAGTACAGTCACTGCAGTGATCCCAGGCCTACATGTGTCTCCCAACCACCAAGGGAGGTATCACATGAACAGTGCTACTGAGTGTCCCTGCGTGATGTACAGAGGACTTATGTTCCACAGCATGGTGAGTGTCCAGTTTGGGAATGTAACCCAGAAGCACATCCCACTCATTGTGGCATGTATGCACATATCCATGAGCATGTTGCTCACAGTGGCCTCTGCTTATGTTGCGTATGAGGAGTATATCCATCAATAATGTTGTGGACATGGGCCCTGTCTGATCAGCAGAGGTCACCCCTGAGTATGTAGTATGCAAATGTGTACAGATGTGGTGTCCGTAGTGCAGCTGCATATTGAAACTGTCGGAGCTCAGTAAACGTCATGGGGTGTTAATGTTGTGGCATGTAAAGCTGTAGCTGTTGTGTAAGGTACACCCTAAATGGGGTGGTGTACCCTTGAATGTGTGTAGATGTCTTGAGTTCAGAGGTACAATGGGTGCCTCTGTACCAGTTACACACCCAGTACAGATAGGTGTGGCCATGTAGGAGGATATCCACACCACAGTGGCAATACGGTAACCACAGGAGTGGGTGCGACATATGTGTGTACTGCAAACATGTACAATGTGATATGTATGTAGGGGACCACCATCCATGTGATAGTCAGTGGGTGAATGGTGTAATGCAAAGGTGATGTGCATGCACCTTGTGTCATGCAGCTTGATGCCATGATAGTCATATTATGTATCTGTCACAGTGACATCCGTATGGTTGGAGTCAGTATCAGCTGGTGGAGCAATCATGGCGCTTGGTATGTAGGGGTTCTAAAGCTAGGCAGGGAAAGTCCCCTGTGCCAGCCTGTTCCGCAGGGAAGCATATACTTAACATGAGGGGCCCTATGACTGAGGACCGTGGTATGCCAAAGTACCTGACATGTAGTAGGTACTATGGTATGCTGACCTCACTGTGTGTCCTGTCCAAGAGCCACATAGCATAACATCCTGAGACACAGGGTACGATGTGCAGGTGGATGTGTATGTTGTCAATACCAGAATGGGGAATGGTGCTGAAAGGCAATGAGAGGACAATGTAGGATGTGTGGACTCCCGTACCATCAGCAACTGCCCTGGTAATTGTATGAAAGGAGTCCACCATGTGTAGGGGGCATGGTCTGGCCTTAACAAGCCCAACCCAGGTGGCAGCAGAGGACGGGAGACCGACAGTGTCTCTGAGAATGACGTCCTTGATGATGTGCCCCATAGCCACGCAGAACAGTCCAGTCAGGTGTGTAGGACTATAGTCTCACTCGTGCAATGCGGTGCCACCTGTGTGTAGTGTGATAAATGCTGCTGTGTGCCATTTAGGGTCTACAATGTCTGAAACAAGGCTATTACTGAATATGGTGGCCTAGTGGTGAGACATGTAATTCGGAGGTTGGTGGACATCACAGCCTGGGATGTTGGAAGGTGACATGGGGCCAGTGTCCCAGGACACATAGAGTGTAGGTCAGTACTGTGTAGGTGTGACCACAGGGACACCACAATGTTCATGTATGGATTGCGGCCCTGTAGTGAGTGAGAGGGTGTACTGTCAGCATTGAATCCATCCTCCAGCATGTTGCCAACAATACCTGGGTCTGCAGTGTTCCTGAGTGACTGTTGTATGTGACAGCAGATGTGGGTGTTGCCATCGAATACTGACATACCACCATAATGCCTGGTGGTACACCCCGGAATGTGTGGCAGTCATGTTTACGTAGCTAGTCTTGGAGTATGTGATGAAGGACCCTGTGGCCCCACCACGGCTGACCAGTGAGCCACCCCACACATGGGAATGTACACCACTGTGCAACAGCCTACACCTGTTGTTGTACATCATATGTCCGTGGAACATGACCACCAGAGTGGTGTCTGTTATCTGGTGTGTACCATCATGGCTCTGTGTGAAATAGCATGATCCATGCAGTTGTGTACATGCTAATTAAGTGCACTGGGGTATGTGTCAGCATTTGTATGTGCATTGTCCATCTGCACGGGTGTCATGATGTTAACAACCGCTATCAGCAGACGTCTGTAGTAGGTGTAGTAGTACACATGTACTGTGTATGCTGTGATGGGTGTGTTTTCGGGATGTGGCTAACGTGGTAGATTAGCATATGTTTGGAATCCACCAATGAGGGGATAACCCCAGGTGTGTAACACCAGTCACATGGTGGTAGTGTTTATGCCAAGGGTAATGTAGGTCTTGGAGGTGGTGTGTATGTGTTGATCCAGCAGAGTGAAGGGTATGACTCATGGATGTGTCGGTACATGAGTGGCTATCCCAGTGAAGTGTAGGGTAGTGTCAGTCACACATCAGTAGTAGCTGAGGCCCACTGTCCACTATACCACCATAGAAGGTATGTTACCCGTGGAGTATGATGTTGACTCTGTCTCTTGTTACAATGTGTATAGCGGTCCCGGACACAGTTAGTTGCATGTGGAGCACCTCTGATGCATTGTGCTAAGCAACTTGCCAGGATGTGTGCAAAACATAGTGGGATATGGGAACCCCTCAGCTGTGGGTGTGCCGGTCCAGGTATGTGCCTGGAAGGTATGGTCCGTCTATAACCTGTCATTGCAGGTGTGCTCTGCAGAGCCTACAGGCAGGTCTCAGTCACTGCAGAGATGTTGGAGTGGTGCATTATAAGGTGTGCCTTGCCTGCGTGCGTCACAGGGGAAGATGCAAGCAATGTGTCACATGACCCCATGTCGCGCATGCCAGTTACTGCCCTGCCGGTGACAGTTATTGGAAACTGTGCAGGACAGGCAGTATAGAAGCAGCAAGAGCCTAGCATGTGAGCTGTACTCCCAGGGCCGACAGGTGCAAGTCATCTGTGCCACAGCATTGTGTTTTACCAGGACAGTCATAGCGGACAGATACCACATGCCTGTGGAATGACAATAGGAGCATAGGCAACTGTTGCAGTGACACAGTCGGTCACTGTACAGTGGTATCGTGTCCGGACGAATGCAAAATGCTCCCCAGGGCTAGGCCCACATCCTCAGGGCTATAAGACTGGTGAGCTATTGCATGTCCCTGCACACGTAGTCTGTGAAGTGGCATCACAGGGCAGTCACACTAACATGGCAAATGACAGACATATCGTACCTGGTGAGGTGTGGCATGGGTGCATAGGTTATGTTGCAGAAGCAGATACCTGACAGCAAGATGTAAGCGACTAACGCCTTGTGTAGCCTGTTGTGTGGAACTGCAGTGTGACACCCTACAGAGTCAGCTATGACTGGTGTGTTGTGAATGTTGTAACACACTATTGGCTGTATGTGGTGGGCACACATGAGTCTGTGGGCTATAAGCTGGTGATGTTTTCTTCCATGATGGGGGCTACCTCTGGTGCCTACAGTGAGTATGGAGACGTACTGCACAGGTTGTCTTCATAGGTGTGGCCAGTGGTGTAGATTATGTGAGACTATGTGATGGGTGGGGTGTGTTGCGAATGTTACACATCCCCAAATGACTGTCAGGTGCAGTCAGGGTTGGCAACAGCATTACCCCCAGCCATAGCTGTCAGCCTCCTATCCCCAAAATGAGGAACATTAGCCCTCATACAGTGTGACAAATGGGCGAAACATGGAACACTTACAACTGGCTTACTAGCAGCGTCAACTAGGAAGGGCATATGATAGCTAAAATAGGCTGGTCTTACGTATAAAACAGATATTCCAATGAATTAATATGATTCTCATCTATCTAGCCATGGCTAGCAGGTAAACTATGTACAACAATGAATGTGTGACAGACCCTTCCAATGTGGAACCTTGAGGAACATGCACCTTTTAGAACCCCAAATGAGGTACGTTCCCCGTAATGAGGTACACCTGAGAGCTATGGGCCCAGCACGGCTGCAGATATGCATCCCCCACAGGCTGTAGTGCCGTATGTTGGGAAGTGAGCATTGAATGTGTACATGAGACAATTGCTCTATTGCCGCATGTACGACATATCCCTCATATAGACAGGCAGTAGCACTGGTACGTGACAGTTGGACATGCCTGTATATACAACCATGTCCCACAGGATATGTGCGTTACGTGTGTACAACAGCTGTTGTACCTTAAGCAAGCTGTGAAGTGTAGGACAGCCAGTGTACCTGTGGGAAATGGTGTGGAATGGGCGCTATAGTAATCAGTAGCTCATGACATGCTCACATGTTCTGAACAAGTGCCTAGCATGACCATACAATACAGATAGGGTGTTGGATAATATCAACCCACAAGTGGTGATGACAGTCATTTAAGGTGGCACCGCACTGTAAACCTGCAGAGTATGGTGTGCATGTCCATGAACCATTAGCACTGTAGATGTTAGCAGAACAGATGTACAAGATAGCACGGATATTTGATTACAAATACCTTTGCATGTCACAGGTGTGTTCCACCAGTGGCCTGTTGACAGACCCACAACTACAAAAGGTGCAAGAGTGACATGTGCACAGCACATCTGTGCCAGATACAGTAGAACAGGGTTAATGTGTTGTACCCCACCCTCATTGTAGCCCATACCACACAGACAAATGTTAAGCATCTGTGTATGTAAGGCTGTGAATGGCCATGACCTATCAGTTTAGCTGTGTCAGTGTTGTGAACAACATACAGAATGGGCTGTGTGTGTGAGGTGTGTGACATATGTGCACAGTCTGATGGATGATACCAGCAATGTTACCGCTAGGTGAACATCCCTGTACCCATAAACTGCTACCTAGGCTGTGGTCAACATTATGGACACTGTGTAAGGGATGGTGCTGTGCAGTGCACCCCCGACATGATGATGTCTCCAGGCCCCTTAGGTAGTCATCTGAGGTTCCCATGTCATGTCAGGGTGCCATCCATGAGCACGGAGATCACTGGCCAGGCATATACAGCACTGTGGTGACCAATATTGGATCACATACCACCTGTAAGGGGTAATGGCTATGCATGGATGTGCAATACCAGCCTTCACAATCCACACCTCCACTATGCAGCATGCCATCTACCTTGCAGAAGGACATTTGCTACACCATGATGATGGACATGCTACATGTCCATATCCTGATCTATATGACATATGTCATGGACAGCCACCGTCCTAATACTAGGATCGCCACAGGATGGACAGATCCCTGTGCCATATATGTGACATACTCCCGCCATACCATGCAACCCTGTCCATCAAAGCTGCAGATGTCATCCCAGTCATACATGGTGTGATGGCCGCATGGTAGATGTACTATCAACTGACTGGATCAATAATGTGGCACTGATGCAGCTTGCGGTGGCACAATGGCCATCTGTAACAGCGTGGAAACCATGCCCGCACATGCTATGGTTGATGACCATCCCTGCGAATGTCGTCTGACTATCCATTGTCCCATGTCTATCACATGTGTAATACAGGCGATCCGTGTCAGGATGTTGAACAGTTGTACAGTGCTGTGTAGATGTATATGGCAAAACACATGCATGTACAGGTGTCCATGCGTATGTGTGCATTGTCACTGCTCAAGTCCATTCCGGCTGTGTCTGTTTTGATATGTGACATATACACAGCATCCAGGTCAACAGTAGTACCATGGACACATCGAGGCATGTGCAGATAGGTAAGAACACAAGTGCAGGCAAATAGACATGCCCACAGCAAGACTGCATTTACATGGAGTATGAACACTGTAATGAGGTGACACACATATATGGTGATGATATCCAATGCATAATGGGTGTGACATGTGTGACACAAACACGTCAGTCATGTCAGTGTCATGGTGCTTTGCAAAGATAACTGTGCAGATGCAGTAGATGTCATAGAAATGTATGTGCAGCAGTATCTCTGTACATCTCTGAAACTGTGACCTGTCACCATCATTATGTTTTACAGATAATGCCCGTACCGCCTCCCAGCATACACCCACCAGGAGGATGATGTCCTCATCCCACAGCTCCATGACAACTATGACTTGTTGTTCAGCCATGTGCCACAGCATGCCCAGCAGCGGGATGACCTGTGGCAGGATCTACGCAGGAGGGTGAACGATGTGGGTGGCCATAACCGCACCTACCAGCAGGTGCGCAGACACTGCATGGACCTGATATGACATGCAAAACAGCGTGCCACTGCAATCACCAGGGAACAAGGTGGAACAGGTGGTGGGCCACCAACCCAGCCCCCACTCACACACACCGAGGAGCTACTGGCCAGTCTGGGGACACCTAGGGAACAGCATCCAGAAACACTAGCTGCCATCGTGGAGGTGGGTGTCTCCCAACCAATGAGCCTGGAGTTGCCTGATAAGTCAGTAATGCACATATGGCTATTATATCCCATGTAGTTGCATGTGTCACTGTACATAATGTAAAGTAACAACATATGCCAGGTATGTGGACACACATGCTGCATAGTACAGTATGCTACGTTGTGTATGCACACATGTGCATACTATATGCTATTACACAGGTGAATGTGTGCACATGCACAGTGCAACCTGTGGCTGTCATACAGTCATGGATAATGTTCATACTGGTGTGTCACCCTATACAGGTACCTCTGGCGTGCCACAGACATGGGTCCGTTGCAGGTGAGACTGTCATCAGTATCAGGCATGTTACAGTGTAGATCTATTTGCCATGTGGCCAGTTAACACTTGTACACCTGATGTTTGTTCCAGTCACGATATGCAGGTCGCACCACCATGCATTCACACATGCCACCCATGTGCAATATATGCAAACGTAATGATACACAGACTTGAAACCACAGTACTTGTCATTGCGACATGTGTGGTCAGCTGTGCATACAATGGTGGAGGTGTTCTACAATGGAGGCATACGTAGTATGCATTGGAACAACATGTGTGGTACACAGTACCACACAGTGAGCTGTGATATGGGCAGCCCACAAGTGTCACCATTGTGTCATATGCCCCTGCATCGGGTGCACACATTGTGATGTGCCACCTGACATGTCCCAGACATGTAGTGTTCTGTCTGCAATATTGTCACACTATCACATGACCTATACCCCACATACCAAACATACAACCCATTGTCTGCATAGACCTGTGGAATGTGACATATCTGACATGTATGGGTGTATGTCATATGGGACCACACAGACATGTGGAGAAGATGCCCATCACACACAATTGGCCACCACATGTGCACACATGGCCATGGGGGATGGCCAGAGACATGTAGCCACACAGTACATGGGATGTGTATACACCCAGTTGCACATTGTCCACACATGGTCCAATTATAGCCTTAGCTGACCGATTATACAGTTGATGTGGTACAGTGGACAACCTAAAACCTGTGCACAGCTACTGGAGGTGTCACTGAAGTCTACCATATACGATCTGTCGAACATCACGACTGTGTTGCAGTTATGGCTATGCAATGTGTACATATTATGCATTCTACAGCAACATACATGCCTCATGTTTCCATGCAATGGCACAGTGTCTATACTTCACACTGTATAGCAATGTAGATGGCTCAGACTACCCTCCCGTGCTCATGCACATTTGCTAAACATGCATTCTATCTGTAGGGCATACACACAACACTGCAATGCGAATCCCATTATGATGCTGTACATGTGTCAGGACACCATTGTGTCAAACATGTATGCATGTTAATGCACATGTCAGCAAATTACATGTCAAGGTCATGTCAGACATGTGTACTGTTATCCTGTTCTGGCCCACATGGTGTATCACGGAGATGCATGCATACTACCATGATTGTGTGAACTGCATGGCTATTGATATGACACCTGCTTGCTGTAGTGTGCACCCCAGGGAGGTATGCTTACTAACACTATTAATGTCTGAGCTGCATGCCCTCTGCTCTATCGCAGGCATGCTGCATGCCATCTGACAAATCACATGCATGGTGTGTCTGTGTGTGTATGTGTGTGCCTGTGTGTGTGTGTGTGTGTGTGTGTGTGTGTGTGTCTGGGTGTGTGTGTGTCTGTGTGTCTGTGTGTGTGTGTGTGTGTGTGTGTGTGTGTGTGTGTGTGTGTGTGTCTGTGTCTATTGTACTTTACAGTATTTCTTTGCATTCACAGGTGATGTAGGTGCGTTACCCTCCTGCGGTCCATCTGATGTTAGTGTCCCCACAGATACTAGCGGTGATGAACATATGCATGAGGTATAGGCAGGGTTGTCAGGGGCTGAATCTGTGCCAATGGTGGCCATAGAGGAAGGACAGTCAGCGTCTGTTGGCGTGGAACAGGAACGTGTGGTGGCTACAGAAGGTGTGTCTACACACCATGGTGTCAGTGTAATGACTGCAGATGTGCCACACAGGCATGTGGCCGGTGCTGCTCATAGGAGGACCTCTGGCAGACATGCACCTGCAGGACAGAGCGCAGCAGCTGGTATCACCAGACGCATGTTAAAGACTGTAATGGCTGCTGCTGCGCTGTCAACACCAGGACACAGCAGGCCATGTGGACGTGGCCCTGGACGGTCTCAGTGGGGACACGTTTCCAGCGGACATGTGTCGTCGGACAGTAGCCACTCTGTACCTCCACCTGGTAGTGCCCGTGCAACCCCAGGCAGGCACAGGTCACGTGGCCGTGGACGGACACAGTGAGCTGTACAACCTGCACTGTACAATCTGGGGTTGTCAATTATACCCCGTGTAGGCATCACAAATGGCAGAACTGTGTACACACATACATGCACACAGCAAACACAACTGTAGGGCTCCACAACATCTACATGCATTCTGCACAGATATGTCCAGTGAACTCACCAGCCCTTACACACACACATGATGTTATCCATTGGTGCAGCCTATACCCCTGGCAAACATATCACCCTGTGCATATGATGAAGCCTGTGCCGCATCCCTGTCATTCACACCATCGGTGCAGGGTTATGCACAAATATTCTGATGCACAGGGTGAACAGCATAGTGAGAGGTGTATGTAATACCTGTGTATGGATAGTGAGGGATGTGTATGTTGTAGTGGTTGTGTGCAGCCTATGCCCCTGGCAAACATATCACCCTGTGCATATGATGAAGCCTGTGCCGCATTCCTGTCATCCACACCATCGGTGCAGAGTTATGCACAAATATTCTGATGCACAGGGTGAACAGCATAGTGAGAGGTGTATGTAATACCTGTGTATGCATAGTGAGGGATGTGTATGTTGCAGTGGTTGTGTGTGAATACTGAGTTGTGTATGTGACATAGGTTGTGTACTGTCAACATGCACCAGTCTCACCATGTAGTGCAGGTGCAGCATGCATTGTGATGTGTTCACGGTATGTGTCTCGGTTACATCTGTAGCACCATGTTGGTTGTGATACCCTGGTTCCCTACTATGGTGTACTTGCATGTGCCTACAGGTAGCAGTGTTTGCAGTCCCCCACATGTAACTGTGGAGTACACACAGGCACGTCTGGCAATATCAGCATGCTACATGTACCCTCATCCTGACTGTTGGACACACAAACATGACACAGATGTCCGCACATATACTGCACCTGATGCATGTGGTCAGTGCCACAGGCTACACTGGACAGAGACGTGACATACATAGCAGGACACATTACAGGTATGGTGACATGGTGCAGGGGTTGTACACAGCGGCCTGGCCAATGATGATGTGAGGTGTCACTTGGTAGCTGGAGGCCACACTGTGCAGCAGTAGGACCTGTAACAGTACGTGAACATGGCCGCAGTCTCGGGGTGTACACCACTATAACGCACACCCCATAGTGTGCAGCTGGGGACCCTTGCCTGTGTGGTCATCACCCTCACAGTACTATGCACCCACACGAAGTGTCACAGAGAAGGAACATGCACAGGTAGCCAGTATGGCTGGGACCTATGGCATCAACAGGGTTGTGCGATGCATCACCATTATGGGTTAGTCAACACGTGGGGCCAGTGATAATTTCCCACAGTATATTAGCATACACACTCACACCAAGCACCAGACATACATACAGACACACACACACTGTGGTGACCACACATGTGTATACAGACAGCCGATGTGTGTGATGCACATCACCGGCGAACATCATGCTTCCCACACTGACGTATGTACAGTTCTCTACAATGGTGTACAGGGATGTGTAGCAACTGGGACATATTCCCCGCGATATGTGGCATCCCTGGTCACACATTCGGACACACGTGGCAGTGCTGGGAATGATAAACCAGCCATATGATGACACGTTTGCTGGACATGCAGCGGTATTGATTGCATTATGTGTACCAATGCTATATCTGGCAAATGTGCTGCTATATACACATGGGAGGTTGTAGGTGTTACAGGTGCCCTATGACATATAGTTGTTAACACCTGGCCGCTGTGTATGCATTATGTTAGCACCGTCACGTAACGGCGACATAGCGTACAGTTAGCACATGGTATGATAGGATGGTGTGTGACACAACTGTGAGCCACCCCCTGCACACATACATCTAGACAGGTGGTTCACCACGTGATGTACACACATCCCTCCATACATGCTGTTTGTATGTCACCGTATACAGATGTCAATGATGGGTCTGCATTGCGTCTGCATGTCGTAGGTAGGTGCAACTATGTTACGGACATCGGCCACTGCACATGCATGTTTACTGCATACACAGTACAGATGTCACATGTGTCTCCTGTTGCCATGTTTGTATGCATTGCTATTGTTGGACATGTGTGTTGACATACATAACACATGGACTGCGGTATGATATTACGGGTGTCACAGGCGACCAGTACAAGGGTATGTGTCCCGGTCAACACTGCTACCCCCTGTAGTGTGAGCATTCAACAGACGTGGGCCCACATTCAATTTGCATGTGTAGCATTGATTAAGCCAGTGTTATGCACAAGGTACATCAAAGGCCATGTGTGTATGTGTTGTGTGTGCAGTCCATGCACACATCCACACAATCACATGTATGACGTACCCAGACGTGTGTTCATTGGTGTACAGCAACAGTCAGGTGTCACAGCTGTGTAAGGGCCATGGTATGTCTTGAGCCGACCTGTTCATGTATACTGGTATCATTGCAATGCATAACACCTGTTGGATCCCTGTTGGTACGTGTGTACTCTGCACAGCTGGTGTACACCGCTGTACAGCCCAGTGGTCATGTGTCACATGGTGTTGTGGGACCGTAAGGCTGTGTAGTGCTGCACCAACGACATGGTGCTGACTTGACAGCTACAGTGTACACTGCAGTGTGTACGTGTGTGACCTGCACCTGTGACAGCTGTGATGGCAGCTGTGTGTGTACAGGTCACTGCATGTGTGACCGCCCTGTGCGTGAGGGCAGTTATACCTTACTGTGCCCTTCTGTGTGTACACTCCATCTGCATGCAAGATTGCACTTTGCAACTGCTGTGTGAGCATGCCCAGTACGCCGTTGTGTAGATGGACACACAGTACATTCCACACTGCGCCCCTCCATGATTAGACTCCATGTGCATGCAAGATGGCCCTTTGCAACAGCTGTGTGAGCATGCCCAGTACGCCGTTGTGTAGATGGACACACAGTACATTCCACAATGCGCCCCTCCGTGATTAGACTCCGTGTGCAAGCAAGATGGCCCTTTGCAACAGCTAAGTGGGTGAGCATGCCCAGTACACCGTTGTGTAGATGGACACACAGCACATTCCACACTGCACCCTTCCGTGATTAGACTCCGTGTGCATGCAAGATGGCCCTTTGCAACAGCTAAGTGTGTGAGCATGCCCAGTACGCCATTGTGTAGATGGACACACAGTACATTCCAAACAGACATGTGATACTAAGCGTGTGGGCATGGCCATTGACAACCTGTATAGCCATGGTGGTCATCCAGGCACCAGATGTCCAATTTCAATGTCACGATGGATGCCTACATTGAACACACTTGTTGCTCTCTCGAAGGGTGTACTGTCTGTGGCACATCCCGTACCTGTTCAGTGTTGTTGTGCTCCGTAGATATTTAGTTGGCCCGTTGACAGCACTGGCGTGTTTGTGTACGTCTACCTTGGGACGGTAATATGCTTTCAGACCGCTCACTCTCTAAACATTCCCTATCGGCATCTTTGCCTTTGCAGATGATGTCACCCACCTAGAAGTATGCCTCTGGGAGTGCTGTGTTCAGTAACCCCGGTAGCGTGTTCTGTAAATGCGTAATGCTGTCGTGTGTTAGAGTAGGTAGGTGTATGTTCAACTCCCGGCCCTTCCAGGTGTGTGTGTGTGTTTCCAGCTGCCTGGGGACACAGTAATGCTTTTAGATGCCTCACAACACATACATTCCCTATCGGCGTCTTTGCCTTTGCGGATGATGTCACCCACCTAGAAGTATGCCTCTGAGAGTGCTGTGTTCAGTAATCTCGGTAGTGCGTTCTGTAAATGCGTAATGCTGTAGTGTGTTAGAGTAGGTAGGTGTGTGTTCAACTCCCGGCCCTTCCAAGTGTGTGTGCATGTGTTTCCAGCTGCCTGGGGACACAGTAATGCTTTTAGATGCCTCACAACGCATACATTCCCTATCGGCGTCTTTGCCTTTGCGGATGATGTCACCCACCTAGAAGTATGCCTCTGAGAGTGCTGTGTTCAGTAATCTCGGTAGCGCATTGTGTAAATGCGTAATGCTGTAGTGTGTTAGAGTAGGTAGGTGTGTGTTCAACTCCCGGCCTTTCCATGTGTGTGTGTGTGTGTGTGTGTTTCCAGCTGCCTGGGGACACAGTAATGCTTTTAGATGCCTCACAACACATACATTCCCTATCGGCATCTTTGCCTTTGCGGATGATGTCACCCACCTAGAAGTATGCCTCTGAGAGTGCTGTGTTCAGTAATCTCGGTAGCGCGTTCTGTAAATGCGTAATGCTGTAGTGTGTTAGAGTAGGTAGGTGTGTGTTCAACTCCCGGCCCTTCCAAGTGTGTGTGTGTGTGTGTGTGTGTGTGTGTTTCCAGCTGCCTGGGGACACAGTAATGCTTTTAGATGCCTCACAACACATACATTCCCTATCGGCATCTTTGCCTTTGTGGATGATGTCACCCACCTAGAAGTATGCCTCTGAGAGTGCTGTGTTCAGTAATCTTGGTAGCGCATTCTGTAAATGCGTAATGCTGTAGTGTGTTAGAGTAGGCAGGTGTGTGTTCAACTCCCGGACCTTCCAAGTGTGTGTGTGTGTGTGTGCGTGTGTTTCCAGCTGCCTGGGGACACGGTTATGCTTTTAGATGCCTCACAACACATACATTCCCTATCGGCATCTTTGCCTTTGCGGATGATGTCACCCACCTAGAAGTATGCCTCTGGGAGTGCTGTGTTCCGTAGTCTCAGTAGCGCATTCTGTAAATGCGTCATGCTGTAGTGTGATAGGGTAGTTAGGTGTAGGTTCGATTCCCAGGCCTGCCAGATGTGTGTGTGTGTGCGTGTCTGTGTGTGTGTGTCTGTGTGTGCATTCTCCCGTCCACCTGGGGACTCAGGTTATGCTTTTAGATGCTTCGCAACACAGATGTATCCTACTGCCGTCTTTGCCTTTGTGGATGTTGACACGCACCTAGTAGAATGCCTGTGTGTCTGCTGTGTTTAGTAGTCTAGGTAACGTGTTCTGTAAATGCGTCATGCTGTAGTGTGATAGGGTAGTCATGTGTTGGTTTGATTACCAGCCCTGACACATGTGTGTGTGTGTATGTCTGTATCTCTCTTTCTCTCTCTCTCTATCTATCTATATATATATATATATATATATATATATATATATATATATAATCAATTTTCTGCCCATAACCCTGCTCTTGCATGGACAGCTGACTATTTCATGTATCACATATTTGCATAGCTTTCACATACCAATGGGGTATGTTGCAACTCCCAAAATTGTCCATGCAACGTCCGTGTTACGGGCGGTGTTACACGCCCTTATAGGCGTTTGCTGTATATCTTGGCAGACATCTATCCTTGCTGTACTCTCACTGCACTCGTACACGCCGGAGGCTTCATGTATCATGGCCTAGTTTTGATGTGTGTATGTCTATTTGTGCTGTGTGCATGGCTGTGGGTATGTCCCAGTATCATCATTTGTAAAGGTGACAGCCCTAAAGGTTCTTCATGTAGACTGCTGTGTCATTTGACATGTCAGCACATACCTGCGGACAGTACTGCACGTCCTACTGCAGCGCATTTCATACCTTCTGCGTTATCTTGCAGTCGATATTGCTGTTTCCTCACACATGTATCTGTTTCTGTTCATACCACTCCACCTCTTAGAGCAAGTTGCTGGACAAGGCCTTATCTGATAGTGGGACACATAGGGGCAGTATTGACATGTTGCTCTTACAAATGTAAATAGTTGACACAATAATAGGTTTTGCATTAGTATGGCTTTTCTGTCGGATTTGGTGTCTTACGCACGTTTGTCATTATTTCATGTCTTCAGTTATCATGGAAGTGCCAGAATGTTACTGTTACGTGGAACACACCAAACATATGAGGCAGAACTCTGCACATTCATCGTAAATCTGTACAGTTGCGGAGTATGTGTCTGTAATAAAATATCAACTTTCTGACACCAATACACACACTGTATGGTGGCATCACAGGCCACATGCCATTACATTTATATTGCCGGTCTCACCCACCCAGACAGTTGTATTCCTCACACAGGCCAACAGCTGCTTATCCACACTAATTGGTCTATCATGTACCGTATGTGTGCACTGGTATTTGCGCTTTCCGTCAGTGGCAGAGCTCACGTACGTGTCTGGGGGACTGGACATTGTTACGGTGACACTGCATGACACCCTGAGGGACACATTACGTTTGTGTCTATTAACCTTCCACATTGACATTCACAGGGCATACGTTGTCATTCACATTTGTCGGTGTACATGCGTGTGACTTTTACATGTTTTCTCATTTGTCCTGATGTCTTTCTTCTCACCTGTCCACCTAGTATCACTAGTTCTGTACATGTATTTTGGACAGGTTAACTTCATACCCCTAACCTGTACACATTATGGGTAAACGCCCTGATGTTTGACCTTGTTACATTTGTCATAGTGATGTGCCTTTCTGGTAAATTGCTGGCAAGGCATTATGGACTGTGCGGTAGATAATAGTGACTGACATTTCCATTACATGATTAGTAACACTCATAACATCCGTATTCATGGGTACGCCAGTATTCTCACAACGTTCTGACTTTGTCTGGGGTATATCTAATATAGTCCCTATTTGTATTTCATGTACTATGCCTTAGTGCAGCTGTGTTATTCTGACAGTTTGCCAGTTATGGGTACCATCTTGGTCGTACGCATGTCCATCCATGATAATCGCCTACATGACACTGATATAGGGCCCTACATATTGCCAAAATGGTTTCCGCAATTTCCAGTGGATGGTTTGCCCCATTATTGAGAATATAGGCGTGTGCTATACCCACATCACTCCCACGGGGCAGGCCTACGAAATCCCTGCCAAACAACACCTAGGCCCATTTCTGCATACCCATGATTCCCATACCTGACAACCCTCTACAGTACCCATTACACATGTTTAATGTGTGCATTACTGAAGTGTGGAGAAACTTATATGCACTCCCCACTCTCCGGATATCAGTTCGTACGTCATACATTCTATCGACACATGTGTCATCACCCTTGCACCTGATACTGTTGCATGTACAGCTATTTCGTATTTGCTGCGGTCACTTCTTTTGCGTCAATGTCGGTTGACACTACGTAAGATTCAATTTATGGAATCTTGCAATGGACACCTATCTGCATGTTTAAAGTGTAGAACTTGCTGGACTGTCACTTTCTGGCCAATGTTTTTGAATGCTGCGGTTTATTCACCTTTCCTGCATGTCTGTTTGTCTACCCATATTAGATATAACGTCGCCTATTTATGTACATATGTCATATCTACGGGACATAAGTCTGTTGTGTATACATATATACATGTACAATCCTCATTTCATAACTTGCTTTGGTTTACGTCTGTGGATTATGTGTATACACATATATCTATATCCATACCATACCTTTCCACTATACAGATTGTCGCAGAGTGTACAGTTGCTTGCCCCTTTATCTTCACTGTGTTTTACATAAACCTGTGTCTATCTGGCAATGTAGTGGTATTTCATTTGAGACTTATGGTGGGGATTTCTGGCAAGCAGTTCAGGTTATGACTGCATACCCTTCAGAGAATCCATGCTACTGACACACCCGTTATTCTATCCACTTTCTATGTTTGTTCTGGCACATATCTGGGGTTTGTCCCTATTTGTACCAGTAGTTTGCATGGCTTCATCCGGATTCATACTTTACGAGGTTAACGGGTTTGAGCCATGTATAACTAACGTGGGGGAAACAGCATTCATTTACTATGCTGTAAGCGGATCACACACGCACAGGCGCACTTGCATTTCCTTATTGTGGGTTACATATGTTTACTAAGTCTTTGTGCTTACGTGGGCTTTATTACTTGTGACAGTACCAGTAATTATCTGTAATCCGGTTAACGGACGTTTGCGAAACACACGTTCACCTTTACATATTTAACTGTCTGTACAGCACAGACGCATTCATTACACTTTCACATTATATGTGCTGTAGTCGTTGTTCAACCGGGACTGCATTCACGTTGGCCGGATGCTGTAGCCAGTATCGTTTGGTGTTCTGACTCATTTATATGCATACCCATAGTACATAGCTACATTAACATATGCCTCACCGCTTCACTTACGTCACAGGCATCCATTCTCCTGCTGGGAAAAATGCGGTACTACATGTTACACATTCCCTATTCCCTACTGCTCTGGACCCAAGCTGCATATTTCATCACTGCAGGGATATTCAGAACCCAAAGGCTTATATTCCTGACACATACAGGTCTTTAATTGTCAGGGTGTTCATGTGGTGATCTGGGTTTAGGCTTGTCCGACTGGTGAACGGAACTGCCCTGACCGTGTTCAAATGTCAGACAAAGCACATGGACAGGGATTGTCCATTTTAAACATTTAATCTGTTTACAGACACAGGTGTTTGGGCACGTGTCAGCAGCTTATGATGTTGGCAATACATAATATGGGTGGGGGTGGTTAAGATACATAATCCAAGGTGAGTGGTGTTCCCATTCACATTTGACTATTTCCTGTATTTATTCTTACGAGGGTTATTATTTTGCACATGACGTAACTATGAATTAACTACGGGTATGCAGTAGTACAGTCAACATATGTGACGGTTTGTTACAGTATATATGTACGGACCTCTGTAATACTGGGGACTACCCCACATCCTTCACAACATTTCCTGCTTATGTACATACTATTATTCAGTGAACTTTCAAAGCTTGTGAGACCAGTAATTACATCTGTCCCTATTTGTCCACCCATCCTTTTAGGCTTTGTCCAGGTTTTGTTGCTGTAATAGGTTGAGAGGTGGTGTCAGTATGTGATTGAGTTGAATATATACTGTCGATAATTCAGTGGGGAGTAGGGTTACCACTTGCTCCTCTTTGCGAGGGGAGGTCCCACTTTGGACAGTTGTGTCCTGCGACAACACCTAAGACATGGCAAATGTCCTGTGATTTTAAGACAATAATATATTTCTTATTTTCTGTACTAGTTGCATGATACAGGTATTTTGTATCTGGTACACATAATTATTATTTGGGATAGCATAAGCTATTCAAATGGTATGGCATAAGCTTTTATCTTGGCATACACGTGTAATTCTGTCCTTTGCACTGGCCGGGGGCATGTTTTATCCTGCAAATTCTCACATTTCTACAAGGGATGTCCCACCTTGGCTATCTGAACAGGTGGCAACCCTAGTGGGGTGACCTGCATGGTGGACAGCTGTTCCATCCTGCGTAGTATGAATTGCATGCCTGTGTAGAAACTGAACAGTACCTTGACTACACATACATGTTTTGTCCAGATGTGTACAGTAATGGACACCATGGTGTGTAAACAACTCTGAGGTTTCAACAGGTTACTTATCCCACGCGGGATGTACACACATTTTGCCGTAACATTAACGTGCGGGCATTTGGATTTACGTACCTGTGATGGGATGTTTACAATCGTGGGATACATATTTGCTATCCGGACACTGCCTAGGATGATACTTCTTACTACATATGGGGAATACTCGCTATGTGCAGGTGTACGGATGCGCAAGGCTGGTAGCTGGATTTGGTGGACATTCGGACATGGGTGCGGGTTATGTGCTATACTGGGGTTGTTGCATATTGCATTTGCATGCATGGGTTCTACTTTTGGATATCCCGGTTCCGCATATAGCATCCTATATGTATGTGACAGTTACGTTCCTGTTCATGTGTATAGCACATTTTAATATACATATGTTTGTGTGTGTTTGATATACAATTTGGACTGTCAGGTTTCTTTACGGTTGTTATATAGCCACAACTGCCCTGCTGTGTACTATCACTACCACTGTGGGACTGCTGGTGACCATACCCATGGGGCTAGACGTGTGTATTGGCGGCGCGCTGACATGATGCGCTTCACTTCTACTGGGTATAACTTCTGACAGTGCAGTACATTACGGACACACGATTTTAAATATCATTTGTTCCATGGATGGAAACTTATATTATGTTGCGTGCATTTCTGTTTGGTTCTCCATTTTGTGTGGCCGGGAACTGTCTTGCATGCTTTGCATATGTTTCATTATCCACGGACACTGATAGGTGCGATTACTATTGCAGGCAGGCTATAATATTCAGCAGTTTAGGTTGCTCATCGCCAGCCGACATTGACACGCCTCCGGGCACAGCTTAGTAACGCCCCATGCACTCGCGCATGTGTCCTATGCACGTGGATGTGGTAGCGGCGCACCTTCATTAATATGCATATGGTGCTACTACACCATTTATATGCCGCATGGCCAGCGCAGGCCTTACACCGGCCTTGCGCCGAGCTTCATGAATCCGGGGGTTTGACTAATAAATAAGATTTTAAGTAATAAGATCATTGTAATTAAAGTTAACCTGTCCTCAAAGGTAAAATGTAGCTTATTCCAGCTTTCATTTAAGTTGTGTTTAAGAGATGTTGATCCTTAATAATGATTTTTTTTTTGTATGTGGCTTAAAATGTAATTCTTAGATATTTAATATGGTTGTTATTCCATTTAAAGGTCTTGCAAGAATTTGGCTTAGAAGATAACTTTTTTATTCATCAGAAGTGTACCACACAGGTAGAATAGGAACCACCAGGAAGTAAACCACCACACTTTTAGCAAAAAACAACTTTAATGTCGCTTTCGTCTCAAAGAGACTTCATCAGAATAAACTTCATCAAAGAAAGACACCTTATATAAAGCAAAATTAATTAATTAAACAATCAAATAATCAAATGTTTATATAATCAAATTAAATTAACCCATTACTCCCTAAGGGCCAGTTTATACGTGCATCACGGATGACCTCTGATGACTGTATTTTTGAACAGAAAATCGGTGTTATTATTTGTTTGTTTTCAGAAAGAGGTTATAACTTAAGTTTATTGAATAAACTGGCTGATGATGTTAGCAGACGTAGATATGTAGACTTTCTACCTATTTTAGGTTATGGTTTTACATCCAAAATTTCAATTGTTCCTATTATTAATAATTGCAACAGGACATATGAAACATCCTGCATTTTAGATATATCCATTGACAGAAACAGTATAGTTTCTATAATTTATAAGAATTGGAACATCTTAAAAGGGAACTCTGAGTTAATTAGAAAGATAGGAGATAGACCTTAATTTATTTATAAAAATAGTCCAACACACAAGATAGCAGTGAATCAGCCAGGCAGTATACGAACCATAAAACTTTTATTACATAAAATAAAGCTTCTAACTACAGACTTATTATAAAACAACCTTCTACATGTTATAAATATATATAATAAATTATTCATATATATAAAAGCACCTAGCAATAAATATATCTAAGCATAAAATATGATGACTTCTAAAAATATATACTAATAAACAGAGTGGGATTAACCCTTAGACATGTCTGTATATTTCTCAGTCTCCTAGATTTAAGTGTGGGTTTTAGGGATGCCCTCTCATTGAGGCCTCTACCCCTATCAGCTCTCAAGCTGACTATCCACTTAACCTCTCGACCATCTGTCATGTTTCGGATGTCACCTTCTCGAAGGCTAGGTACATTAATATCTATCACCATAAACTTAAATGTATGGTCATTCCCTTGCAATAAGGTATGCTTGGATAGAGCATTGTTGCTAGAACATATTCTAGTACTATACAGGTATTCCCTTATTCTATCTTTCAGTGCTCTATCTATTTTTTCCTACATAGAATGAGTGACAGAGAGTACACTCAGCTAAATAAACAACATGTGATGTCTCATAGGAGGCAGAGATGTTAAAATTAAAAATCTGGTCAGTATCCGGATGCTTAAAACTCCCACTACTATTAATAAAACAACAGAACCAACACTTACCACATGGATAAGTGTAAAGTCTAACCTCTAAGGATAGATACGACCTGTTTGTTGAGTAGCAAAGTAACCTCTTCAAGTTATGTTTATTCTTAAATCTGAACCTTGGTTTAACACCCACCATCTCTTTAACTATTGGGTCCACTGTTAAAATTCCCCAGTTTCCCCTAATAATCTCCAAAATATCATTGCTGTCACTTGTAAAGAACATAGATATCTATATACCTCTCATTCCATCATTATTTATGATATGGGTTTCATAATCTTGAGTGGCTGCATAATATGGGGATGCTCTACTTCCCCTTAAGCTGTATAAATCTGAGAGCCCCTTCTCAAGCTCATGCATTTTATATCCTCTATCAGTGAATTTTTTCTTCAGGTCCAATAATCCAGACTGAAAGCCTTCATCCGATGCATTCAGTCTGGAAACCCTCATACCCTGTCCTTTAATTATGTTCCTAAAGACATATTGGGGATGCATAATATATCTTTGAAGTAGATGGTTCCTATAGCAGCTCTTTCTATACAATCCCATGTTGACCAACCCATTACTCAGCCTCTCAACATAAACATCCAAGTATTCAATCCTAACTTTAGAGGACACTATGGTAAACTTAAGGTAGTCGGTAGCATCATTCAATTGTTGGACAAAATTGTCCAAACTTGTTATATCACCTGTCCATATCAAAAAGAGGTCATCGACAAAATGTCAATAAAAGGGAACATGCCTCATATAAGGCTCCCTCTGAAAAAGTGTGTTCTCCTCCCACAAGGCTAAAAACATATTGGTATAGCTATTGGTACACGAGGTGCCCATAGCTGCGCCATCTTTCTGCAAGTAAATAGTACCATCAAATAAAAACAAGTTATTCTCAAGAATTGTCTCTTAAAAACAAACATATAAGATCTATCTGTACTATTACAATCACTATGCCTAGTGAGATATTCTTGTACTGAGGCTACCCTTAGTGTATTTGGTATGATGGTAAATAATGATTGCACATCTAGTGTAACAAAATAAAATTCTGTATCCATGGATAATGCATTTGTAAAGCCATATAAATCAACCAAAAACTGTTTGGTATCTCTGAGAACAAACTTATTTAAGTCTAGAACAGGACATAAGTATTTCTCTACATGCAATGAAAACGACTCTGTGCACCAACCACTACGGGTCTCAAAGGTGGTTTCACCCCATTCTTATGTATTTTTGTCTGTCCTTGTATGGTAGGGATGAGAGCATAATCACATTTTAAAAACCTAAACAGTTCAGAATCAATCAATTCACTTTTCAAAGTATCCTCCAACATATTCAGAATTCTAATTTCCATTGCATGCACATGTTCAGTGTTAACAACAGAATAGTATCTGACATCACTCAGCATCATCTTCATGGATATATAATAATCTTCCCTATCTGCAAAATAGACATTATAAACATGATGCTGTTCTTAGCAACTCTCATACAGAGATGAAAGCTACCTTAGTGTCTGATAATGTTTTAGAATATGCCTGGCTGTCTCACTGCTATCTTGTGTGTTGGACTATTTGGATTTATACTTCGAAGCAGTGGGACACTTAGCCTGTGGAGAGCTACCTGGGTATTATTTATAAAAAATACATTTTGTTTAAAAAATTGTTTACAGACTGATACCGTTCATAAAACACCCACTTTTGTTGGTGGAAGGGACAAGGGGATGTACAAATATGTTTTATGTAGCACCTGCAGGTATATTTTAGAAGGCCCTTTTGCTGAGTTGCCACATTTGAACAAGAATTGCTATTGATGGAGTTTACAACTGTAATACACAAGGGATAGTAAACATTGTTGTTTGTTCATTATGGAATTACTTTTATATAGGTATGTCTATGAGATGTTTAAACAAAAGAATCAAAGAACATTATTATTGTATTAAAACAATGATTAGTAATAATGCGTTGTTTAAACACACTCTTAAGTTTTCTGAATACAAAACATTTTTGTTTTCTATTTTAGAGCAGGTACCTGAAAATATTAGAGGAGTTTTTTTTAAAGACAGAGTTGAACAAAGGGAAACTATATGGCAATTAAGACTAGGAACTGATAAACAACCTTTTATGAATTATTCCATTAATGTTATGTGTTTTTTAAAGAATAGAAGGTTAAAAAAATTTAAAATAATACTAGTAAATATTAGACATGAGTATTCATTTTATGTTAGGTTTCATTAGTGCATATTTATTAATTTTTAAATAATTTCTGGAGTGTTTTATGCTGTTCATGTGGGTAATGGGTTAAATTAATTTGATTATTTGAAAATTTGATTATATGATTGTTTAATTAATTCTGCTGTATATAAGGTGGCTTTCTTTGATAAAGTTTATTCTGATGAAGTCTCTTTGAGATGAATGTGACATTAAAGTAGGTTTTAGATAAAAGTGTGGTGGTTTACTTTCTGGTGGTTCCTGTTCTACCTGTGTGGTGGATTTTTATTTTGAATTTGATTTTTACTATCCCATCTTCTGGATATTTTTGTTTTATGCATCAGAAGTGTTTTTGGTTTATTATGATTGAATTTTAACCCTGACACTGTCTGAAAAGTATCTAAAGCTTTAATTACATGACTGTTATTTTGTCATTAGGTTTAAGGTTAGATTTTAATTTATCAAATTCAGCTTACAAATCCAATAATTTCTTATAAATATAGTTTCACAGATACGTATTAGGCTACTTGATCTTTATGGGCCATTTTAAGCCTAGCCAATAACCCCATCTGAGAAGCAAACCCAGCACCTCGTGTTTGTAAGGCAAACACCTTAACCATTATGCCAAACATGCATCCCTAAAGGAATTTCACATCCTTAACCCTCTGTGCTAAATGGCACAGCTATCCCATTCCTTTCTTTTGGATATGCACTAGTGTTTAACTTTACTGTATAAGACTACCTTTAATGTGTCCCATAATATCGTATCAGAAACATCTCCATTGTAAGCCTTTTACAGTCATTAAGCAGGAATTCTCAGATAAGAATTTAGATTTTCATGACTAAAAATAATTTTAAAAGAGGTAGCATTATGATCTGAGAGGGGACAGGAAACAATCCTTACATCATTTATCTTTGAAATTAAAGAACTAGTTACCAGGACTTTGTCATTTGTCTATGTACCAAATCTGTATGAGTACTGTGTAAATCTTAAGGAAGATGGTATTATCATATCAAATACGTATTTCATATTTCTTGTATTTATATAGTTCTTCAGGTGTTTAGCTGTAGAAGTACCTCTAAAAGTTTAACATTTGAGGTATCACTCTGTAATAGAATACAATTAAAATCACCTGCTAACAAAAATTCCCCTCGTAAATGTAGAATCATATGACCCAGAAGTTTCTTTACTGTTTTTGTACTAATACCAGGTATCCAGTATGTATTTATAAGAGTGCAAAGACTTTTTCCCCACATTAATAACTATACCAAGCATACCGTCTTTATATGAATAAGAGATTACCATCTTAGGTAATCCCAATGATCTTCTCCAGAAAGTGAGAATACCTCTTCTTTAATTCTTAAAATGAGAACTAGCTAAAATTGAATAGTCTTTGAAAATTATTCTATTAAGGTATTCAGATACTAAGTGGTATCAGCTTTTAGCAGGGGAAATATATTTGTTTAAGCTACCTCTCTGAATAGGATTGTTCAAACCTTTAACATTCAAAGATACACACTTGTATGAAGGCATTTCTATAAGACATTGTACTTTTAGTTTTAAATTGTTTTGCTATGGCAATACTAGTAAATATTTTAATAGCATTTGCTGTGGACAGAAATAAAAAAATATAAGAAAATGGTGAATATAAAACTGTTAAAAACCAGCAGGATAGAATAAAGTATTCCAGGCTTATTATGAGTACTATATAAACCTCAAAATAGCTTTCTTGTGACATCTAGTGGCATTTTCCACTATTGCCATTAAAACAGTGCATTAAATAAAAGTGAGTGACAGCTAAGCTCTAAAATGCACAGTATATGCTACTTAAACTAGCTGAAAAAAATAAAACTAATTATCTAATAACAATTTAGCAATGATATAAATATGACTGTGCATTTTAGCACACTTCTTTTCCCATTAAAATGAATGGACCTCTAAACAAAGCCATTTAAAATGAAAAAAAAAACACATTAGCATAAAATATTTAAACATAAACGTTTTAAATTAACATTAATTCCAAAAAAATAATTAAAAATAAGTGCCAGCAGTTAATAGAAATTCTGTTTGTAATTGTGATTGGTCTGAGCCGAAAACAAAGATTAAAGGTTAAAGGACATTGTTCACTTCCTAGTTTCAGCTGCAAACAATTTGCCAAGAAGATACAGACTTGCACAGCATTTAGGAGCTCAAGCTGACTTTAAAATGTACAAAAAAAGCTTCCAAAGAATAACAGGAGGAATTTAAACAATAAGGGGAAAACTTTTCATCATAAATAGCTTGCAGGTGTATGAAACAGCCATGAGTAGGCAAAAAAGCTGTTTTTAGCATTGTTTAACCTTGTAAACTTGTGAAACACAATAAAACAGGTAAAAAATATCATTGAACATTCTTAAAACAGTTCCTAGTTCATAAAAAGTTCCCAAAACCCTTCCAATTCTTAAATAATAAAATTAAATTGCAACAAAGAGATAAAACAGCACCATTAGTATGACCATATAGTATGACCATATAAAATAATGCAAATAGAAGTTATTTTCATTTCAAAAGACCAGACCCAGTAAATTAATCAATAATATCATTATGTGGAAATGATAAAGCATAATTAAAATAGGCTATATAAGTATAGCATTATCCATATTAATCTGTGTTTCCCTTTATAATTGTTATATGTTTTAATAGTAAATGCTGGGCTGCAAGAAATAGTAAGTAGTAACTGGAATAGATGAAAAGTATTACCTTTGATAAAATATCAGAACAGACTTGTAAGTAGCTCTTATATTAAAGGAAATAAAATTGAATGTTATTTATTTGTCTCTAATTTTTTTTCCATTAACAGTCCAGTCATTCTTAGATGCATGTCTCTTTCAGTGTAGAACTGGAATCCATGCCTTCAGCTGGATTTAGAAAGTTCTTCTTTTGGACAAAGGTTGCAGCCTCTTCTAAACATTCAAATGTTCTTGTTCCTTCTGGTAAAAAAAGCCTCAGTTTTGTTGGAAAACTAGTTGTGACTTGATACCAGCTTTCTTTAATGACTTTAAAAGTTTTTCTTTTAGAAACCATGATAGATGAAAACTCATTATCAAATCTGACATCTAAGTCCTATATTTTTAAAGGAGCAAGGAACCTTGCAGTTCTCAAAACCAAGTCTTTATCTTGACTTGAAAAGAATTTCACAATAATAGATCTTGGTAGTACATGTTTTTTTTTTTTTTTTAATTAGGTGGAATGGTAGCTGGAGACCTATGAGCCCTTTCAATACCAAAGGACAAAGCTTCAGGCAGATTTATAATTTTTGGGATCCAGGATGTCAGGAAACTCACCATATTTTCAATCTCCATCTACTCCAGAACTTCATACATTCTAATATTATTCCTCTAGGCTCTATTTTCTAAGTCATCAATTTTCTCAGTCAGTTTATTGTTTTGTTTCAGTAAAACTTCAATATTATTCTCACCTTCAATATTATTCTCACCTTCTATCAGTCTGCAATCAGTGTCAGAAACCGACTCTTCTATAGCTGTTATCTGCATCCCTTGTTGCTTAAGGACATCATTTATCAGTTATATTTGTTTTATACAGTCCTCTTTGATCTTATCAACATTAAGATTAATCTATTTTTGTCACCAGGTGCTGAACAGTAGAAGTATAAATTGTAATTCTTTCTTAGTGGTATTGTCTTGATGCTTAGTTTTGGAAGAGTTCATCTTCTGTAAAAGATATTTCTTTAATTCTTTTTCCTTAAAAGTTGACAGGAATATATCTTAAAAGACACTTGAATTTTATACCAAAATAATCATTGAAACTTCCAGTTTTAGAATCTAGAATTTGTAATTGAAAATTGGTGGAAATGACAAATAAATCATGTCAACGATCAATGAATAGAGCAGAGCAGAAATTCTACACTGCCTTTGGCTTGCTATCTTGGCCATGCCCCCTATCTTTTTTAAATTAAAGTTATTATGCTTTGTCATGCAATGTATGTAATTGAGAGTATAAGATGATTACTGGTCTGTAGCAGGCATTGCAACAAAAGATGGCATCACAGAAGTAAATTAGAAACAAATTAAAACAGGCTAATAAAAAATTAAATTGGCATTATTTTACTATTATTATCATCATATCCATGATGTATGCAGTTTGCTGTCAAAATTATTTTCAGTATTACATAAGGAATTTTGCCCATTTATTTTATTTTACATTTTTATTTTACATTTGTTGACCGGGATTGTCCGACTGAGCTGAAGAGTCCTTTTACAGCAGAGGCCCAGGGAGAAAAGCTCCAACATAGTAAACAATTTTCTTTATAAATTACCATTAAACAGCAATGTTACAGGATTATTATAAGGCATTAAGTAGCAATACAATGTTATACAGTGTCAATAATCAGGAGTATAGCAAAACTATTTCACAATATATAAAAATGAATATGTCATTAAGATGAATATAATTTTTGCTGTAAGTGGTTACAAAAACCCAGTTTTATCATAATGTAGTTGCATGAAGGCAAGACAATTACAATAGAATGTTTCTCTGAGGCGATTTGCTTAATAGATTTTAGAAGACAGTAGAAAAAGTAGTCAAGGAAGATTAGAGAGAGCTAGTGAGAAGAGTGAGTTAAGGGCAGAAAGTAGATTAAGATATGAGAAGTAGGGGATGTTTAAGGAATGAGAGTGCAGTGGCAGAACCAGTGACTTTTAAAGTGCTCTTTGGTGGCTGTCTTAAATTGTTTAGGATGTGTAAGTTTCCTGATTTCTACTGGGACCCTATTCTAAGCAATAATGGGGTGATAGTTGTACATGTTGCATCCAACTTTAGACTTGGGTTTGTAGATTTGTAGTAGGTCTTGGTTAGAGCTTCAGAGAGGTCTGGAGGGAGAATAATGGGAGATGAGAGGGGATAGTGCTGGGCATTAGGTAGGCTAGTATAGGATAGAATGAATGATCTGGAGTTGAGAGAGAAGAAGCTAGTGGGGTAATTCAAGTCAGTTTATGTGTCTTAGAGAGAGACAGTGGTGGGATTTGTAGGTTTGTTGGGCAGCAAATCTAGAAACCTTGTTGTAGGTAGATTTGAGTTTGGTCAGGAGTATTGAGTTAAGATTTGTGAGAATTTGAGAATTGTACATTAGACTGGGTAGAAGGTAGATAAGAGAGAGAGTAATCTTGGCTTCAGAGGTAAGGAATTTCTTGTTATGGTAAAGGAGCCCTAGTATTGAATGAGTCTTCTTGATACAGTTATTAACATGCAAGTCAAATTTAACCTGATCGTCGATGGTTACACCTAAGAGCTTAGAGCTGGATTCTACCTGAATGGGAGTGTTATTAAGGGACTGTATGGAGAAGGA
Organism: Protopterus annectens; assembly: GCF_019279795.1. NCBI lineage: Eukaryota > Metazoa > Chordata > Ceratodontiformes > Protopteridae > Protopterus > Protopterus annectens. The sequence goes on along the minus strand of NC_056745.1, from coordinate 690,257,653 downwards.
GGGTTTAATATTGTTGAACATTTTAGGTAGGAAGAGTAACAGCTTTGTTTTAATAAGGTTAAGGATGAGCTGGTTGTTGGAGAGCCATGTTTCAACTAAGTTAAAAGATGCCTGAGTAGCTGAAAAGAGCTTAGAAGGAGAGTCGGCTGTGGTGATGACTGTAGTCATCTGTGTATTGCACTAAAAATGACTGAGGACAGGAGGTATAGAGCTGATTAGTAAAGATATTAAAAAGTAAAGGCCTTAGGATAGACCCTTGAGGTACACCCATTTTTACAGGGAGAGGAGGGGAGAGTGCAGAGTGCCATCTTACTGATTGTGCTCTATCAGTGAGGTAGCTGCAGAACCATGCAACAGTATCAGAGGAGAAGGTGAGGTTATGCAGTTTGTGCAGCAGAAGAGAGTGTGAGACAGTGTTGAAAGCTTTTGAGAGGTCCAAGAATAGGCAAGAAATAAGTTTATGGTCATCCATGGCTATAGAAACAGCATTGAGGAAGGATAATAGAGCTGTAGTGATGCTACATTTGGGTCTGACGCCATGTTGAGTGGGTGTAAGCAGATTTTCTTGTATTAGATACTGCATAACTTGATTATGAATACATTTTTTCTAGTACTTTAGAGAGAGGGGAGAGGATAGCGATAGGTCTAAAGTTGGAGATATCAGAGGAGTTACCTCCTTTGTGTATAGGTAGAGCATAGCATTGTTTCCAGATGGAAGGGACTTTAGATTCAGAGATAGAGCAATTGATTAGGATAGATACAGGGAGAGCAAGAGAGTCAGCTGCTAGTAGAAGAAAAGTGGAAGGAATATTGTCAGCTGATGCTGAGCATGGTTTTAATTTAGATAGTAGAGTATTGATGTTTGGACGGCGCAGTGGTGCAGCAGTAGCATTGTTTCCTCAGTGCAAGAGTTTCTCTGGTTCAATTCTCAGCTGGAGTGCCTTCTGTGCGGAGTCTGCATGTCCTCCCTGCATTCGTGTGAGTTTCCTCCTGTTGCTCCAGTTTCCTCCCACATCACAAAGACATGCATCTGGAGCATTTCTCCCTGGGCCTCCACTGAAAATTGGCTTTGTTCCAAGTCGGACTTTCCTGGTTAACAAATGATAAATAAATAAAATAAATAAATGTAACTAGTAGGTACAGGTTTGAAGGAGAAGGTATTTGAGGAGATAGGATTAGGTTCAGAAAAGTTGTAGATGTTAGTAGTAGACGAATTCAGGTTAGGGTTCAGTAGCTTAGATATTGAATCGATAAAATAGGTATTGAAGATAGTGGCAGTTTCTTCAGATGTCTTGTCTGGGCATGGATTGGGGGAGCTAAGATTACCGGGATGTAATATTTGGATGTAATGTGATCCTATCTCGCCTACATTCTCTACATTCTCTACAGATGGGTTCGGAGCCGATCCTCGGCTCCGACTCGGCCGCTATACAATAGAACGCAGTCTCTTATTGGCTGAGTTACCTCGTATCCCAGGATGCACCACTACTGCTTCCCTAGATCTCGTTTGCCGCTTCTGAAAGCATAGACGTGGTCTCGGACTTGGCTGAGCTAAGTACCTCTTAGTCAGATTTTTTCTGTCTAGTTTTTTTTTCCTAAACTTACCCAAAAGCTGTTTTAACAGCTACTTATTGTTGTGTGACTGTCTACTTGATTTTTTTTGTGGTAAATTGTGTTTTTTTTGTGGTACTTAAATGGTCCCGTTTAAGTTAGAGGGGCCTTGCCCTATCCTAGGCGTTTGAGTTAGAGTCTAGGCTGTTTTGTGTAGTTTTTTTCTTATTTAGTGTGTTTGTTGTTTAAATATAGCCATGTCAAAGGAACATAGACCATCAGGGTTTAAAAAATGTTCGAAATGTAGTTATAAAATGTCCATTACGGACGACCATTCTTTATGTGTCTAATGTTTGGGCCCGAAGCACCTCCAAGAATCCTGTAGCGTTTGCCACGCTTTTTCCTCTCGCGTCCTCCAAGAGAGGAAAAATAAGTTAATTTTGAAAGGGCTTATTACCCCTTCCTTTGAGGAAGCCCTATCTTCTTCTTCACCTTTGAGGAAGAAAAACTCTTCGGCTCCAACCAGGCCGTCGGATCCGGCAGCCAAAAAGTCGCGGCAGGCTTCTCCGTCGGCTCCACGGACTTCGGAGCCGAGGGCGGAACGGTCTGCCTCGATGTCTCCAGCCTCGACTCTTCTGGCTTCGGAGTCGAGAGCTCAGGCGTCGAGAGGCGAGTCATCTCCATCGGCTCCACTGTCTTCGGAGCCGATGGGGGTCGCCCGCTCAGACTCTTCCCCTTTGGTGCCGAAGTCCACATCGGCTCCGAGGGAAATTGCAGTGGTAGTGGAATCTCCCTCAGCGCCGATACTTCTCGAATCCATTCGGAGCCGGTCCCCCAGTCTTTCGGAGCCGGCGGAGAAGTCGACTCGGACCCGGTCGGTCTCTTCTCGGTCATCGAGGATGTCCGATTCGGATTTAGACAGGGTGCTTCAAAGGCTTTTTCAGTCTCCAGTCTTTGCAAAGTTGATCTCGGCTCCAGCCCAGTCGGCTCCGGAGCCGATTTCCCATCCTGTTATCTCAATTCCTCCTCCAACAGCTTCGGCACCATTGGAGTCAGTGTTGGTGGAGCCGGTGGAGGTTGTCGGGTTGGTTCCGACCCTAACTCCAACCCCGTCCTTTTGGTCGGGTTTCGGTATGCGGACCTCCTCTGTCGGCCCCGGGGGGAACGCTTCGGGACCGATCCTTTTGGTTCCGAGCCTCCCTCTCGGTGTGTCGGCTGCGGGGGTTCTGACTGCTGTTTTGGCCTCGGCGGTTGAACCATCCCAGGACTCTGGGGGTCCCACCTTCGAGGCCATGAGGAGTGCCTTGGCCAAATCCTCTGTGGCCACTTCTACCATCTCACCACCACCTTCCCTTGGCATGGAGACTGGCGCCTTTGCAATCCCCCTGTCTCATGACAGTGGAGCCCCTGGGCCTGAGGTTACCCCCATTGGGGGTCCATTCTTCCTGGAGGTCCCTCCGAAACGCTTTCGGAGGGACCTCCAAGGAAGAAACAGTGTAAGAGGAAGCACGTCGACTCCCCTGATGAGTCTCTCACCTCGGATACTGACCTCGATGATGCGTAAGGGTCCCCCAAGTCGTCCTCGGATGATGTCTCCTTTGCGGACATCTTGGAGATCCTTAAACAACGAGGTGACTGGCAGTCCAAACCCCCTTCTGCTGAGGAGTCGGTTTTCCTCAAGGCTTTCGGGGCTCAGCCCTCCGCCTCCTGGGTGTCTCCACCCTTCAATGAACTTCTGGATTTGATCTCTCGAAGGGCGTGGGAACACTCGGATTCTGTTGAACCGGTGCCAGCTCGCCCCAATAAATTCCTTTCGGCTCCCCCGGATAAGGACTTTCTCTCGAAAGGCGTGGCTGTAGATGCCATGGTGGTGGCATCTGCCACCCAGCAAGATGTGGCAGAGGCTTCAACGTCCGTCCATCCTCCTAATAAGGAGTCTAGGAGCATGGATCGGTACGGGAAGCGTACCCTTTCTTCAGCGGCCTTTACATTAAGGTCTCTGAACTACTTGACGCATTTCATGAGACTGCAGAGGGATCTGGTCAAGGAGCTTTCGGATACCCTCTCTGGTAACTTACCTGAGCAGTTGGCCCAGATGGTTAACTCCCAGTTCGCTACCCTGTCCTCATTATCCAACTCGTCCATGAGGCTCATTTCTTATGCAGCCGAAGGAGCGAGCAGAGCGGCTGGAACAGGTGTTGCTCTACAGAGACAAGCCTGGCTATGCCTGTGTCACTTTGCGAAGGCCTTTAAGTCTTCCTTTGCCGACACCCCCTTTGATGGGTCCTCACTGTTTGGACCCAAGGTAAAGGACACATTGACTCGCTACGAACAGGAGGGTAAGACTTTAACTGCTGTAGGGGCCCGGTTTTTCCACTCCCTTCAGACCTTATCCCAAGGCTCGAAGAGGAGGGAAAATGTGGTTCCGTAAGTCTCAAAAGCCTTACTCGTCACAGCAGAGCGATTCCCCTTCTAGAGGCAGAGGAGGGGGAAATTTTTCAGGGAGACGCCGTCCCAGAGGCGGCGGAGGCCCCCGCAACACTGGAGACTGCGAGTCCTTTCGTGGCTCCTCCTCCTTCCAGCATCCCTGAAGGAGTACCCGACTGTGCAGCTCCGGAGCCAGTCGGGGGTCATTTTTCGAGACACCTAAAGGCCTGGGAAAATATCACTCAGGACCAATGGGTGCTTCGAATCATTGCCAGAGGTTACACCATTCCCTTTTCTCAACCCCCCCCACCAGTCCAAAGAATCCCAGACCCGCCACCCAGTCAACGGGATCATGCAGCCAGCGAAATATCAAAGCTGCTTCAAAAAGGAGTCATCCAACCTGTCCCCGCAGACCAGGCCGGATCAGGGTCTTACTCAAGATTCTTTTTGGTACCAAAAAAGACCGGGGACTTGAGGCCCATTTTGGATCTCAGCAAGTTAAATCGATTTGTGAAAAAGTCCAAATTCCAGATGGTCACTTTGCAATCCATTCTCCCGCTTTTGGAGAAAGGTGTTTGGATGTGCTCCATAGATCTCAAAGATGCCTACTATCACATTCTGATAGATAAGGCGTCGAGGAGACACTTACGCTTCAGCCACAGAGACAGTCATTTCCAGTTCCGAGCACTGCCCTTTGGTCTCACCACAGCCCCCAGGGTGTTCACCAAATGTTTGGCGGTGGTGACTGCTCACCTGAGAAGTCTAGGATTCCAGGTGTTTCCATACCTAGGCGACTGGCTCCTAACTGCCACCTCCAGGCATCTACTCTTGGAAACTCTAGCAGCCACTATCACTCGAGGCAACTCCTTAGGAATCACCTTCAATTGGTCAAAATCTGTAATGCTGCCATCTCAGCGTATTCTGTTTATTGGTGCAGAAATAGACTCAAGGCAGATGCGAGTCTATCTTCCTGCGGAAAGGATAGCAATGCTCCAGTTTCAGGTTCAGGCATTTCTCCTCAGACGTCGTGCTCCAGCGAGAATGGTCCTGCAGCTGTTGGGTTCCATGGCAGCCACCATTCTTCTGGTCCCCTTGGCAAGGTTGCATATGAGGATACTCCAGTGGCTCCTATCAGTCCAGTGGTCTTATCAAGACCTTCCCCTCAGTCACCACATATTGATCACAGAGACATGCAAACAGGATCTTCGTTGGTGGCTTCTTTCCTCCAACCTGAATCTAGGGCGACCCTTCGTTCCACCACTCCCCTCTGCCACGTTGACTACAGACGCCTCCCAGACAGGGTGGGTGGGGCATTATCTGGACAGGTCGGTCCAAGGCACGTGGCACACCGACGAGAGTCTTCTCCACATCAATATCCTGGAGATGAGGGCGGTGCTTATAGCGTTGCAAGCACTGCACGATCACCTCCCCAGTGCGATTGCCATTCAGTCCGACAACATGTCGGTAGTCTGGTACTTAAACAAGCAAGGAGGGACCAGGTCTTACCCCCTTTGCAGAGAGGCCATGAAGGTATGGGATTGGGCGATTGCTACCAAGCGCTTCTAGTGGCAACGCACATTCCGGGGAAATCCAACGTGATAACCGACAGACTGAGCAGAACTATTCTCTCCCCTCACGAGTGGTCCTTGAACGACAGAGTGGTAGGGCAGATTTTCACGAGATGGGGAGTTCCTTGTTGCGATCTCTTCGCAAGTCCCCTCAACGTGAAATGCCAGCATTTCTTCACTCTCACCCCAGTTCCGGGGGAGGTCCCCAAGGACGCTCTAGTCCACGTTTGGCCCCACGGTCTGCTATACGCCTTTCCACCGGTTCCCCTTCTCCCCAAGGTGATTCAGAAGGCAATTCGCTTGGGAAGCAAAATGATACTAATCGCCCCATACTGGCCTCGTCAAGTCTGGTTCCCCTTTCTTCACAAATATGCATTGGAGGGTCCCTGGTTCCTGGACCAAGTTCCAGACCTTTTGACGCATCAGTCAGGACAGCTCCATCAGTCCCTCCATTCATTGAAGTTAGCAGCTTGGCTACTCCTCTTCCAACCATAGTTAGGAGCCATTCTTTCGCCCCTGAAGTCATGCATATTTTGTCTTCGGCCCACAAGACTTCTACTAAAAAGATGTATAGCAATAAATGGAAGAGGTTTGCTATTTGGGCCCAACTCCGAGGATTAGACCCTATGACAGCCTCGGTGTCAGAGGTACTGAAGTTTTTAGCTTCCCTGTTCAACCAGGGTTGCTCGGTGTCTACCATCAAAGTGCAATTGGCTGCTATTTCCAATTTTCATGAGAGCGTAGAACCACCTTTAATGAGCAACAAGTTGTGCAAAGCTTTTATTAAAGGAGCTTGGCTTCTACGACCCCCTATATCTCAACCTGCACCACAGTGGGACATTAACGTGGTGTTAGGTGCATTAACCTCATCTCCCTTTGAGCCAGCAGCAACCTGTGATTTAAAATTTCTTTCTTGGAAGACTGTTCTTCTAGTTGCTATTACTTCAGCCAGGCGAGTTTCAGAACTTCAAGCCCTATGTGTCAAACCACCATACCTGGTATTTCACAAGGATAGAGTATCTCTTAGACCAAACCCATCCTTTATACCAAAGGTTTGTTCTAACTTTTGTTTACAACAATCACTGGAACTACCGGTCTTTTTCCCTAAGTATTCCAACAGAGCTGAATATACTTTTCACAGCTTGGGCACAGACAATTACGTTTCTATTTGGATAGGACACACCAAGCACGAAAATCAGATCAACTGTTTGTGTCCTTTTCGGATAGTAAATTTGGCAAAGCCGTCACAAAAGTCACTATTGCCAAGTGGATCAGAGACTGTATCAGTCATATTTATCTCATTTCAAATAAAGAGCTTATAGTTCCAGTGAAAGCTCATTCTACTAGGGCTATGGCCACTTCGGCAGCCTTTCATTCCAAGCTCTCTATTAGTGACATTTGTGCGGCTGCTATGTGGTCTTCTTCACACACCTTTATTTCTCACTACAAATTGGATGTGGCATCTAGGGGTCGAGCTTCCTTCGGTTCCACGGTTCTCAGGAGTGTTTTCCAGTGAGCCACCCAGGAATTAGGTGCTAGGGACGCTGTCCCATCTGTAGAGAATGTAGGTGAGATAGGATCACATTACATCTTTTAGTTATGTACTTACCATAACTTTGGATGTATGGGATCCATCTCGCCTACATTCCTAATAACCCACCCTCCTTCCCCCTGCCTCGTAGACCAGGAGAGACCGGACGATCCGAAATTGAACTTCTTTCCTCTCTTGAAAGACCTGGGAATGTTATAACAATAGTCTTTTTCTGTGTGCATGTGTGCGGACAAACAAGATTTGGGGAAGCAGTAGTGGTGCATCCTGGGATATGAGGTAACTCAGCCAATAAGAGACTGCGTTCTATGGTATAGCGGCCGAGTCAAAGCCAAGGATCGGCTCCGAACCCATATGTAGAGAATGTAGAGAATGTAGGCGAGATGGATCCCATACATCCAAAGTTATGGTAAGTACATAACTTTTAGTTATGTACTTACCATAACTTTGGATGTATGGGATCCATCTCACCTACATTCTCTACAGATGGGGTTCGGGCCGGGTCCTGCTCTGACTCGGGGCATGCTGTGGGCGCGGTCTCTTGGTCAGCTGAGTTGCCTCAGTGTCAGGATGCTGCCACCTATTTCTGAATCTTCTGATCACGCACATCACCTGAAAAAAAAGACTATTATAACTTTATTCCAGGTCTTTCAAGGAAGGAAAAGAGGTTGTTCCCGAGATCGTCGGTCGGTCTGAACGAAGAGTGGAGTTAGTGGGAATGTGTAGGCGGATGGATCGCATGCATCCAAAGAAGTTATTGAAGTACATAATAAAAGACGCAATGTAATGTGATCTGTCTGCATTCTGCAGATGGGACAGTCTAACTGCAGATCCTGGGTGGCTCACTGGCTGCTGGCAGTACCGTGGAACAAAGGAAACTGGGCCCCTGATACTACACATCAATTTGCGAAATAAGGATTGAAGAAGGCGTTTCAATGTGACGGCAGAAATGTCGCTGATGGGAGAACTTGGAATGGGGCTGCGAGAGTGGCCATGGCCTGGTGAGATGAGGCTTTCACTATGGAACTGCTGGCTCATTATTGGGGAGTGAGGATAGCTGGGCTGACCATATGATCTCGGATCGCGGCTTGGCAATGACTTTGCGATAACTGCCTGATTTTACTGGCCGGGAAGGACACAGGCAATTGAGTCTGTTACTGGGTGGCAGTCAATCTCAGGCAGGTGTGATTGGCTCTGTGTGCTCGTCAAGCTGTGGTGTGTTCGGCTTTCTGTTGGAGATAGGGGAAAGACGACCAGGTCCGGTGGTGTTATGGCAAACAAAGTGGGACGGAAACGCTGAGCAAAGAGATGGGTTTGATCTAGAAGACTGCTCTGTCCTTGTGCAATACAGATGTGACGGTTTGTTTGTAGGCTTGGAGTGAAACTTCGCTTACAACAATGGTAACTGGAAAACGATCTTCAAGAAACAAATTACAAATCACGAGGTTGCTAACTGTCAAAGAAGAGGGATGAGGAATGTGCGCAACACCAGGTTAGATCCAGCGATTAGTGCGGGTGAACTATGGTGCGAGACGGTAAAGCCAGAAGCTCTGATAAAGAAGCTTTGCGCAGCTTGACCCGTTAAGGTGGGTTCTCAACTCGCCGAAAGGTGAGGTGGCAACCAGTAACGCGCCAGTGGTGAACACAGAACAACTTTCTGGTTGAACAGGGAAGCTAATACTTCAGTACGACTCTGACACCCGGCTTTGTCGTCTGGCAAAGTCTAATCACCGGAGTTGAGCCCAGGCAAGCCTCTTCCATTGCTATGCCATCTTTTTTAGTAAATGTCTTGTGGGCGAAGACAAGGCATGCGCCAGCCGGGGGAACGAAACCACGGCTCCTAATATGGTTGGAAGAGAAGCCTTAGCTGCTGGCTCAGTGAAGGGAGGGACTGATGGAGCCTGTCACGACTGATCGTCAGGTCGAGGAACTGGTCCGGGGAACCGATTGACCTCACCATGCACTGTTGAAGAAGGGAGAACCCAACGAGGACCAGTGAGCCCGATTAGTATCATTTTGCTGGCCCAGCGCCTAAACACTGAATCGCAGCGGGAAGAAGAGGAACTGATGGAAGGCGTATGTGAACGAGGGGAATGGCGCTGGACTGAAAGCATCGCGAGGTCTCCCGGAACTGGGGTGAGGATGAAGAAATGCTGGCGTTACCGGCGTTGAGACTTGAAGATCGCTGCAAACTGCCCCCATCTCGTGAAAATCTGGCTGCTTCTGGCGGTTCAGGAACACCACTGGGCGGGGAAAACTGGTTCTGCTCGATGTCGACTATCCGTTGGTTCCCGAATGTGGCGTTACTGGGAAGCAGCGCTTGTAACGTCGTAATCCCTGCAATCATGGCGTCTACGAAAGGGCTTAGACTACAGTCCTCGCTCTGTGTTAAACACCAGACTACCGACATGTTGTCGGGACTTTGATGATAACAATACCTACAGGGAAGATGACTGGTGCGAGATGCTTCTGGCAGCTAAACCATACCCTCGTCTCCAGGATATTCGATGTCGGAGAAAAGGCTCCGTCCCGACCTATGATGTATGGCAGCAGACTGACCTGTTCGAATCGTCCCCACCCTGGCTGAGGAAAGTCGTGCGTAACGTTGGACATCGGTGGAATGAAGGATTAGCCTAAATTCTGGGTGGAGAAACCGCACCAGCGGATCTGACTGCGTCTGTGATCGGTAATGGGAAGATGTGATGCGACTCACTGGACGTTGGGAAATATCCTCATGTACGGCAACCTGCCAAGGACCAGGAGAATGGTGACCATATGGAATTGGCCGGACCATGCCGCTGAACTGGCGTCTGAGGAGAGAATGCCTGAGCCTGAAGACTGGGCGTTACTATCGCTTTCACGGGAAGAATGGACTGCGCGTCTGCTGGTGATCTATTTCTGCGCCAGTAACCCAGAATAAGCGGCGGATGACGGCAGCCGATTTTGACCCGATTGAAGGTGATTCTAAGGGTTGCACACTGGAAGTGATGGTGGCTGCTGGGAGACTCGAAATGAATGCCTGGAGGTGGCGGTTAGGGCCCGATCGTCAGGCTATGAAACACCTGGGAATCCTAGACTTCTCAGGTGAGGCAGTCACCACCGCCAAACATTGAGTGAACACCCTGGGCCTGAGGTGCCAGACCAAGGGCGGTGCTCGAGGAACTGGGAAATGACTTGTCTCCTAGGCTGGAAGTGAGGTAGAGGCCTGTCTCCTGCGGCGTAATCTATCGGGAGATGTGATGGTAAGCGTCTTTGGATCTATGGAGCATCCAAACTGTACCTTTTCTCCAAAGCGGGAGAATGGATTACCAATGTTTCCATCTGGAATTTGGACTTTCTCACAAATCGATTTAACTTGCTGAGATCCAAAATGAGCACTCAGAGTCCCGATATTTTGGTAACAAATGAATCTTGAGTAGAGTCCCTGATCCCGGCCTGGCTCTGCGGGGACAGGTTGAATGACTCCTTTGAAGCAGCCTTGATGTTTAGCTGGCTGCGTCCACGTTGACTGGGTGGCAGGCTCCGGGATAACTTTGGACTGAGTGAGGTTGAGAAAAGGAATGGGTGCTGACGGCGACGGGCCGATTGAAGCGCCCGGTGATCCTGAGTGATATTTTTCCCGGGCCTTTAGGCGTCTCAAAAATGACCCCGACTTGCTCCCGGAGCTGGCTCAGGCCGGGTACTCCTTCAGGGATGCTGGAGAGAAGAGAAGCCAGAGAAGGACTCTCGGTCTCCAGTGTTGCAGGGGCCTCTGCCCGCCCTCTGGGATGGGCGTCTCCTGGGAGGGGCCCTCATCTGCCTCTAGAAGGGGAGATCGGTCTGCTGTGACGGTGATGCACGGACTTTTTGAGACTTCACGGTCCCATTTTCCCTCCTCTTGAGCCTTGAGATAAGGTCTGAAGGGAGGGTGAAACCCGGGCCCCTATGGCAGTTGAAGTCTTACTCTCCTGTTCGGCAGCGAGTCAATGTGTCCTACCTGGGTCCACCTTGGCAGTGAGGGACCCATCAAGGGAGCATTACAACGGCAAGGACTTGCCAAAGGCACCTCTGCAAAGTGACACAGGCGTGGCCAGGCTTGTCTCCGTGAGCAACACCTGTTCCAGCCGATCTGCGGCTCCTTCCGACCGGGCTGCATAAGAAATGAGCCCTTCATGGACAGGTTGGATAATGAGACAGGCAGTAGCCAACCTGGGGAGTTAACCTCGTCTGGGCTAACTGCTCAGGTAAGTTACCAGAAGAGAGGGTATCCAGCTCCTTGACCAGATCCCTCTGCAGTCTCAAGTGAAATCGTCAAGTAGTTCAGAGACCTTGTAATGTAAAAGGCACGCTGAAGAAGGGTGTTAACACACTGCGTCACCGATCCATGCACCTAGACTCATTATTAGGAGGAGGGACGGGCGTTGAAGCCTCTGCCACATCTTGCTGGGTGGCAGATGCCACCACCATGGCATCTACAGCCTTTACGCAGAGAGAAAGTCCTTATCCGGGAGAGGCGGAAAAAGAATTTATTGGGGTGAGCTGGCACTGGTTCAACAGAACTGGAACCTCAGCGGATGTTCCAGCCCGTGAGAGATCAAATCAAGAAGCTCATCCCGGAAGGAGACACCCAGAAGCCCATCGAAGGGCGGAGACACCCAGGAGGCCGAGCCTGGCTGCCCAAGGTTTTGAGGAAAACCGACTCCTCAGCAGAAAAAGGGGGTTCACCGACTGCCCAGTCGCCTCAAGTTGTTAAGGATCTCCCAGTGTCACAAAGGAGACATCATCCTAGGGGATGAGCGAGACATCATCCGAGGATGACTTGGGGGACCCTTCCGCATCATCGCAGGTCGGGTATCGAGGTGAGACTCGACTCAGGGAGGTCGACGATGCTTCCTCTTACACTGTTTCTTCCTCGGAGGGTTCCGACCAGCGTTTCGAGGAGGGACCCTTCAGGAGAAGGAACCCCAATGGGGGTAACCTCAGAGCCCAGGCCCAGGGAACCGCTGTCGTAGGTAGGGACGGGGGTTACAAGGCGCAGTCTCCATGCCCAAGGGAAGGCGGTGGTGAGATGGTAGAAGTGGCCACAGTTTATTGGCCAAGGCACTCCTCACTGGCCTGGTCCAAGGCGGGACCCCAAGAGTCTGGATGGTTCGGTTCAACCCCCTGAGACCACAACAGCAGTCAGAACCCCGAACCCCCAGCCGGCCTTGCACGGAGAGGGAGGCTCAGAACCAAAGGGATCGGATCATGTGAGCGTCCCCGGGAAGACGACAGAGGAGGTCCCGGCGTGCATCGTAAAACCTGACCTAAAGGACGGGGCCAGAAGGGGTTAGGCCAGGAGCCGAGGTCGACCTGACAACCTCCGCGGCTCCTGCTAACACCACCACGACTCAATGGGCGTGAAGCCGGGTGGAAGGAGGAATTGAGATAACAGGATAGGAGAAATCGCCTCGAGCCGACTGGGCTGGAGCAAAGAGATCCAACTGCAAAACTGGAGCCTGAGACTGGACTGAAAGCCTTGAAGCACCCTGTCTAAATCGAATCAGACATCCTCGACGACCGAGAAAAGAGACCGACCCGGGTCAGTCCGTGTTCTCCGCCCGACTCCGAAGACGGGACCAGCTGGGGGACCAGCTCCGAATGGGTTCGAGAAGTATCGGCGGCGAGGGGAGACCCACTCACTACCACTGCAATGTTCCTCGGAGCCGATGTGGACCGGCAATCGAAGGGAAGAAGAGTCTGAGCGGAGGTTGACCCCCAGCATCGGCTCCGGCGACAGTGGAGCCGGCGGAGATGGAGATGGCTCACCTCTCGGCGCCCGAACTCTCGACTCCAAAGCCAGAGGAGTCAGGGCTGGGGCTGCTCGAGGCAGGCAGACCGTTCTGCCCTGCGTCTCCGAAGTCCGTGGAGCGGCCGATTTAGAGAAGCCTGCAGCGACGTACTTTTTGGCTGCCCGGATCTGGCCGGGCTGGTTGGGCAGGAGCTTTCTCTTTCCTCTAAGGTGAAGAAGAAGATAGATAGGCTTCTCAAGGAAGGGTAATAAGCCCTTTCAAGAGTGCTTATCTCTATTTTTCCTCCTCTTGGAGGAGGCCGAGAGGAAAAAAGCGTGTTGGCAGCTACGCTACAGGATTCTTAAGGTGTAGATGTGAAACTGTGACGCAAACAGTAAAGAATGGAGTGACAAGAATTATCGTCCATGCTGGACATTTTATAACTACATTGATAACTACATTTTGGGCATTTTTAAACCCTGATGATCTGTTCCTTTGACATGGCTATATTTAAACAACAAACACACTAAAATAGAAATGAAGGAAAAAAACTACAAAACGTAGCCTAGACTCTAACTCAAACGTCTAGGATAGGGAACCCTCGGCGCCTCTAGCTAAAAGCGGGACCATTTAATTACCACAAAAAAAACACAATTTACCTGACAAAAATCAAGTGAGACAGTCACATTGACAATATGTAGCTGTTAAAGGGCAGCTTTTGGGTAAGGTTGGGAAGAAAACTAGACAGAAAAATCTGGGCTAAGAGATTGCCAACTTAGTCAGCCAAGTCCGAGACCATGTCTATGCTTTCAGAAAGCTGACGGCGGAATCTAGATCCAGGGAAGCAGTAGTGGTGCATCCTGAGATACGAGGTAAGCTCAGCCAATAAGAGATCATGCGTTCATTGTATAGCAACGGTCGAACCGAGGATGCGACTCCATCTATGAAAGAGAATGTAGGTGAGATAGGATCACATTACATCTAAAAGTTAATAGAGTTCCAGAATTTTTTAGGGCTGTGGGAGGTTTCTTCTAGAAATCCTTTTTTGCCCATTTAACCATTAGTATCTCTTCAAATATTACTGACATATCCTTTAAACTTTACAGAGCATCCTTATCTTGAAAGTTTCAGTTTTTGCCATTTCTAAGTATTATTTCTAATACTTAGCTTTGAAATTAAATATATGTAACTTGCTCTGTAGCTCTTTGCATAAAAAATCTGTGGAGCTGTTGATTTCTGTGGAACGTGCGGGATAAAGGTTTGTAGTGTTAAAAATACATTGCCTTGTAACTAAACTTTAATAATTCAATTTCAACAATTTGATAGGTTTCCTGGTTCAGGAAAATTCAATAGAATATGAGATTTACTGTGTAACAGGCAACAGACTGGGACCTTTAGGGCATCACAGAAAGCAGTACTGGAGGAGACTATGTTCATCTCTGCAAATGACATTAAAAAGGACCAGCAAGATATGTTTTTGTAGAGTTAATCTCATATGTCATATGACATATGAGATTAACTCTACATATGTTTTTGTAGAGTTAATCTCATATGTCATATCCCAGTGCAGACAAAAGGGATGACGACCAATCTGTGCATTTTGTAGGCATGGTCAGGACTGAAGACCGGTGCTCTCCAGTGTGAATAACTGCCAAATAATGTGAGCAAAGCTTGAACATATAAAGTCATCAGTAGAGAGCAACTGATAACAGCCAGACAACCATGAAAGATGATTTAAAAATGACCAGGTTGTCAATTTAAGTAAAATGAGGAAACGGTCTTTGCTAATAGGACAACAGCTATGGATTCCTATTAGTTTTATCAGCTACAGCTTTGAAAGGTATAAGAAAAAAAAGTAGCTTGAAAATGTCAGCTAGAATTATGTAAGACTGTAGATTTCTCTGTGACAGCTGACATTGCATAAAATGAATTCACATTTCAAAGTGCAAAGTGTCTGCGCTATGAATACAAGATAAAGTCATAACTACACCAGCAAAGTATAGATTGTTTTTATTTCACAAAACAGGTACCTAAGGTAAATGAAGAGAGAAAATAAACATATAAAAGAAGGAAATGTAAGATTCTGTCTAAGTCTGAAGCTGCCATTGTGAAGTATATTCCTTTAAATGCTAATAAGCTGGCCACAGTGATTATATCATGTGGTGCATAGACATTCCAGAAAATTATGTTGTGCTATAGACATCATGGAATTTAGACAAGCTATCCGGTCTATGTGCTGTTTGGAGGCCAGTCAGAAACTGGAGGATGTATTTACAGTAAGCTCTTAGTTAACAGGAAGTCAAGCAACCGGCAAAAAAAAAATTCAAAGAAATAAATAAGTACAATTTTCATGTATTGCACTTTCTGTGCCCCCCCCCCCCACCAACACACACACATATAGAGAAATATACCTTATGTTTTTAGAGTTTTAGAGTTTTAAAAAGGAAGATAGGAATAAATTCCCTCTCTCCCCAACCTGAGAACAAGTCAAACCAAACAAATAGTTTAGGGTACAGTATTAGTCAAGGCCTATTTTTAATAGTAACTCTCTACCAACCAAAAACTACAGTTATCCGGAATCTACCAATTCCCATGGGTGCTGGCTAACTGAGAGTTTACTGTACCTGAAATGGAGAAATATATCAGCAGCATTGAATAAATATATTTGTAGTCAGGAGTATCTTCATTTGGAGCTACAAAAATATAATTCACAGTACAAGTATAACACAAATGCAAGCACCCAGAATAACTATGCTTTGCAAAGGAAACTTGGCTGAAAGTTGAAAGCTTTGAATCCGTAAATGTGATTTGCTTCTCAGTGCAAGTAGATTAACAGAAAAGTCAAAAGCACTATGGCGTGCTGCCATTTCTGTACATTGCTGGAGAAGTACCATAAATGTATTTAACTCTTTTTTACTTTCCTTGATGAAGAGAAAGACATCATAGCAATTATTAGAGATAAATCCCGTAATCAATGTCAACACAGAAAGAAGATGAAACAGCACAAAGTACTATAGACACTATAGCTCAGAGAACTCAAACGCTTGGCCCTCACATCTCAAGCAGACCTCATACCAGCATAATTCTGGGTAAGGGAAACTACTACGCTATAGTCCTAGCTTCCTGATTAGCATAACATTCAGAAATAAAATTAAAAAAGAATGGAAATCCTTGGTGTCATTAAGAAGTAATTACAGCCAACAGATTAGGTAATTAGTATAACTATAAATAAAGGTGATCAAAAGGATTGAAAAGAATGATTGACAGAGAGGAGTGGACACTCCCCATTACTTATGGATGCAAATCAGGGTTTCTGAAAGATAATAGTAGGCTAAAAAAGTACCAAATGATGTGCATTTAATATGACTAAGAAGGTATATATTCATTAAACTTCCAGAGATGTAGCAAGGATGGGGCAAGGAGGTGGTTTCCTCACATACAAAGTGTTAGGGAGGCATGACTGGGAGGTGCTGATGGTGCAATGGTGGAGTAACTGCATTCAGAAATGAATGCCAATGCTGTATTTAATGTCATGGCTAAAGCATTTTGTCATGCTATTTAACTGTGGCAAGACATTTGTTACATTTGTAGCAAGGGGTTTACTACAGTTTCAGAACACAAAACCTTTATTTTAGTCTTTGTTTTTGAGAAGACCTTTTTCATCCTCAGTTTAGAGCTGGGGATCTGAGCAGACTGGCAGATAACCTAGGTATGGCAGTGGGTATTTTGTCAACAACAGAGGTACTCCAGTGAGTTGTTGTCCAGGTGTATGAAGGCTTGGAAGGTGTTGATACAATTGATAATCTAGTTGGGTGGGGGTCAGATATAAGAAGAACAGAACAAGAGACTTGCACAACTGAAGAAGAGAACAGAATATAATAATTTCAAGCTCTGTATGGAAAAAAATTAAAATGGGAATAACAGTCTGAAATACATGCGTCATATTTTAAGTTCAGTGGGTTTAAAACATGGCCCAGAAATATGTATAAGCCAGAGAGTTTGAAACTTGATCCAGAAAAAAATCAAAGCAGAAGACAAGGGGCAGTATAGGCATTTCTTGAAATGATATGGTACATTGTAAAGTTTTCAGTTAATATATCTAAGATTTTATGTTGCTAGAGCTAGATGTAGCCTTAGAATGGAACTGTGATCAAGATAAAGGGCAGGATTCACGAAGGCTTGCACGGAGTCTAAGAGTAGTGTAAGACTCCATGCAGCCCTCGCAATCCAGGAACAGCCCGAAATTCCGTGTAAGAGACCAGCTAAAACGTCTCTTACACGGACTGGGCATGGATATGCTAATCATCTCACTTGCAGCCGAAAAGCATGTAAATGAGGTAGATTAGCGATCCACGAAGTTCAAACCAGCCCGTGTAAGAGTCGTGTTAGCTGCAGAAATGTACTCAGTTGACAACTGAGTACGTTTCTGCAAATAACATGGAGCCATGTCAGCTCCAAATAAAGGGTGCATATGTGTCAGGCAGCATGCCAATGGCCAAATATGTGGCCATTGACAAGGTACCCTGATGCAAATATGAGAAATAAATATTTTTCTTTTCGGCGATTAAACGCAGCGCAGCCCAGCAAGCGGTGCTTATATAAACGCTATAAAATGAAGGTTATAAACCCAAAATGTGGGTTTTATGCAATACATGGATTTACAATGCAGGGACCAGCAGACCAAAAACAACATGGCCACCGTTTAGTGGTTGCTAAGGGGGGAAGCTGAGTCTAAGACATGTAACTAAGCATTAGTAGGCAATCTGATGTAAATGAGTGTTAGGATACTGAATCCCACAGTCACATAGCAAATGAGCACATTCTGAGTAGTGTAAGAGTTACATAAGGGGGAGGAACAGAGTAGGAGATAGGTGACATCACAGGGGGGAATGGCAGAAAGAAATGCAGTTCATTGGAGGTCAGTGTTACATGACAGATGTCAGACACATATCATGGAAACAGGAGTGCCACAAGATAAGCATGGGAAAGTCAAGAAATGGAAGGTGTACACTGTTGCCAACACCAAAGTTTCTTGCTGGGTGTGCATGCGCACGTGTGCACGCCATGAGGCGCGAATAGGGCAGTGTGTGCACGTGTAAGGCAGACTGAGCATGTGGGAGCCTGTTGGCAGACTTGTAAGACTGTTTGCGCTGGTGTGCGCGTGTTTTAACCTGAATAAGAAGATTCTAAACCGTGTAGGCATGTGTGCATGCGTGTAAGCCACTGTGAGCGTGTTTCCGCTGGTATGAGCGTTGCTCCCCCCTGAGGAAACAGAAAGGAAAAAGGAAGCAACAGAATTAGTAGGAAGCTAGCAGGGAATACTGCTGGAGCTAGCAGGTGAAAACAATTAGAAGCAGGCAATTGCACAGGCAGAATAGTAGCCCAGCCCAGCACTTAAAACTCTGCAAACAGCAGTGCAGGATGTTTCTCTCAGGAGACACTGCAAGACAGGAGTAAGCTATTAGAAGTGAAAACTGAAAAAGCTTAACTCAGAGCAGAAATGCTAGGGGCTGCCATAGCTGTCATAAGGAGACATAAGCTACTTGCTGAGGGTGGTGACAATGCAAATGGTGCCAGACAACCCACAGTGAGGAGACGGAGAAGAGTGTACAGGCCCAGGGTCACCTACCACAGGTTACATGAGCTGGAGATAGTAGAGCGCTATAGAGTGGACAGAGACCTCCTGCAGCAAATTGTCGAGCTGTGCAGGCCACGCCTCACGCACAGAACCAACAGAGGGGAACCCATCCCAGTGGAAACCAAGGTATGTGTTGGCCTAAGAATACTAGCAGCAGGTACCTTCCAGAGACCAACTGGTGATATGATGGGGATATCACAGGCATCAGCCTCCAGGGTACTGCACCAGTTCCTGGATGCCATGTCAGCACATGTCGGTGATCATGTATATTTCCCCAATGCCCATGAGGTATTGGCCAGCAATATGCGTCTCTTCCAGCAAATAGCGGAATACCCTGAGGTAGTGGGTGCAATAGACTGCACGCACATATGCATCAAAGCACCAGCCGGTGAGCGGGGTGGGGTCTACATAAACTGCAAGGGCTTCCCCTCCATCAACTGCCAGGTCGTGTGTGATGCCCAGGGCATAATAATGAATGTGTGTGCTGGCTGCCCTGGGAGCTACCATGACTCCCATATCTGGCATTTGACGCAGCTGTACCAGACATTTGCCAATGGGGACATCCCACATGGACACATAGTGGGGGATGCAGGTTATGCACTGGAGCCGTGGCTGATGACACCCATCAGAAATGCACACACACCTGAACAGGAACGCCATAATGAAGCCCACACACAAATACGTAATGTAATAGAGCATATGTTTGGGCTGCTCAAGTCACGGTTCCGGTGACTGGACACATCTGGTGGAGCCTTGCAGTACTCACCAACTACATGTACTCAAATTGTCATGGTGTGTGCTATGCTACATAATATGATCCTGCGAAGACAGCTGCAACAGGACCAGCATAGGGCCGGGCCAAACAGCCCCCCACCATTGCCAATGCCATCACAGGCAGAGCATGACTCGGAGGAGGAACAACCTGAGCCTGCCCCAGTAGGCAGAAAGAGGCGTGCCCAGTTGGCCTTGGCAAAGAGGCAACGCATAGCACATACACTGGCTCAGTAGGAACCCTGGGAATGATACCCCTCTCTGACTCACTCATATAATAACAGGGATGCCTAAAATGACATAACCTGCTCTCAAACATGTGCAGGGAGTGTAGTATGTGCATCCGACAGAGGCAGCCCTGCAGCACCACCTGAGGCATGATTGCCATGTGTTAAGCAATGTAACACCATGTAGTATATGCAAACTTGATGGCCCTGACTAACATCCTACCCTCACCAAGCATGATGCCACAATATGAAGATGAGATGATCAATTGCAATAATTGGCTGAAGTATTGCTGTTAGTCAAAGGGGATCCAATGTGTGCCAGCCTGTGTTGACATGCTGAGCATGACATGATGCTCCACCTGCTAGGGGTGGCGTGCACCTATCAGTCCTGGCCTTATGGATACTGGCAAAGGCTGTTGTTACCCACAGCATGCCTTGCATAGGTAAGGCTCAAAACACAAACCCACCTCCATAGGTATCACAAGGGATAAGAACCTAGATGCAATGCTACCCAATGCCAGTAGTCTAAACAGCAAGATGCATGCAGTCTAAACTCCCCCAGTATGGAGAATGTTGATATCTGTCCTGTAACAGAAAACTGGGTCAAGGCTCACAACAGCACACTAACACTACCAGGTTACACCTCATACTGTGCTGTACAGCCTCAAAACATGGAACAAACTACAAAAGGAGGGTGACTAGCAATAATTGTCAAGGATAACCCACACCCCCATGTTGATACCACAACAAGAAGCAGCATGGACTAGCCATGGTCAAGTAACAGTGGTTAAAACTGCCTCCCAGTTAATAGCCTGCTACAGACTACCATCCTAACACCAGGAACTGCACTTGGCCTATGTTGGAATACATGAATATATCAAGCCCTCCAAACCACATTATATTGGGTGACTGAAAATACCCAAACATAGACTGGGAGCATTATTCTAGCTCCAACACCCTAGGAGAAAGGTACCTAGCATCTATAAACCAAAATGCTCAGGAACAATGTACCACTCCCACAAGAGGGGTAATCATACTGGATGTGATAATCAGCAACATGGGCACTGGATGGCAGATGAGAAGTGTATCCCTCACTGGTAAGATCAGACCATAGAGTAATCACACCAGATATACACATCCTGACCACAGTCCCTGGCCAGAAAACCACAGTGAAAAACATGTGTAAAGCAAATGTTGCACTCCTCCAAACTGATGTGGAATCCATTAAAGGCCCTGTGCAGGTGCAAAATATGGGCCACACCTCAGAACCTGTTATTCAGGCATTCCATGAACACTGCCAGGAATGCATGGATTATGCAATCCCAAATAAAACCAAGACACAATGCCATATACGCAGGCATCTGGCATGGTGGACCCCAGCCATTACCAAACCATGCAAGAGAATGAGGAAGCTACTACATGATAGAGCAAACCTAAAAAGGGAAGTAATCTCTGATCAGTAGTATGGCAATAAAATATGTCCACTCATACAATCCACTAAGGCCAGCTACAACAAGTTGAATCTGTGAATCTTGAGGCAATGTTACACCTGCCCCATGTACACAGACAACCCTCACCTCCCCCCAAGAAATACAAATGTATGTGAGAGATGCAACCATTTATCCAAACCGGAGGTTGAGCTCTCTGAACTCAGTACTGTCAAAACTAGTCAGGAGGAGAAGGTAACCACACACACCACAAACCCAGTCTCACATAGACCTATCACAACTGCAAACCAAAGACATAAACACAGAAAAACATTCCCAGAGGCTCTAATTACAAACACACCACATCAACAGAGGCCTCCAAAGCAGACACCCAAGCAAACACTACCGCCAAATATAGCACATGCAACACATAGTACACAAAGCTGGTGTGCCAAACAGTCACAGGCCAGAAGGAGAAACAACATGCCTGATACAGTTGTAATAGGTGACTCCATAGTCAGACACACTGCTGTCCCGCTCACCAGACTGAACAAGGAAAAGGGTACAGTAAGCTGCCTGTAGGCTGCTACAATATGCCACATAACACAAGTACGCAGGTCACCCCAAAGCAAGTAGAAATATGATGCAGTCATTGTCCATGCTGGCGTGAATGACCTGAGATGTACCTCCCTGGACTACATGAAAAGAGACATAGATGAGCTCTCCGATTATGTAGTCCAGGCCAGTATGACACTGACCTTGTGCAGCATCCTACCCTCACCAAGAATGATGCCACAGTACAAACACAGAATGATCAGCTTTAACAAGTGGCACAATTACTGGTGTCATTCCAAGGGGATCCAATGTCTGTCTGCTTGGGATGTCATGTTGTGCCAGGGATGGCTTGCACCTGTTACCCCTGGGCATCTGGATATTGGATAAGGCTCTTGCCACCTCAATAGAGCCTTTTGTAGGCAAGGCTGAAAAGACTAACCCACCTCCCTAGAAAACATAAGTGGAAAGAAACATAAGGGTAATGCTGCCCAATGCCAGACATGTAAACCTCAACATGCATGCTCCCGAGGCCTTCCCCAGTATGGAGAACATCGATGTCCGTGCAGTGACAGAAACCTGCAGCAAGGCTCCTGACAGCACATCAGCACTACCAGGTTATACCTCATATCATGCGTTATGGCCCCAAAACCTGGACCAAACCATAAAAGGAGGGGGAGTATCCATATTCAGCAAAGATACCCACACGTCCAGGTAACTGACAATGCACGAAGCATCGGAGACCACCCATGTGCAACTAACCATAGAAAAACTGCTGTACAGTCTGTAGCATGCTACAGACCACACTCTCACACACAGGAACCCCACTCAGTCTTCCTGAAGACACTGGACAGTATGAATGTCTCACCAAATACCAAACAAGGTACTCACAAATTACCACATAGGTGGTAATCCATTATGTATGGAAGGAGTAATCAGGGACCTAGGGACACAAGTGGACAGTAACCTATTTTATTTTTATTTTATTTTACATTTGTTGACTGGGCTAGTCCAGCTGGATATATGTCCATTTTCAGTGGAAGCCCGGGAGAAAAGCTCCACAATACAATAACATTAGCAAAATAGGACAAGACATGTATTTCAAGTAGACATTGGTACATTACAAAACTTTTATGATATCTTACATGAGTAGGAATTTTATATTCTGTATCCAGTAGGAACAAAAGCTTGATGTAAAAAAGAGCTTGGTATCATAATATTTTGAAATAATAATGGAAATTATAACTAAGATGCTGTATTTACTTTGGTCACACAAGAAGTCAGAAGATAAACACTAGTTTGAATGCATAGAGTGTACAAAAGCAAATAGCGGGATACAATAATCATGTTTAGTCTTACCAGAGTTGAGCTGTGATAAACCTGCTAGGAAATACCACAGTATATACATATTTACATGAGGAAAGGATCTTCCGAAAGGTCAGCACTGCTATTAGAGAGTTAACACAAGGTAACATTCAAAAGAGTCTGGGAATCATGGGAGTCTTTAATGGGGTTTGGTGTTTAGTCTGGGTTATCACAGGGGCATAGCCAGTGTGATTTGAGGTAGTGTTTGAGCTTGCTTTTAAATAGGTTAACAGAGGATAGTGAGGTTAGCTGATTTGAAAGGTTGTTCCAGGCCTTGCCTACTGTATTAGAGAACAGGGTGTCACCAGCTGAATTGTTGGATTTGGATATTTGTACAAGTAGTTTGTTAGATGAGCGCAAGGTTTTGAGATTGTTCTGAGGTAGATACAGGATCTTATGGGCTACTGTTAGTTGATTGAAAAGTATTAGATTTGGCAGTTCTAGCCATCCGAGTTTATTCAAGTTGATACAATAATGAGTTCTATAGGAGGATCCTGCTGCGAATCTGGCTATATTGTTGTAGGAAGATGCCAATTTATTCAGGCTACTCTTGCATATTTTGGTATAGATAGGGGAGGCATAGAGGAGGGTAGAGATAAGGTGTGTGTGAGCAATGGTGGGCCTGGCTAGAGGAGTTAGAAAGGGTTTGATTCTATAGAGGAAACCTAGTTTCTTATTAACTGTTTTAACCTGTCATGTGACACTCACATTGCCAACGTGGCTAGGAAGACCATCTATATTGGCCACCTTATCATGAAAGGATTCACATCTACGTCAACAGAGGTCATTGTGCCCCTATACTGTTCTCTTATCAGGCCCATAATTTAGTACAATGCCTCATTTGGGATGTACCTTACCCGACACCTGCAGCAGTTAGAAAGACCTCAAAGGTACCTCACCAAGAGGATAAAGGGTCTCAAATATATGTTATATGCTGCCTGGCTGTAGACACCCCAGCTGTATGCAGTCACATACTGCCTACGCAGAGGCATTGTATGCCTGTTGTACAAGGCCATGTCCAACACAGGATTAATGGAAATGCTCCACCCCAGAAAACCCAAATCCATCGGAGCTGTGAGAGTGAGAGATGTCAACCTCAACACATAATGAAATAGGATATGCTGCAGGGACAGATACATAACCCAGAGGCTCCCTACACCCTGGAACGGAATCCCACTCCATGTTAGGCAGAGCCCCTCACTGATACTCTTCAACAGGAATCTTGCCAAGTGGATGGGTGATCGTAGATGTACACTGGGGGTCTTCACTGTGTCACGTCCAGACAGAGGCACAGTAAAGTAAATCCTAAATGGCCATAATATTCACATAGCAAGGGGTGGCGAAAGCCACACACACTCTGGCTAGGCTTATAAATGCCCTAGAGTGGATAGCCTAGTATGAAGATACAAATTGTACAGGATACTAAGGATAAACACAAGGCTTTCTTAACTGATGGTAAGAACCTTGTTGGGAATTCACAGATATGCTCTGAATCACTCAAATATTACAAACAACATACCAAACACACACACATATTGCCAACATCCAACCTGACAGGTGCAGTGCAACCCCCCACCCCCAAAATGCCAAATATCTATCCCAGCAGAGTGCTGGCCCCCTGACATTGCAGATGCTGAGGTAACAGCCAGCATCTACAAAGCAAAACACACAGCATCAATGGTACGAGATGGTGTCCTGGGCTGAGTCCAACATGGACTCCAAGAAGAATGGAATGCCAAATAACACTACTGCTCAATGTCAGCCTTACCACAGGATATGTACCCAAAGAGCAGTGTACAACAACAGTGGTCTTTCTCCACAAAGGTGTTGCCTGAATGGATACTGCAAACTACCACCCCAGAATCCTGACAAGCTTGGTCTGTAAAGCTATGGAAAGGATCAGCATGTACCTCAGACATAAAGATATTGGGGACCTACTGACACTGGACCCTACCCAGTGCGGCTTTCTTAAGTGCAGATCCTGCCCCTTAAACATGTTTGACTTATTTGAAACAGTCATTAAGGTCATTGATGAGGGGAATGTGGTCCACACAGCCTAGCTTGACCTTGCAAAAGGCTTCCATACAATACTTCACGTGTTCATTATAGATAAGCTCACCAGCTTAAATATAAACCCCTATGTCAGTAGAGGGGTTGCAGACCAGACCAAGGACAGAACTGACATGGTCAGAAATGCTGCAGCCATGTCAGACTACAAACCAGATAAAACTGGCATCCCACAAGGCTCGGTCCTGGGACCTCCCTTGTTTGGTATATATGTCCCATAGGTACAGGCCAACATGGAAGGACTGTGTCTAAACAAGTTTGCAGAGGACTACAAACTGGCCACCATATCTGACCCTCCAACTGACACAAGCATCCCACAAAAGGGCCACATAGAAACAGACAACTGGTGCCATAGCCATGTCAGCAAGCTAATTGCAGAAAAGTGTATAGTCAACCCCTGTGGATATACAGTAAGTGCCCACCAATTACCACATAGGTGTTAACCCATTAAGTACTTAAGGTGTAATAAGAGAACTGGGGACACAAGTTGATAGATATCTTGCATTGGACAAGCATGTGGCTGTAGTCGTTACAAAAACATACCATATACCCACCTAATCATGAAGGTAGTCAGATCTAGATCAGGGGAGGTCATTGTGGCTCTGCAGTCATCCTTCATCAGCGTCACAGTTGACTACAATGGCCCCTGTGGGATGTACCTCAGCAGACACCTCCATCAACTGGAAAGACCCCAAAAGAACCTCACCAGGAGTATCAAAGAGCTTGAACAGATGCCATGTGTTGCCTGATTAAACAAACTGCAGCTCCACACACTGCCATACAGCCCGCCCAGAGGCAAGCTGTGCCTGATGTATAAAGCCATGTCCAAGCTGGAATCAATGGATATGCTGCACCTTGTACAATCTGACTGGCAGTGAGCTATGCACATGAGAGACCTGAACCCCAGCACTGACATACATAGGACAAGCTGGATTGAATGATCCATAACACAGAAGCCACCCCCACTCTTGAGTAAACTCCCAGTACAGGTTAGCCAGAGAGTCACTCATCGACTCCCCTCAAGAGGAATCTTGATGAGTGGATGGGAGATGGTAGGTTTACCCTGGGTATCACTGTTATGTCATGGGTAGACAGAGGCACAGTATACTAACCATGACATATATCATGGCAATCTCCAGTTACAATGTGTGTCGAAGGACAAACACACTCTCTGACTAGCATTAGAAATGGCCTAGGGCACATCGCTAGAGTTTGCCAATGTCCACCTATGTTGTGGAATACACTACCAATGTTGGACAAGCCTGGTTTAAATAGTCCATATCTGAACATAATGCAACATGGTCATATGTGCACAACTGGCCCCTAACCAGTCTGTTGTGCTCACTATGAAAATTTAAAGCAGTGATAGGACTAAAGCCCAGGATACTGTCCACCACAGTGAAAGTACTGAACCAGTACACTATATGCTACTACAGTGTTAGGTCAGTATGAAAGGATGTTGACAACTGTATGCAAAGTATCCCATGCAAACCCTGCAGGCACAGTATAATCCCTGTTGTGTTCAGACACAAAGCAGTTGGCCAGTAAGTACACAACATGACACCCAACACACAACCATAAACATGAGATATTGTTGAAGTTCACACTCATCCACAAATGTGGTGGACTGCAGAGTTCAACATATGGAAAGCTCACACTGGGCATGCTCGCACACTTTGATAAATGAGACATATGTCAGACAACATGCCATGGAAAGCCAGAACTGGGCATGCTCACACACTTAGGCCATATCTCAGTTTAGCAGTTGGCCCCACATATCTGGTATTTGTACGTGTTATTCCAGGAACCAACCACATTACAGCAATCTGCCCAGTGATCACAGTTAAATAACTACAGAGACATAAGTGATATAGTGGATCCCTCTCATATTCAAACATCTTCCACAGATACACAAGTTGTTCATAGAAACAGGGAATGCTATGGCAATAAAGACCTGCAAACAGTCTATCAGCAACAAATATTGTGCATCTGACAATTAAACATATGGGTGTATAGGTCAATACTAGGCTGTTTGCCCTAGGGAATGAAAGCTTAGCCAGAGTGTGCTTGGCGTCTGCCTCCCCAGTACAGTAGGCTACTGTGCCACTGTAAAGTAGGTCACATAAGGCACCGTTTGAGGCTACTGTGCTGTGCCTCCATCAAGCAGGGACACAGTGGAAATCCCAGGGGTTGAATTTGCTATGCCACATCCATGTGGCTGGTGTGTGCTGGAAGAGGGTTGGTGAGGACCTCTAACAGTAAGTGGGCATCAATAACAGACTGAGGAGAGCCTTATCTGCAGTGTCTGGACAATTTCACTGTCAACACTTTGACGTGATGATTATGAGGGATTGAAGTGTCATGCCAGTACTGTTCAGAGATGTCCTCCCTCTGTGGGCTACTACTCTGCAATGTATTAGCTCACTCCGTCTGTTGGACAGCTCATATATGGCTGGTGTACACCTGACAGGTGTCCTGTTGTGGAGGAGTCATGGGTATATTTGGGATAGCATGATCAATGCAAACCTTCCACATGCTCATAGAATGTAATTGGCAAGGATTATGCAGAGTGGCCTGTATACTCCCCCAGCATGGGTCCTTTGAAGTCTTCCACCCCAGTCTTCACAAGTGCAAAGTCTGCTTTTGATAAATACACTTTGTTTGCAGTGAAAACCTTGCCTGGGGGTGGGGATGGGATATGGATGTCCAGGGAAATGTAGGTATGGTCAGATATCAACAATGGTGGTCTACCTCTGGTGTGGAACAGTGAGTACCCATGTTGCAGATGGTCAGGTGAAATATGTATTCCCCCTTGTGGCTGTGGTGAGTGGTCCTGCCATAGCACATGGACTCACAAATTGTAGTAGCTGTAGGGTAATGTTGTAGAGGCCTGAGTAGTTCCCACACACAATATACATGTACCTGACGTTAACAACTGGAATGGTGTATGTGAACACCTTCATATCTTGGCACTGTTCCCAGGGAAGCAAAGTGTGTGTCCTGGATGTGGGAGGGGGGGTCTGAACTGGTTGCGTTGTGTGTTACAGGTCCTGTGGTCACGAAGCATGGTATAAAACATAACCTGCCAGTGCTGATGTGCATATCTGACCCTGAAGTAGGTGGCTGCAAATCATATATATGCTATCCCCCACCTGACAGGTAGTAATAGATGTACATACCTCTGTATAAATAATGATGTCAGCACCCTATAAATACTGCAGGTGCAGAACAGATGTCCAGTAATTCGGATAGTGCGCTCTGCTAATGCGTCTCCTTCAAGTGTCATAATATAGTTAGGTAGGGGTTTGTATCCTGCAAATGCTCAGTGTGTGTGTGTGTGTGTGTGTGTGTGTGTGTGTGTGTGTGTGTGTGTGTGTGTGTGTGTGTGTGTGGGTGAGCGGGGTTGGTGTGTGTGCAATTCTGTGTGAGAGAAATGTCCCTTTTGGCAACTAAGAGAACACACTACAGGATGCACATTCCCCTTTCTAAACACTGATGATGTCAGCACCCTATAAGTACAGCAGGAGAAGGGGAAACCTCCCTGTAATGTGAATAGCGCGCTCTGCTAATGTGTCCGTCTCGAGTGTCGTAACATAGTTAGGTAGGGGTTTGAATCGTGCAAATGCTCAGTGTGTGTGTTTGGGTGAGGGGAGTTAGTGTGTGTGCAATTCTGTGTGAGAAAAATGTCCCTTTTGGCAACTAGGAGAACACACTACAGGATGCACATTCCCCTTTCTAAACACTGATGATGTCAGCACCCTATAAGTACAGCAGGAGAAGGGAAACCTCCCAGTAATGCGAATAGCGAGCTCTGCTAATGCGTCCATCTTGAGTGTCATAACATAGTTAGGTAGGGATTTGAATCCTGCAAATGCTCAGTGTGTGTGGAGGGGGGTTAGTGTGTGTGCAATTCTGTATGAAAGAAATGTCCCTTTTGGTAACTAGGAGAACACACTACATGATGCACATTCCTCTTTCTAAACACTGATGATGTCAGCACCCTATAAGTACAGCCGGAGAAGATAAACCTCACAGTAATGCAAATAGTGCGCTCGGCTACTGCGTCTCATACTAGTGTCATAAATAGTTAGGTAGGGGTTTGAATCCTGCAAATGGCAAGGGTGTGTGTGGGTGTGGCTGTGTGTGTGAGGGGGTGGAAGTAGGGTGTGTGCAATTACATGTGTGAGAGAACTGACCCTTTTGGCAACCAGTACAACACACCAGCTGCTGCATATTCCAATCTCTAAACAGAGATGATGTCAGCACCCTACAAGTACAGCAGAAGAGGGCAAATCTCCCAGTAATGCAAATAGCACGCTCTGCTACTGCATCTCACACTACTGTCATAGCACAGTTAGTTATGGCTTTGAATTCCACAAATGCCACGTGTGTTTTTGTCACACAGAATGCCCATGTGTGTGGGTTGTTGTTCACAATAATGCATGACATTGATTAAACCAGTAATGGCAATGCACACATATGATGTATGTGTGTGCCAAATACACATATATACCTGTGACCTTCAAAAGTTCCCATGTCTGATGCCTGCCACATGTGAATACATGGTATTTGCACTGGATAACATTATGACTGTGGTTTTCTGCACGGGTGCTGCATGTGGTATGTGTATATACAGTGTGAGTTGTATATGGTATCATCCTAGCAGCGAGGGATACACATCTGGTCTGAGGCATATAGTCTACATGTTGTTGATGAACAGGTGCTGCATGTTTTCACCTGTTGTGGGAGTGGTAACAAGTTGTTCCATAGCAATGCAGTGACTACATGCTAGGAACCTTTCAGCTAGGGTGTTGTAGCTACAGTAATTCATCAGCATTCAGTAATACTTCAGCATTCTTGGTGAGGGTATGATGCCAACCAAGGTCAGGGTCATACCAGCCTGTGCCACATGCTCAGAGAGCCCTTCTATGTTCCCTATCATGTAGTCCAGGGAGGTACATCACAGGTCAGCCATAGTGGCACGGACAATGACTGAGTCATATGTGTCCATGCCTCTGACTGACCTGTATGCTTGTGTTATGTGGTGGACCATAGTGCCCCACGGGCATATCACTGTGACCTTCACCTTGTCCAGCCTGGTGAGCGGGACCTCACTGTACCAGACAATAAAGGTACCTAACACAACTGTAGCAGGTGTGTTGTCTAGCTGTACAGGCTGTGACTGTTTGGCACACAGGATTTGTGTGCTATGTGATGCACGTGCTGTGTTCCGGCTTAATGTATGCCTGTGTGCCAGCTGCAGAGGTGTCTGCTGCTCAGGCAGGATGCTATTCTGAGGCTCCAAGAATGACCCAGTGTGTTCATGTGTTTGGATTGCTGTCAGTGTAGTTCTACATCAGACTGGTATTGTAGTCACTGTAGTATTTCATGCCACCTGACAGGTTATGCCAGTACTGGGTTCAGAGTGCTTAGTCCCCAGTTTGGCTATGTGCTTGCATCTCACACATGTGTTGTACATCCATGTGTAGGGGAGAGGGTTGACTGTGTACATGTGGCAGCTGTGACATTGCCACATGACTCACATATTCCACAACTGTACCATAGAGGTGACTGACAAGTGACCTTTGCACATGCTACCATAGTATTGTGATTGCCATGGTGATTAACAGCACATAGGGCCAATGGGGAACAAGGTACAGAAGGTGAGTATGTGAGGGTGTAGTGCCTGTGATTAGTTAGCACTGGCATATATGACTGCTCACGTGGTCAAATGCCAGGTAAGTCATATGCAATGTGTCACAGGCAACGTACATGCGAACAGGACAAACAGTGATGTTCTGTCAAGTGAGACATGGACATACATATAGTAAGCTATGCAGATGTCACTAGGAATCCACAGAAGCTCCGTAAATCTGCATTGCAGGTGGAATCAGTGTTCCAGGGTAACTGCAAGCAAACATGCATGCAAACAAAGCTACAGTAAGCAGGGCTGCATGTAGTCCATTGTACAACAAACAAGCTGTACCACTTCCAGTAGGTAACAGTGCAAATATGCAGGCACTATACACATGTACATGGAAATACACAGGTCAGATGGCCAGGATCCAGTCTCAGCGCACACAAGTGTACAGACCATGTACCGTCAGGATGCACAATAACTGGATGGAAACCCAGGTGCTCATACCTGCAGTAATACACATGTCAAATAACAGACACTGAGCCTTCACTCAGTGGTTCCATACTTAGTAGGATGTATGCTACCTGTCCTGCTGCCACAGTATCCCTGACATTTATGGGGACTCTCCCTCCTGTGAAAGTTAGTTTTGTGTGTTGGGGCTGTCTAGCATGGTATGAGATGTGAGCTTGCAGTGCTAGGGTGCTCCTGTGTGTCCTGTACCAGTCTTGTAGTACTGCACACATATCAACATCCTCAAACATCCGCATTGCAGAGTCCAGTGTGGGCAACATGCCACTTTCAGTTTACATGTCCATCATTGCATATCAATACTTTCATTACCTTATCCCCTGTGCTACCTATGTATGTGGCCTTCTGTTGACATCCTTATCACCAGTATGCAAACATGTGCAGATGATACACTATGGTACTTACCATGGGTGTAGAAAACAGTACAAGACAATCATACCCTTACTGCATCAGGCATGCTGGGATATACCCACAATTATATCAGCACACTGTACTGTTAACAACATGATACTATTACTACACGTCTATGTAGTCACCCTGTGCATCAGCAACATGTTAACCTCTACCTGCACCGATGTTACAGATTGCAGGAGGTGGCACAGTTTCATCATATGCACAGGGTGTGAACTTGGTATGCCTGAGTCTGCCACTGATACCACCAATTGACATGTATGTGTATGTGTGTTGGTGAGGGACAACAGTACAAGGTGGGGCAATGTTGATGCAGTGTGTGCGTGTATGCGGTAGCCCTAGGTGTTGCCAATTCGCATGTGTGTATGGATGCACACAGTTCCACCTCATGGCTGCCATATACTGGTGTTTGTGGACAGCCACAGACTGTACCTGCCAGATCATACAGATCAGTGTCTCTGGCCATGGACATGGTACCTGTGCCTTGCAGGGGTGCTACGGACCATATCCGGTACTAATCCAGACTGGGTACTGTCATCAGAAGCAGGTGTTCGTTGACTGGACACAGATCCCTGTTGGGCCTGTCCAGAGCCACGTGCACGTGATCTCCTGGGGCAGTCTGATGACAGCACAGACCCAGCATTGCTGGGGCTGCTGCTGGCACTATGGGGGTGGCCGCGGCCCTGTTGTCGTCCGCAACGACTGCCAGCTGTTGCAGTTGCTGGCATACTCCCACATCGATGCCTCAACCGTCCACCATTGCCCTGGCTCATGAACATGTAGTTGTGGAACTGATCTAATATGTCCCCACAACGTCTGTCTATGACATCAGTGAAATTACGGATGGCAGCCGCAATGTCACGCATACTGTCACTCATGGCTGTGCGACATGCTGTCAGCTCCCTCAGACCCTGTCTGGTGTACCATTCCATACGTGACTGTGCCTGCATGACAGCCCGAAACATAGCTGAGGTTGTAAGACCTCCGTGGGCATGTCTGACAGGGGCAGTACACCCATGGATGCTCCCACGAGAACCCCTGGACATCTGTCTGTGTGGTACCATCTCAGGGCCATGCCCATGGCTGCTGTGTGGGGAAGCATGTGCCACAGATACCATATTACCCTGGTCAATTCCCACTGTATCCTGTCCATCACCTAGGGACATTGGTGACAAAGGATGCATTGGCAGGATGAATGTGCACATTGATGGGGTTGACAGCTGTGTACTGTCAATTGGCTGACTAATGATGGACCCTGGCACACCTTCCTGTGCCATTACACAGATGTCATCATTATCAGTACCCGTGGCACCTGATTCAGGTTCCCTGCTGCATGACACCAAAGCAGCACCAGAACCTGTGGGAGGGAAACAGGAAACACAGTTTACAATGTTTACACAATGTTACCAGTGATGCACACATGCACGCGTGCACACATGCACACGTGCACACATGCACAGGTGCACACATGCACACATGCACAGGTGCACACATGCACACATGCACAGGTGCACACATGCACACATGCACACATGCACACATGCACAGGTGCACACATGCACACATGCACACTTGCACACAGTTGCACACTTGCACACTACTCAGTATGCGAGATATCAACACACAGACCACAGACACACCTGCATGCATACACAGAGCACTACTGATTGAGCCTAATATTACTATTACTATCAAGACTATTAAAGGTATTGTTAATACACACTCCCCAGCATGGATAGGCTGCATTGCTGTTACACTGGAGGGACCTGCAGAAGTGAGGAAATTAATGTTAGTAGGCACAACTGTGCCATTGTTACTGAGTATGATACAGGTCAGTAGTACAACAGTTGCCTTTCACAGGTCAGCTGCTGATATTGAGAATATCACACTTGCACATTAAATACTATGATGACAGCTACAAACCAAGGACACACCTCACACATGCATTAACTACCAGTGTACACAACAGTCAACTATACATATGGCATATTACCTGCACGCTCGTAGTCATGGTGCTGTGTGGCTCCAGCCTCCATCATAATGCAGGTCTGCTGCTGTTGTTGTTGTTGGTGGGCTGGAGCCACAACACTTAGGAGTAGTCCCTCCAGTCTGGTGAGTGGGGAATGTGTAGCCACCCCACCACCTGTGGCAACCTGTTGCCTGTGGATATCCGACACACGCTGACAGACATTTCTGATTAAATCACTGCAGTGATGTCGTACCTGCTCATATGTCTTATTATGCGTGCCTATGTCATTTACCCGACGGACCAGGTCTTGCCACAGTGCAGCCCTCTCCTGCTGATTCTGGCTGGTGCGGGAAAAGAGTATTGCAAAATCCCACACCAGGCTCTGGTGTATTTCCTCATCCTCAGCTGCAGAGTATGCCGGATTGCGCTGGTGAGCCATGGTCCTGAAAAAGGAAATAAAATGATATCAGCAAAATATGTCAGCAGAATTTGGCACACATACTACACATGCTACTCGACTGTTGTGGTACAACATATCTCCTATATATAGCATCTGTCTGTCAATTGGTGGATACACATGTAAATGGCCAGGTATCAGTGCTCAGCCAACAACTGTGCAACAGTACCTAGCACACTCCATACGACATACTACCAAACCCCAGCAGTCAGCACACTGATTCAGGTCCAAAGCACCTCCTCACTCTGGGGGTTTGTATCGAGGTACTGTATAGGGTACATCATCAACTACTGTGATCTGACCACAAACTAATCGCCCTGGATATACATATCCCACCTGTACCACCAGCACAAACGACTACAGTGAATAACATTTCAAACGCAAACTTTACACTTCTTAGAACTGAGATAGTATCCTTTAAGCCCACTGGGCCAGTGGAAGCCACAACCCACAATGCTGACTCCTTCACAAATGATTTCTACGGACATCTCAGAGAATGCATGGATCATGCAATCCCATATAAGCCCAAGACACTCTCCACAAAGGGAAAGCATCCTGTCTGGTGGACCCCAGCCATAAACAGATTGTATAACAAAAGATGGAAGCTACTGCAAGACAGAGCATAATTCCATAAAGGGAAGGCATGTCTGATCAGCACTAGTAAAGAGCTATGTTCTCTCATACAAACATCCATGGGCAACTTTGAGCGGGAAATCACCGGGGACACTACAGATAACCACAAGGCCTTCTTCAGTTATGTTAGAAACCTGGTCAGAAACCCTCCAATATGCTCATAGTTAGTACACAACAACAAATAATTCACTGAACCCACAGATATTGGCAACATTGTGGCAGACAGATTCAGTGCAATTTTCCCCAAACGAAGACATACGTATCCCAGCTGAATGTAACCTCCCTGTCATCACAGATGTCCAGGTGAGAGCCGCACTCAGAAAAGCAAAAAACACAGCATCAATGGGACCTGATGGTATCCCCGGTTGCATG
Organism: Protopterus annectens; assembly: GCF_019279795.1. NCBI lineage: Eukaryota > Metazoa > Chordata > Ceratodontiformes > Protopteridae > Protopterus > Protopterus annectens. The sequence goes on along the minus strand of NC_056745.1, from coordinate 690,222,753 downwards.
CTACATGAACTCCAAGAGGAGCTAAACCCGCATATAGAAGTGCTATGTAACACTAGCCTGACTACAGGATATGTACCTGTACACTGGTGTACAGCAGCAGTGGTTCCACTCCACAAAGGAGGCACCTCTACATACCAATACAATACAACACAATACAATACAATACAATACAATACAATACAATATGCTATTGCCCCTGGGACTACAGCAGCATACTGTTCTGCTACCCTGACAATTGTGACACATGTGATGTGATGGTACCTGCTCCTGTCAAACAGTTATACAGGGTGACTCATATGGCATATTACCTATCTGACTAACATTCAGCAGGGGTATGTGTGACATGTACTCATGGGGAGTCTTGCTTCTTAACGCTGTGTGGTTTATTGCAGGGTATGTCTTATCTGTGGGTAGGAACCTGTACCTCCACCATGTGCTCTCTACTGTGGTGTCAAGGACGACACACAGCGGTCATTTTGGTTGTGGATGGTGTGAGGTGTTACTATGGTTGTTGGACATCTGTCATGGGTGTGACTTAAGTATGTAAATCCAGGAGTGGTAACCCCTATGTGGGTAGTATGTGTGCACTCTGTGGTGTTGTCAGTCACTGTGCATTGGTAATGTGTTTGAGTGCATTGTCACAGTGTCATACATGTCACTGTGTCCTTCTCCATATCTGTAGCTGTCATGTGAGGTACATATCGTGGCAGCCATTGTGTGGTGTGGAGGGGTACACTGACCTACATGTCCATAGCTGACCCACCATGTCTGCTGACACATACCATGTACAGGTATTCCAGGAATAGTGTGCCACTGTGACTATCATTGGGGGGACTATTGTACACATTTATGACCCTGTTTACCCCTGACACATGCAGTGGTGGGCAGCCAATCACATATCTGGTGGTTACTGGTGTAGGTGATTTGAAATGGGGTATGGTACTCCAGTTTCAACACTGGTGTTCACTCCATGCCTTTGTCACCAGGCACCTGTTGCATTACATCTGTACACATGTGCCTCACTCAGAATATCTCTCTCTCTCTCTCTCTTTATATATATATATATATATATATATATATATATATATATATATATATATATATATATATATATATACATATATCTATATGTATATATGTATATATATATATATATATATATATATATATATATATATATATATATATATATATATATATATATCTATATATATATATATATATATATATATATATGTCTGTATACATATACACATATATATATTGATGTACATATATTGCTATAGATATAGAGAGAGGGTGGGTGTGACAGAGAGGGGGTGAGAGTGACAGAGGGGGGTGGGACAGGGGAGTGTGAGATAGTCATATACAGTCATATCTGTAGATAGTCAGATCTGTTTGTCTATGTATATGTATCTACATATATCTATATCTGTATGTGTGTATTACATATATATGTTTGTACATATTCTATCTATCTACATCTGTCTATGTATTCCTACATCCCTCTCTATCTATGTATACATATATGCATATTATATATATATATATATATATATATATATATATATATATATATATATATATACATACATACATATATTGACATACACACGTATCCATATGATAGATAGGCATATCAACATGTTTGTTTACAAAATGTATACACACACTAACATACTATTAAACATACATAACTGTGAAACCTACTTTGTACATTGCACTACAACCTACATTCAACCTACATTGATATGTGCACATAGATGCCCTCACATACATATGTATGTACAGCCTTCACTGATAGTTGCTGTATGTCCCCTGCCCTATGCACATCTTCATATACATATAGATACAGACCAATGACACATATGGAGGGTTCACAGTATGTAGACTTTTAAAGTATTACTTTACATTACCTGTGTTTGTCACAGCTGCTTGCATTGCCTTTTGTATCGGTGTCCTGCTGCTGCTCCACTTGACAGATGTCAGCTTTCTAGTAGGTTTTGTTAAGTGTTTTTGTTTGTGTATTTTTTATTTCTCTCTCTCTCTCTCTCTCTCTCCCTACCTCCAGAGGGTGCAATGAAAGTATTGCATGTGTGGACTGGGAGTACAGCATGCTTTTGTAGGTATCTGCATATGTCCATGTGATGGCCTCTGCACCAATTGTTAGCCAGCATTTGCTAATTGCATGCAGCCAGTTGTGTACTGATTGCAGTTCTCACTGTGATTTCAGGACAGTGCTATATAAAGGTATGTGAGATAGGCGTAGCCCTTTCAGAGTTTAAGGGCAGGGACCATGCTGGTATGCTGTGGACACTGTTCTGTGAGTGTAAAGGTTAGTATCTCTCTCATATTTCGGCTGTGTTGTAGATTAACATTTCTCCATTCATTTCTCCAGTTTCCTGTACTAAGTGTGTATGTACACTGACACCTAAGACTACTACTACTGTTAATGTGGGTGTGTGTGCTTTCCTGTGGGACATGTGGTGTAACTGGTATATAGCAGTGGCTCTTGCACTTTGTTGCTATGGCTTCAATATTTGCCCTTTACATTCACTACTTGTATGCCTGCTAGGTGTCTTGATTGTAGTGTGTTGCTGTGGCTTTCCTATTTTCCATGTACATTCACACCTTGGAATGCTTGCTATATCTGCTAGGGTGTTACTGCATGCAGTGTGGTCTGACCATGGTGTGGGCCTTCACATCTATTAGGGTATTTGAGTATGCTGCTGAGCAGGCCCCAGAGACTCTCAGGTGCATCTTTTACCTGCCTCATGGAATGGTACATATCAGTGGGGTACACCCATTAAATTGTCTGGTATTCTGCAGTTGTGACTGTGGGTTAGCATGAGCATATGTATTACTACACTATTTCTGCCGTGCAAGTGGTGCATACTTTCAGTACTTCATAGTTACCATTGCATGTGTTGTAACACCTTTCTGCCTACTGTTTGTACATTTCACAGGGAGTCTGTGGGGCATCCCTGTAACTCAGTCACTGTTGCTATGTCTAGGCTCTTAACTATTCAAATATGGCAGTGTCAGACTTCACAAGTGTACAGATATTTGCAGGATGTCCACATATTTTGGTCCATACCTCATAAACAGATTTTTCTGGCAAATCACTCAGGGCTGAAGTCAGACTATAGTGACAAACATTTCATTTTCAGACTTTGTACCCTTCCAAACATCCAACATAATGCAAAACCTGTTACTCTCTCAACTGTCTAAGTTTGTCGGAGCAATATTTGAAATGTGTCCTTGTTTTTGGGCCTTTGCTCCACATTTTTTATTACTTAGTCCGGATGTGTTGCTGTAAGAGGTTGTGGGGTATGGGCAGTGATTATCCTGCTGTGAGTATGTGTGTGGCTTGCAAGGTGCTACAGTGACATTATTACCTACTAGCTACCAACTAGCATGGCTGTTTCTGTTCACACACTACTATTATAGAAATCCACTACATTTGACAGTAAACATACATGACATGCTTTGTGTACTACACATCCTATATTCCCTTTACATTCATTACTACTATTGCATGATATATTTATTGTAGCACAATGTTCTTATGTAGCAGTCATGGCTTAGTGGTAAGTCATGCAGACTACTGTTTCCAAGGTCCTGGGTTCGGGACTGACAGTGGGATTTTATTTTGCTTTTGAGCAGACTACAGGCCTTGTCATTCAGAGTGACTAAGGCACTTTTAAGCAGTTGTAAGCGGGTTAGCGCTGGTTTGCGCAGAGCTCACGCATGCGCACTGGCGTTTAGCTCCGTGCATACCCGCTTACATCTGCTTAAAAATGCTTCCTCTTGCGCACACCCACGCTAATTTCTTTGAAAGAAATGAAAATGGGGAGACAGGAAAGTGGTGAAAAAGGGGTCACAAAGAGGGTAGGACAGTAGGGAAACAAGCTCGGGTTTTGCAGGAGGGATGTAGGTAAGGCCCATAGCTGCCCATTTCTTCATCAGCAACAGCTGTGCATATGCTTGTAATTTGGTGTGACATTTGAAACCTTCCACCCCTGAGAGAGGTGTAAGGACAACAATAATACTTGTTGTACAGCCAATTGTAATTGACAGTTTACATGTCCAGCAGACATGTCTGCAAAATGGGCAGCTATGTATGGGGCATAATTTTTTTGTGGGTACAGAGTGCCCTTTTTTTTTTTTTTAGGTGAGAGTGGTATGTCAGGTACAGGAAGTCGGTATAGCTGGGGAGGTAGGTTGGGTAGGTTAACAGACAAGACAAACAAGACGCATACAGGGGTGGTGTATGACATGTGGGGGGGTTACACAATTGACGGGGACGGATGTTTGGATATCTCAAGCCCATGAGCCCGCAGATGGCAACAGTGGAACTGAGATCCCCACCCATGGGCAGTTGCCACTGTGCCTTCACTGCCCAGGACGGGGCTGTGCTGGGGGCTGTGTAGGCCGGGCAGCAGGCATGCCCGTGAGTTGTGCCACCCATGCCTCAAGCTGGTGTAGGGGCCCAAGAGCAGCGTCCCGGATCTCCCTACGCACCACAGTCTGGACATTACGGAGGGTGAGTGGATGTTCTCCTCCGGCCACACTTGCAGAGGGGGGACGAGCCCCATCCCCTGCAGTGCTTCCACCCGCAGGTGGCACAGGGCCACTGCCAGGGCACTACTGCCAGGTGCACTCGCCAGCTGAGGAGGGAGAGGTGGGTCCGCTGGAACCCGCCTTCCCTGTTGTCCTATGTTTTGCATTATGTTATGACAGTTTGGGTTAGTAACGTACAATACCATTCACAATTAGTTGTAACAGCATGCATTAGTATTCCCATTAACCAAACACCCATATATTCAAACCATTGAACAGCAAGCATAACACATGCATAATTTGAACAGCAATACACAATCCAACAACATGCAGGGTTGATTGATGGCAACAGGCCATCAGGTTTGGATGTATGAACAGGGCAGATGCATCAACGTACATGCAAATATGTATGAACCAACAGGACAAATGTCCAGGGGTGTTAATTGTGATTGCACATACCAATTTCACGTGGAATGGATTATATGTGGTTATAGGGTAGGGTGAAGAAAATTTAATTAACAACTTCAAATACCAATACATATGCTGTACATTTCTAATAGCTGCAGATATATACACACTACAGTTCTGCCTACAGTTTCCTATGTGATAACTACTTCAGGTTGGTGATAGGAATGTTACTGCTACATCATTTACATTTTCATTTTTATTCATACACATTCATATCTGGCTCTGTTCAGCTACATCATCCTGCTACATTTGCTTTATATAGCTATAGACAACTGTGGATGTTTGGTATTTCAGACAACCATACTATCTGCATATTGCAGACTGAGAGCAACATATCCAGATTTTGGGACACACATTCCAGCTGCGGTACCGTTTTCAACACATGTTACTGTTTGGTTCTGCCTGTCACATTCATTTCATTCTGTACCGACTGCAGTATACTTTATTCAGGAGTTATTACTACTTTATTGGTGGATTCATATCTCTTTCTCACACTCTCTCACTTGTTTTATTTTTACAATTCAGGATGGTACTTAATTCTAGGCTTTATTGACATGTTTTACCTGTAGTTATAACAATCCTTTCCAACAGTCTCACTTCTGTCATGTTTCTGTATTTCAACAGGGATATATTTCACACATGTGTTTTACTCAGCTTCTGCAGCTGTACTTTTCAGCCTGCTGCAGGTTATGTACTATTATATTACAGGTGGGACATCTTTATTTCAGACTTGTTTCATTTTTATGTTTGGATTACAGGCTGCATCACACTTTTGTAATCAAGCAATACTTGCAAACACTCTTACACTGTTACTTGCACATTTTATTAATTAGCATCTACACTGCACTCTTTTGCTAACTGTCATACTTATATATTTATTTACAGTTACAGGGAGAGAATTACTGACCTGCCTGGTGGCACAACTGTGCCAGCCTATCGCCATAGGCTCGACGGTTCGCAGAACGGACACCTGCAGCTGTAATATAAATAAAGTAATATTGGAATACACATCTCCATAATATCAGCTATGTTAATTTCTTACATAAATAATTACATGTAACTTACTCAGTAGTGGGGCGTTGGGCATTTGCCGGGCCTCCTGGATCCAACGGTTCAGTTGGTCCTGCTTCCATCTCTTCAGGTCCGCATGGTGGTGACGGACCTGCTCACCAGTCCTTGGTATTCCTGTGGCACTGGTGAGATCATGAGCCAACCGGTCCCACGCCTCAGCCCTATATGCTCCCCACAGGACCTGACCCTGCATGAGTTGAGCCTCATGATTATGGACGAGGAGCCAAACCATATATTTGAACTCCTCAATGCCCCACCTCTGTGCTCGGAAGCAACTACCCTCACCTACACCTGACATCCTGGCTGCAAGTCGGTTCTACAATCGGTTATGCTGTGTATTCCCACCTATGGGACTTATATATGCCGTTTTTCCCGCACTTATCTGTGATTGGCCATTTTGGAATTGTATCAGCTTCACAAAACCTGCTTTGTCATGCTCCTCTTTCTATTCATTCCTATATATATGCTATTACTGCATTTCTAAGTGCAACTGTCATGGCTTAGTGGTTCAGTACTTTGACTATGGTGCATGGTATCCTGGCTTTGAACCTGGCCATTGCTTTTTATATTTTATGTCTGTCTACACAGGCTAGGAGGTGTGTCTGTGTAAAGGCAGTTTTGATAGAGCTTGCTCAACGTTGCCCGTTGGTTAGCTTGTTGGCACGGTGCGCAGCTCCGCGAAATGGGTTACGCTGGTTTATGCGTCGTTTGGCTGTCAGCACGCATATTATGCTCAGCTACGGGCACACAGTTTCAGCGTGTTAAAACACTGCTCAACCCCGGGCACTCATTTTACACCTGTTAAACCACTGCTCACCTACGGGCACTCATTTTAAACCTGTTAAAACACTGCTCACCTACAGGCAGATGTACTCAACTTGTTAGACTGTAGCTCAGCTATAGGCACATCTGACATTTTTTTTTTTATTATCTCACATTTCTTCAAAATACATGGCCCATTTCATTACATTTTACATAAAATATAATTTTATATGTGTACATATATGTCAGGGACTTGTTTCGTGCTTATTTCACTAAAAATAAAAATTGATGTTGTGGGGGCTTGAACCATGACTGCCTCCTCTTCAGCCGACGTCTCTACCGCTACGCTATTGCTTCTTGGCTTACTTTGCATATTTAGTTCTTATATGCTTTTCCACTGACTGCTAACTGTGGCTAAGCGACGGGCACGCCCGCGCAAACGAGCTCACTCATGGGCAAACATCTTTACAACTTAAAAAAAAAATTATAAGATGTTCATTTATACATTTTATGTTCATAGTCTGTGGGGGCATGTGTTGTGTTGTGTTTATTCACATTTACACGGACTCTGTCATGGGGGTTTACTTTAGAAACTTTTACTCTTCTGGGGGCATGTCCGTTAGCAGGGCTCGCCCTACGGACACGCCCCCTACTGTCTTCCACGGACCGTGTTAGCCTTAGGTGTGATTCAGCATGCCCTCATGCATATGCATGACATGCTGACATCACACCGTTTAACTGCAGCCTCCGTGTAAGCCTTGTAACTCTTACACGGAGGCTTCGTGAATCCTGCCCAAAGTGTTTTAAAATGCGTAAAATAAAACAACATTAAAGTGCAATGACATGAAAAAAGAAGTCAAGTATATTGCAAACAGACACCAATCAGAATGGTTTAAAAACTTTGATCCAACAACAGACTAGCTATCTGTGCATCAAAAAAAATTTAAATATACACAGAAGAGATTGGATGTTAATATGGAAAAGGAACAATTAGCAATACAGTTAACAATAATGTCCAATTTTGAGAAATTGTATGTGTATGTCTAGGGTAAAGACTTGGAAACAAGCTTCAAACAGTTGCAAAGCATGATTAAAACTGGTTCTGTATGACCGTAGATGATATTTGTTAATATACAGATGTATGATGTGAAAGGGGTGTACAGACCATATTACAGGTACAGAGAATGCAACACATTTACAAGAAAAGCATGAAAGAGGAAATTATTTTTATCGTGATGCTATAGTTCCTTATGATGGAACAGAAGATTAAATAATTTCACAGATGTAATTATATTGACTTAGAAATGCAGCTGCTGAATGGATGGCCTGAGCAAAATAATTAGTAAAGAATAAACATCTGCCTTATTTTTTTCTTTTTATTTAAGGAGACTGTGCTCAGGGCTTAAGAGGATACCTAAACCACATCTGAGAGACGTAAAGTACAAAGAAGAATCAAGGGATATAATGTCTTGGTGTAGAATGCCCACTCAGATAGAACCAAGATATCCAATATCTTGGTCTGGAATGCCCACTCAGATAGAACCAAGATATCCAATATCTTGGTCTGGAATGCCCACTCAGATAGAACCAATATATCCAATATCTTGGTCTGGAATGCCCACTCAGATAGAACCAAGAGATCTAATGTCTTGGTCTGGAATGCCCACTCAGATAGAACCAAAAGATCCAATGTCTTGGTCTGGAATGCCCACTCAGATAGAACAAAGAGATCCAATGTCTTGGTCTGGAATGTCCACTCAGACAGAACCAAGAGATCCAATGTCTTGGTCTGGAATGCCCACTCAGACAGAACTAAGAGATCCAATGTCTATGTCTGGAATGCCCACTCAGATAGAACCAAGAGATCCAATGTCTTAGTCTGGAATGGCCACTCAGATAGAGCCAAGAGATCCAATGTCTTGGTCTGGAATGCCCACTCATATAGAACCAAGAGATCTAATGTCTTGGTCTGGAATGCCCACTCAGATAGAACCAAGATATCCAATGTATTGGTCTGGAATGCCCACTCAGATAGAACCAAGATATCCAATGTCTTGGTCTGGAATGCCCACTCAGAACCAAGAGATCTAATGTCTTGGTCTGGAATGCCCACTCAGATAGAACCAAGATATCCAATGTCTTGGTCTGGAATGCCCACTCAGATAGAACCAAGATATCCAATGTCTTGGTCTGGAATGCCCACTCAGATAGAACCAAGATATCCAATGTCTTGGTCTGGAATGCCCACTCAGATAGAACCAAGAGATCTAATGTCTTGTCCTGGAATGCCCACTCAGATAGAACCAAGAGATCCAATGTCTTGGTCTGGAATGGCCACTCAGATAGAGCCAAGAGATCCACTGTCTTGGTCTGGAATGCCCACTCATATAGAACCAAGAGATCCAATGTCTTGGTCTGGAATGCCCACTCAGACAGAACTAAGAGATCCAATGTATTGGTCTGGAATGCCCACTCATACAGAATAAGTAGCAAAAGGATGTGTCTTTTGCCATGCAAGACGTAACAGCAACACCAAAGATAATATGCTAGAATATCTATTACCAAATTTTTACAGATTTAAATGGGTACAGATTTGTTCTAATTTATAGAAGCCATACATTTATTTTGTGTGGACTATTACTCCAAGCTTTCTGACATCAGATTGGCAGACATAACAAGTGCAAGTGTGTCTAATGCTTAAGATGGGGAATATTTGTGATGCTATCATATCTGACAATAATCCTCAGCACACAAGTCAGAAATTCAAAAGATTGTTGTGTGACTGTGAATTTAGATATACAACATCCAGTCCACACTATCTTCCATTTAATTGAGACTGGAGAGAATTGTCAAACAGTGAAAAATCATATGAGAAAGAGTCATAACAAACAAATTATATGGAATATCATTGTAATTCTTGAATGTAGAAATACGCCATTACATGGTACCCTTTCTCCACAGCTCAGCTGTTGAAGGGCACAAAGTTGAAAAGCAGATTATCTACTTCAATCATATTGCTGATACCTGAAATTCATCATAAAGTCAAAGAAATACAGCAAAGAAATCAGCAAAGACAGAAATGCTACCATGAAGGAAAATGTAAAACACCAACCAGACAAGATGGAGATAATGTAAAATTAAAAATCAGCTTAAACAAGAGTCCTACAGATTATGGAGAAAATGGTAAGCTGTACAGAAGAAATTGTAGGTGTGTATACAAGAGAAATCTGTTTAAGTCCAGAGAAGATACACAGCCCAAAGAGTCACAGCCAGTCCTGTTGCAAGAAAACATTGATGTGTCTCAAAATAAAGTTGTAGTGCAACAAGAGGTTCCTGAAAAGCCAGACTAGATGTTCCAGTATAAATAGCCACATTAAATCCTTAGGCCATTAAAAAAATTAGGCAAACAGGTGGACTGTTCCAGAATTAATCATAAGTCTAATAACTACAATGGTCATTATTAATAAGTTTTTGAAGTACTTAGAAAAGTTGCTCATGATGTAAATAGCCCATGACATACCCACTTTAATGTTAATTTTACAGTGATCACTGTAACATGATGGCTGCTAACTCACAGATGTATATACTTTATAGCTTTAAACCTGAGGGGGAGTGGTGTTTGATATAGAGGATACACCTTTAAATATCCAAATCCTCCATCATGTAGAGATCCGATCCTTTTTTCTTAGGGTGAACTTGATATATTTCTTTTTGTTTCCTGTTCGAGAATACAGCATCCACCTCCTCAGCCATGATGGTACATAGGCAGGTCACCTCCAGCTGTGTGCTTGGAAGTATCTGTATTTGTCTCATTTCAGTTACATCTTCCATATTCAGTGGCATCCTCATTTGTCTTTTTACCAACTTTGTGATATCTCCATCATGTAGCCCTCACATCCTTCCCAGCCACTCCTTCGTCCTTCACATTTTGAGAGACCATCTTGCTTTAAGAATGTGTGCACTCTGTCTGTTATAAAATAAGCTGGAGAACCTGCTTCAGACTGATTGCTTACTTTCTCTTAGGCACTATCTTTCAACTCTGAAGAATTAATATTCTCATTTCTCTTCACTTTCTTATTATTTTTGACATATTCTGCAAGTAAGTATTCTGCTGGGGTGGATAATGGCTCACTATATCCTAAACAGTCCAACCTGTGATTAAGTAGTTTATTATAGTGACCGAGAAAAATATGCAAGTAGAGCAGGTCCAGTGTCCAGATGGACTCTCTCAACATCACTCACTTACTACATATGCCACGTTATGGCAGTATATCATTCCTATTGCTTCAGTGCTATTTGTCCATTATTCTTTTTATAGGTTCATAGACTGATAGATACTTATTGGGTTCTTGATCTGTGAGGGTCTTAAGAATGCTAGCCTTACATTCCCATGGCAGTTTTTAGCCCTTATAGCTTGCATATGAATAACTCGGTGACAGGCTGAACAAAGGTATGTTGGGACATTTATATGTTTCCCCTAGCCATGAGGGACAGGGATGATTATTACACAGCATTTCTTATGACTTATCTACCAGCATAGTGCATATTCCATATTTAAACACTCATTTTGACAATATCCAGTATTGTTTTTACCATATATATATGGTAGAATGCTTTTAAATGTACCTTTTGTATTGTTGAAAGAGAAAACCTTAACATAAAAGATTGTTTTATCATTCAGTGGCTTATTCTACTCAAACCGGTGGGACCAATCAAATTGTTTTATTTAGCATTACCCCATCACAAAAGACATCTATGAGTGCTGCTGGCATTTACAGGATACATTCAGGTAAGATGAAGAGCTTTGTATACAGACAAGAGTAAATAAGCCATCTGGTCTACTAATGTAATCTATTTGTGTATAGCTACACTAACTATCTTCTGTCTCTCTGATTTTTTCTGTTAACATAGGAACAGTTAAGCATCTGTCATTCTCTTCCTGGAACAGTAATCCATTGCAGTCAGCAGTGGTAGAAAATGATACAGCATTTAGGGAGCAAGAGACAGTAACCCCCCCCTCCCCAAAACTCTTATACCAGTTTAACACAGTCCAAATGTATTTTCAAACAGCTTCCTTCTTTCTGTGTTCCTATTGGAAGATGTCCATGCTTCTTCAGGTTACTCTGGAATGTATTTTCCTTTGCTGCAGCACACTCCCTAAAACTGTTATTCCAAGCACAAACTCTCCCTGCAATAAGGCCAGCTTCTCTAACAGGACTATATCCCCACTTTTAAATATCATTTTAATAGAATACTTGCACAATAACAACAGTTGTTGTGGGAAGTCTCTCTAGCTAATACAAAAATGTTGTTATTTAGCTGTCTGGCTTACATGACTATTATACAATGACCCCCCATTAATATTCCAAAACATGCATGCTAATTGGTCAGTGTGCACGTTGTAAATCAGATTTATAATGGAAAAAGGTCCAGTCACCCGGACTTTTTCCATTAGTATAAGTCTTTTTTTACACACTCCCTGGGAGGCGCAGGTGTAGCGTAGGCAGTATAACACCAAATATGGCCACCGAGCAATTCAGGTGCGATCCAATTCCACATGCACTACTGGCGTACACCAGATCTGCGCAGCCCTCGGCTTAGGTATGCTAATCACCCCATGCGCAGTGCCGCACCATGCAAATGAAGGTACATAGCGATTCATGAAGTGGTGCAGGCATAGCATAAGCCCACAGAAATGTAAACCAAAAAACACAGTTTACATTTTCCAAAACAGAACATCGGAGCTATGAAAGCGGACCAGACTCATGTATTACAAAGTTAACATATGCCAATGGCTAAATATACAGCCAATGGCATAAGAAAAGATGCACTACATCTAAAAAACAACATTTAATGTCATGTCCACAGTAACGCAAAGTACAATCGCAGGGCATGTGTGCGCAAATGGGAACACAAAGAAAATATATACAAATGTCATAAAATCGCAATGTAATACAAATCATGATTTCACCATAATACGCAATGGTATGCATGGTACACCACAACCAAGCTGCAAGGGTTCCTAAGGGTCTGTGACAGTGTTCGGCACGGTAACTAGGAATTAGTAGTCAATGCCATGCAAATGAGGCAGGTAATAGTGAATCGCAAACGTCCCGCCGGACTAAGGATGTACCATATGGCGCAGCGCTACAACACCGATGAATGGTTTAGAGGAATATGTGACATCAGCAGTGGGGTGTGCCACCGTAGCTGTAAGCACATTGGAGCAATGCAAATCTGGCCTGGCCATTGCCGCAGGACAGGGGTGGGGAGGTAGATATAGCATAGTTTAGCTGAGAGCACATATGGTGCCCGAAAGTGCATGTGTACGGGGATGAAAACTTGCCCGAAACCTGGTAAGCTGACGCACGCACCGTGCACCATAGCTCAAACAGGAAGGTCAGGGGAAGAAAATAAGGAAATGCCGCAGTAGGGTAATTGGAGTACAACTGAGCAATTAACACCTATTAACTCACAGCATGCAATCAACAGCAGTTGACAAGTCTGCTCTCAGAAACCTACAAAACAGGATAGGGGAGGTGTCGGATTGCAAAGAAAAGAGAACTGTCATAGCAGAGCAAAGCAAACCTGCAGTAGACCGGCCATAGAACACATTACGTAAGATAAGCCAAGTTTAGGAAAGTACAAATGAAAGCAGGCTGCTGGATGCATGCCAGAAAATGGGACGTGAAACATGAAGAAATGTAAAGGGAAGGGCAAGAGGTAATCCACGGCAGCCAAATGTAATTCAACACCAAAGGCACCACAATAGTAGTTCCTGTGGTAAAACACATGAGATACCCTGTAGCTAAGATCGTACATACACACACTATGACATCATCAGTTTTCACAGCACAATAGTGGCACACTACCTGGAGGTACTGGGTGTGATAGACTGCATGCACATACATATCAAGTCACCACCCGGTGAGCATGGCAGGTGCTACATAAACCGCAAGGGATACCACTCCATCAACTGCCAGGTCATGTGCAATGCCCAGGGCATTATCATGGATGTGTGTGCTGGCAGCCCTGGAAGCTACCATGACTCCCACATCTGGCATGCCTCACAGCTGTATCAGGTATTTGTCAGGGGGGACATCCCACATGGCCACCTTGTGGGGGATGCAGGCTATGTACTGGAGATGTGAATGATAACTCCCATCAGAAATGCACACATACCCATGCAAGAACGCCATAATGAGGCACACGCACAAACCGGAATCATCATAGGGCGTGTGTTCGGGATGCTGAAATCACGGTTCCGTTACTTGGACATATCTGGTGGAGCCTTGCAGTACTCTCCAAGCACGTGTGCCCACATCTTCATAGTATGTGCCATGCTACAGATCCTGTGGATACAGCTGCAGCAGGGACATAATGGTGAAGGCCCTCACAGCCCACCGCAATTGCCAAGGCCATCACAGGCACAGATGGATTCAGACCACGAACACCCTGTGCCAGCCCCAGTAGGCAGACGGAGGTGTGCCCAATATGGCTACGCCTTGGCAAAGAGGGAACGTATAGCACATACTCTGACAGTGTAGGCCCCTACGGACTGACACACCTCTCCACCTGCACACACAGTAAAATGGATGGCACACACACACGACCACCTGTAAATTGTAATGTATAGGTGGCCTACTGTGTGAATCCTAAATAGGCAGCCCTCAACCATTGCACACACAACAGCTATTGGAACAAGGAATGTCAACACCTGAACAGTACACGCACCTATCAGCATATGTTGGTACTGTATGTATAGGTTCCTAGGTACATCGGTAGGTACACGCCCGATTGTCAGAGGCCATTCATAAATCGAGGCACACAGTGTCTGCTGTCGCCACCACATTGAGTAACCACCTGACCCTCAGTGGAGCAGAGCCAATTGCGGGATCCATGTGTGTAATCACTGTTCCCCACACACTCTGCATGGATTCCCTGGTGTGTAAATGAGGGGCTCCATACAATGTAATCATGGATGTAGTGGCAAAGCATGGGGTGTACCCATGACAGGTATCTGTCACCCCAGCATGCTCCACCTATGGTTGTGTGAAGGTGTAGCACATTATAGTGTGTGGCTCACTGTGACATACATTCCCAATGCTGAGGCACATCCATTAAACATCACTTGGACATATCATTAATAGGTCCCATCCATATGTAAACTAACTGAGTTACCCATTTGATTGCAGTATGGAGTAACAGCCATAGTACAGTCCACATACTAAACGCCATAACACGTGTACAAATCCCAGATGCCTAAGCGGTAAATGCACTGACTGTCGTTTATGTTCCCGGTACCACGTCCTGCAAGGGACGTTACGTAATCCCGAAGGCACGAATAATGGATGGTGGATGCAGGTCATCAGATCAGGTTTAGCACATGTTAGCGGGAATATGCATTGCTCAGTGCTGGTAAGCGTCATTTAAACATGACCATACGGATATGCGCGAAACAGGGCTAAGCTTCTCTGAATATCGTGCAGATCATGGTCAGTGATGTCCAGAACAGGTGAAACTAGCATTATTTACCCCTGTACTAATAGTGCCTGCTCTGAAGGGTAAAACGACCACTGCCAGGAGTAGAACACGCAATCATGTACACAATCACCTAACACTAAGCTACCCAAGATGTACCAACGGCAGGTGTGTAATGTGACAGGTTCAAACACAAACGTGCGGAGTCCAGGAAACAGTATACACCGACATGTACACAATGAAAGGTGTATTCTCCCTCTCACTCTCTCTCTCATAGTTTTATATATATATATATATATATATATATATATATATATATAATAGAGATAGAAAGGGAGATAGAGAGATATATGTTGATATATATGGATTCACCTATATCTGCAAATATATAGACAGGTCAACGACATGTACACAACCATGGAGGTAGAAATAAATAGGATACTGCCAACTATGGAATGTGTCACATACCGACACGCGTAATCACGAGGCTTAAAGACCAAAAGAACACAGTACCGGAACACTGGAACCGCATGTAATATTATCACGATATTAAGGGACATTTAGTTATCGCTGCCGGTGTTGCGGTCCACGTAGGTACTGTGTTTAACTGTGTTTGTGATTGCTGTAGTCTGTGTATGTGTGTGTTGAGGGTGCCATGTGCATTTCCATGGGACTGTAATATGTGTGTGTGTGTGTTTGCACCATGTGTCTGTTAGTGCTAACTTGGAGGTAGAGCAGTACGGTAGGTGTGGTCATAGTTGGCCGTAGGCATACGGTACCACCTATCCCACTTTAAGAGGGACAGCCCCTCCCTGGGCAGTTGTGTCCTGACAAAAAATATTAAAAAGGGCAAATGTCCGAGATTGTAGGATATAATTATGTCCTATATATTATGTAACAGTTGCATTAAATAGCTATGCCTGTATCTACAAAACATAAACATTACATGAAACATGATAAGTAGCTATAGTGCTACAAGAATAAGTATGTATTCAGGATAAAAGTATGTTCTATCCTGTGTACTGACCGTGGGTATGTGTCGGCCTGTAAACACTGATATGTGTCCTGCAAATGTCCCACTATGGCCATTTGAAAAGGTGGCAACCCATGCCAAAGAGGCTCAGTCACCAACACAACTGCAATGAGTGCAAATATCTGTGACAGAAATACACGAGACAGCTGTCATTTAGTAACATTCCTTTACATATCACTGTATTTCTGGAGGTATGGAAGTATCAACCTCACCTGCATACTATATAGAAACCAATTAACAATGGCTCAATGTATACGCCCGTAACAACCATAGTTCAGTCTACTAAGTGATAGGTCTTCAATTAGGGAAGGAGCCCACACACATATATAGAATATGTAGGAATGCAGTCCCCACAAACCTGTATATGCTATGTACACCCACCTACATCTCCTCCACACCCGAAACAATTGCAATACAGACTGTAATAACGTCACAAACATCCACTCACTCAATTACATCTGCAGAACCGTTAACATACCTTGTAAGAGACACATTTGTAAAGGCACCATGTGAAATCGTAGCTGTTGTATAATGGAACAGACGGCGATGTTGCAGGATTTGTTTGCAATAGTCCCTTATCAGACAGTTGAGATGACAGGTACACTCACATGTAGAACCACATACTCTAGCCGTCACACACAATCCACGGGGGACATGAATTCAAAATATCCGTGTCTCTACAAATATCAGTTGCAATTCCTCACAACAAAACACATACAGGCCGTCTCCCCGAAGGTAGGGCAAAAGGGCAACGCCCAAGTGGAGAATTAAATTATACCCCACTGTTGCCGCGTAATTGGCGAAGGGAGTAGCTGCACAGCTGATGTGCATGTAATAATTTACTCAGTAACACCAATTGGTGGCAGGAAACCATATGTTACAGGTATCGACGTATATAAGGATGACTTGCCATACATTCAAACCGTATGCTCATACCATAGAACCGTTTAAACAGTAAAGGTGTAAGAGAGATATTTACAAAGATTTGGAATGCTAACAAGGTATGTAGAACACTCAGTATGTTAGTGTACGTAGAGCCTGTTTTGTATTAATTAAAAGTGTACGCAATGCATAAAGTGGGAAAAGGTATTCTGTAGTGATGTCTTGTTGAGCATAGCAACGCTTGTAGAAATTGTGTGTCCTGCTGTGGGCCACAAGGTAAATATCACATACACCACAAGGGATGTTACATGAGGGCTTTAAACAGAACAATTCCACACCACCCGCCGTCAGTGGTAGGGTATGTCCAACAAGTACGTGCCATAGCAGGGGATAGTATATGTTGATATACCATCACACTAGGCATGTGCATGGGCATATAACGACAATAACATGCCTAAGGTGGTCCTGCTGTGCAAGTATGCTTTGCATTATGGGATAATGTGTAAAATATGTGTAATGTACAGTATTTTAGGTAGATATGTCAGATATTCTACACAGTGCAACTGTTATATCATGCAAACAAAAGGTATCGTCAATTGGCATGTACAATACACAATAACAGGATACATATGGCTTGTAGTCATGGGACACTGTAACAGCATGATAGCTAATCGAAATGGAAGAGCAACTCAATTAACCATGCACAAAGGACATGTAGTAGCTTCACAGGTACATAGTGAGGTACTATGCTGTCTGGCAAGTCTATGTGTAAGCCCAACTACAGTGTTTACACCGGCGGCACCTCTCTAGGGTAGTGTCCTGTCTGTGAACAGCAGAGCCATGTGTTACCTGCACCTCTGTACAGAACAGCCACTGCAGTGATCCCTGGTGTATCAGTGTGACTGCCTACAAAGTCACCTATGACCGGTGTGTTGGGTATGTTTTAACACCCTATTGGCTGTAGTTGATGGGCACACATGAGTCTGGAGTCTGTGGGCTATAATAATTGCTGTGTTTGGTAATAGGGGCTGCCTCTGGTGCCTACACAGAGTATGGAGAGGTTCTGCAAATGTCGTACTCATACTATGTGTGGCCTGTGGTGGTGGAGATCTAGTGAGACTATGTGATGAGTGGGGTGTGTTGCAAATGTTAAATGTCCCCACATGAATGTCAGGTCCAGTCTGAGTTGGTGAGAGCATTACCCCCAGCATGGCCACATATGTGCATCTCTCACAGGCTGTAGTGTCGTATGTTGGGAGGTGAGCATTGACTGTGTACATGAGACAATTGCTCTATTGCCACATGTTTGCCATATTCATCATATAGACAGGTAATAGCACTGGTACGTGACACTTGGACATGCTTGTATATTCAACCGTGTCTCACAAGATATGTGAGTTACGTGTGTACAACAGCTGTTGTACTGTAAGCAAGCTGGAAATGTAAGGACAGACAGTGTACTTATAAGACATGAGTTGGAATGGGTGCTATAGTAATCAGTAGCTCATGAAGTGCTCACATGTTCTGAACAAGTGCTGAGCATGAATATGCAATACAGATAGGGTGTTGGATAATATCAACCCACTGCAACCCACAAGTGGAGACGACAGTCATAATTGGAGGCACTGCACTATTACCCTGCTGAATATGGTCTGCAAGTCTATGAACCTTTATCAACGTAGATGTTAGCAGTAGAGAAGTAGATGACAGTACGGATGATTTCACACTGCATAGCATACCTGTGACAGGTCATAGGACATCATCACCCATACCGTGTTCCAGCTACACTGAGTATACTAGATGTACCTTCGTATGTCACAGGAGTGTTCTACCAGTGGCCTGTTGACAGAAGCAACACTACAAAAGGTGTCTGAGTGACATGTGCATATCACACCAGTGACAGCTACTGTAAAACAGGGTTAATGTTGTGTACCCCCCCCTCAGTGTAGCCCATACCACACAGACAAATGGGAGGCATCTGTATATGCAAGGATGTAAATGTCCATTACCTAGGAGCAATAGCTGTCTCAGTGTTGTGGACAACATACAGAATGGGTTTTGTGGGTGAGGTGTGTGACATATGTGGACAATCTGACAGCTGATAATAGCATTGTCACCGCTAGGTGAATAACCCTGTACCCATTAACTACCACCTAGGCGGCGGTCAACATTATGGACACTGTGTAAGGGATGGTGCTGTGCAGGTCACCTCCCTGAGTTGATGACATCTCCAGGCCTATTAGGTAGTCATACGAGACACCCATGTCATGACAGGGTGCCATCCATGAGCATGGAGATCATTGCACAGGCATACTCAGCACTCAGGTGACCAATATCGGATCACATATCACCTTTAAGGGGTATTGGCCATGCGTGGATGGGTGATACCAGCCTTCACAATCCTCACCTCCACTATGCAGCATGCTGGCTACCTTGCATAAAGACATGTGATGTTGGACATGCTACACATACATATCCTGATGTGAAATACATACGTCATGGACAGCCACCGTCCTACTACAAGGATCGCCACATGCTGGACAGATCCCTGTGCCATATATGTTACATTCTCCTGCCATATCATGCAACCTTGTCCATCAAAGCTGTGCATGTAATCTATGTCATACATGGTGCGATGACCGCATGGTAGATGTATTATTAACTGTCTGGATCAGTAATGTGGCACTGATGCACCTCCCGGTGGCAAAATGGCTGTCGGATACAGCTAGAAAACCTTGCCCGTACATGCCATAGTTGATAACCATCCCTGTGAATGACGTCCGGCTAGCCATTGTCCCATGTCTATCACATGTGCAACACAGGTGATACGTGGCAGGATGTTGAACTGCTGTACAGTGCCGTGTAGATGTATATGGCAAAACACATGCATGTAAAGGTTTCCATGTGTATGTGTGCATTGTCACTGCTCATGTCCATTAAGGCAGTGTATGTGTTGATATGTGACATATACACAGCATCAAGGTCAACAGCATTACTGTGGACACATCCAGGCATGTGCTGATATGTAAGAACACCAGTACAGGCAAACAGACATGCCCACATCAAGACAGCATTCACATGGAGTATGAACAATGTAATGAGGTGACACACACATATATGGTGATGATATCCAATGCATAACGGGTGTTACATGTGTGTGACACAAACATGGCAGTCGTGTCAGTGTCATGACGATTTGCAAAGATAACTGTTCAGATGTACTAGATTTAATACAAATGTATGTGCAGCTGTATCTCTGTACATATCTGTGATACTGTGACCTGTCTCCATCATTATGTCTTCCAGATAATGCCTCATTCATGCCTGCCAGCGTATAGCCGCCAGGAGGATGATGCCCTCATCCCGTACCTCCATGAGAACTACAAGGTGTTGTTTAGCCATGTGCCACAGCTTGCCCAGCAGCGTGACGACCTGTGGCAGGACCTTCGCAGGAGGGTTAATGATGTGGGTGGCCGTAACCGCACCTACCAGCAGGTGCACCGACACTGCATGGACCTGATACGACATGCGAAACAGCATGGCAATGCAATCGCCAGGGAACAAGGTGGAACAGGTGGTGGCCCACCAACCCAGCCCCCACTCACACACACCGAGGAGCTACTGGCCAGCCTGGGGTCACCCTCAGAACAGCATCCACAAACACTAGCTGCCATCGTGGAGGTGGGTGTCTCCCAATCAATGAGTCTGGAGTTGCCTGGTAAGTCACTACTGCACATATGACTATTATATCCCATTTAGTTGCATGTGTCACTGTACAATATGTAATGTAACATCAGATGCAAGGTATGTTTACACACATGCCGCATACTACAGCATGTTACCCTGTGTATGCACACATGTGCATACTATATGTTATTGTACAGGCAAATGTGTTAACATGCACAGTGCACCCTGTGGCTGTCATACAGTCATGGATAATGTTCAAACTGCTGTGCCACCCCTACACAGGTACCTCTGGTGTGCCGCACAGACATCAGTCTGTTGCAGGTGAGACAGTTATCAGTATCAGGCATGTTAATGCATATATCTTTACTCCATGTGTCCAGTTAACACATGTACACATAATGTATGGTCCAGTCATGATATACAGGTCGCATCTGTCATCATTCACACTGGCTACCCATGTGCAATATATACAAACTAAATGAAACACCGACATGAAACCACAGTACCTGTCATTGTTAGCTGTGTGGACAGCTGTGCATGCAACGGTGGAGGTGTTCAATGTAGGCATATGTACTATACATTGGAATAACACATGTGTGGTACGCAAACAGTACCACACAGTGAGCTGGGATATGGGCAGCCCACAGGAGTCACCATTGTGTAATATGCCCCTGCAATGGGTGCACACATTGTGATGTGCCATCTGACATGTCCCAGACATGTAGTGTTCTGGCTGCAATATTGTCTCACTATCCCATAGTACATACCCCACATACCAAACATACAACCCGTTGTCTGCATAGCCCAGTGACATATCTGACATCTATGGGTGTATGTCATATGGGACAACACAGACATGTGAGATAGATGGCCATCACAAACATTTGGCCAACACATGTTCACACATGGCCATGGGAGGATGGCCAGAGTCATGTAGCCACACAGTAGTTGTGATGTGTATGCACCCTGTTGCACATTGTCCACACATGGTCCAACTATAGCCTTAGTTGACTGATTATATAGTTGATATGGAACACTGGACATCCTAAACGCCTGTGCACAGTTAGTGGAGGTGTCACTTAATTCGACCATATAAGATGTGTTGAACATCACAACTGTGTCATAGCATGATGGTAGTCACCTGTACAGCTTCCACAGACATTAACACCACATCAGACCACAGAAACCATACATTTCCCTTGCTGCTGTAGGACATCACCGTCAGCTGTGCACCTCGTGTGTGTGGTACATTAATGTCATGTGGGACATGGTGTATTGACAAGTCTGCCATGTGTGGACATGGTTGCCAGGCAGCTAAGACTTTGTAGTAGTTGTGCAGGGGTGTCATCTGTAGGTCTTCCAGTGACCTGTCACATGACACAGCATGGTTTGGTGTGTATACACCTCAGCAACGTGGGTCACAATCCACAGTTATGTAATGTGTATGCACGCAGTTATGGCTATGCACTGTGTGCGTATTACACACTGTATAGCACTATAGACGCCTCATGATGCCATGCAATGGCACAGTGTCTGTACTTCACACTGTATAGCAATGTAGATGCCTCACACCACCCTTCAATGCTCATGCACATTTGCTAAAAGTGCATTCTATCTGTAGGGCATACAGACAACACTGCAATGTGATACCCATTACAACACTGTACATGTGTCAGGATGCCATTGTGTCAGACATGTATGCATGTCAATGCACACATCAGCAGATTACATGTCAAGGTCACTTCAGCCATGTGTACTGTTAACCTGTGCTGGTCCACATGGTGTATCACAGGGATGCATGCTTATTACCATGATTGTGTGAACTGCATGGCTACTGATATGACATCTGCTTACTGTTATGTGCAACCCAGGGAGGTATGCTAACTACCACTATTAATGTCTGAGCTGCATGCCGTCTGCTGTATCACATGCATGCTGCATGCCATCTGCTACTGATATGACACCTGCTTGCTGTTGTGTGCAACCCATGGGCTGTCTGCTGTATCACATGAATGCTGCATGCCGTCTGTCAAATCACATGCATGGTGTGTCTGTGTGTCTGTGTGTCTGTGTGTCTGTTGTAATGTAGAGTCTTTCTTTGCATTCACAGGTGATGTAGCTGCTTTACCCTCCTGCGGTCCATCTGATGCTAGTGTCCCCACAGATACTAGCAGTGATGAACATATGCATGAGGTACAGGCAGGGTTGTCAGGGGCTGAATCTGTGCCAATGGTTGCCATCCCAGCTATGTCCCCCTCTTCCCCGCACACAGTTCTCATGCCAACACATACCCCATCACCAGTGGCCATAGAGGAAGGACAGTCAGCGTGTGTTAGCTTGGAACAGGAACGTGTGGTGGCTACTGAAGGTGTGTCTCCACACCATGGTGTCAGTGTAATGACTGTAGATGTGCGACACAGGCATGTGGCCAGTGCTGCTCATAGGAGGACATCTGGCAGACATGCACCTGCAGGACAGAGCGCAGCAGCTGGTGTCACCAGACGCATGTTCCAGACTGTAATGGCAGCACAGGTACGTGCTGAATGGCAGAACAGTGAAGGGCAGAGGCTTCAGAGGGCTGCTATCCGTACTCTAAACAACAACATCCAGGCACTGGCAAATGCTCAACAGCAGATTGCTGATGTTCTGGACAGGCGATTGGGTGACATGGTTGGAATCCTTGACCGTGGCATAGCAATCCGTGAGCGTGAGCTGTCTGTGCTGGAACATCTGGTAGGAGTGAGGTGTAGGCCACGTGGACATAGGCCAGCTACACCACCTAGTGCAGGTCAACATGAACGAGCCACCTCACATGCCCAATCCCATAGTGCCAATAGCAGTAGCAGTGCAGCTGGTGCTGCGCTGTCCACCCCAGGACACAGCAGGCCACAGGGACATGGCCCTGGACGTTCCCAGTGGGGGCACGGTTCCAGTGGACAACTGTCATCGGACAGTAGCCAATCTGTACCTCCGCCTGGTAGTGCCCGTGCAACCCCTGGCAGGCACAGGTCACGTGGCCATGGCCGGACACAGTGAGCTGTACATCCTAGTCTGTACAATCTGGAGCTGTCAATAATACCCCTGTGTAGGCCTGACAAAAGGCAGAACTGTGTGCACACATACACGCACACAGCAGAAACATCTGTAGGGCACTGCAACACCCACATGCATATCGACCACACATGTCCAATCAGATCACCGGACCTTACCCACACACATGATGTCATCCACTGGTGCAGCCTATGCCCCTGGCAAATATTATCACCCTGTGCATATGATGATGCCTGTGCTGCATCCCTGTCATCCACACCATTGGTGCAGGGACATGCTCATATGGTCTGATGCACAGGGTGAACAGAATAGTGAGATAAGTGTATATGACATTAATTGTGTACTGTTGACACGCACCAGACATACCATGTAGTAAGGTTTATAATGCATTGTTATATGTTCACAGTATGTGTCTTAGTAACAATGGTAACAGCATGTTGGTAATTATGCCCTGCTTCCCTCCTTATGGTCCAATTGCATGTGTCATTACGTTACAGTGTTTGCAGATGGAGTGCATTGTTGTTTGTTCACAGTATGTGTCTTGGTAACAACAGTAACAGCATGTTGGTAATGATGCCCTGCTTCCCCCCTTAAGATCTACTTGCATCTGCCAATAAGTAGCAGTGTTTGCAGTTTCACATGTGTAAATGTGGAGTACTCACAGGCATGTTTGGCAATACCAGCATGCTATACGTAGCCTCAACCTCACTGTTAGAAAGGCTACCATTCCACAGATGTCCACACATCTACTGATCCAGAAGCATGTGGGCTGTTTAATAGGCTACAGTGGCTAGAGACGTGACATCCATACCAGGTCACATCACAGGTATGTTGACATGGTGCGGGGGGTTTACACAGCGGTCTGGCCGATGATAATGTTAGAGGCCACTTGATAGCATGAGGCCTCACTGTGTAGCAGTAATACCCCGTCACATTACAGGATGAGGACACACACAGACATACACAGAAACACACACTAGCATTCCCACACTCACGGGGTCAACAACACTATAAAGCACACTCAATAGTGTTGAGGTGAGGACTCCTGCCTATGTGGTAATCACCCTCACAGTACTGTGCACCCACATGACTCGACACAGAGAATGAACATGTACAGGTAGCCAATAAGGCTGAGACCAATGGCATCAACAGGGTAGTAGACTGCATCACTATGAGGGGTTAGGGATCCTGTCTGTTCTGTATGGTAGCATACACCCTCACTCCATGCACCAGACAGCCATACACACACACACACACACACACACACACACACACACACACACACACACACACACACACACACACACTGTGGAGTCCACAAATGTCATTCACTTACAGATAGCTGACATGTGTGTGATACACACACCACCCCTGCCTACATCATGCTTTCCACACTGCAGTATGTACAAATCACTACAACAGTGTACAGGGGTGTGTAACAACTGGGATGTATTCCCCACCATATGTGGCATATATGGTCACACAAGCAAATACACATGGCAGTACTGTGAATGATACACCTGCTATATGATGATATGTCTGACAGACATGCAGCAGTATTGGCCGCATTATGTGTACCAACACTACCTTCGGCAATTGTGCTGCTATATGCACACGGGGGGATGTGTTACAGGTGTCAAGTGAATTACAGTCAGTAGCACCCTGACCGCTGTGTAGGTTGTATGTCTTCACCGTCAAGTAACAGTAACATAGCGTACTGTTTGCACATGTAATGGTAGAATGGCTTGTGACACACCTGTGAGCCGTCTTCAGCAAACATCCATCTGCAAAGGTGGATCACCACTTTATGTACACACATCCATCCATACCTGATGTACATCCTACCGTACTGTCAGTATTTCACCATATACAGGTGTCAATGATGGGGCTGAATTGCAACTGCAAATTGCGGAGGTGTGTCCATATTCATTAAGGATATCCACACCTCCAGGCTAGTTGCTCAGCATAATGCATCTGAGATTATCCAAGTGCAACTAACTCTGGGCAAGACCGCAATCCAAATTGTAGCTTGCTACAGATCCCCTACCATGCCCCAGGATTCCCACTCCTCATTTCTTAATACACTGGAAAATATTAGGGTACAACCTAACACCCTAATAATGGGCGATTTCAACTACCCTACCATTAACTGGGAAAACTACTCATGTACCAACTCTTGTGCTCAACGTTTTCTGGAATTCATAAATTCCAATGTCATGGATCAACTTATCCACACCCTCACCAAGGGCAGCAATATCCTAGACCTGGTTATTACCAACATGGGCAATCGGTGCTCCACACCAGAGGTCAATTCCTCGTTGGTCAGATCCGACCATAAGCTAATCACCCTAGACATCCACATCCCTCCCCCACCCCCCATTAAGGAAACCACAGTAAAAAATTTCTCCAAAGCCAACTTCACGCTTCTTAAGACAGAAGTGGCAAACCTCACGACACCCATGCTGATGGACAATAGAGGTATGACTGCTGAATCCTACACAAATGCACTTTATAAGCACTTACATGAGTGCATGGATCGTGCAATCCCTATCAGAACCAAGATGCTATCCTCCAAAAAAGGAAGCCAATCTGGTGGTCCCCTGCCATAAACAAACTCTACAACAGAAGAAAGAAACTGTTGCAAAAAAGAGTAAAATCCCATGAGTGGAGAAACTCCCTGGTCAGCTTCAGTAAGAAGCTGAGATCCCTCATAAAATCCAACAAAGCTAGTTATGAAAACAAAATCGCCACTGACTCTAAAGACAACCACAAAGCATTCTATAGCTATGTCAAGAATCTCAATGGCAACACTCGGATCTGCTCTGAGTTACAGCACAATGGCACTAAATATACAGAACCAACGGATATTGCCAACATCCTGGCAGATAGGTTCAGTGCTAACTTTACCCCTCTGTCATCCCCTAAAGGACCCATCTCTATACCAGAAGAATGCAAAGTTCCTGTAATCATGGCTGCACAGGTAAAAAACACACTATCCAAAGCCAAGAACACAACATCCATGGGACCTGACGACATCCCAGGCTGTATTTTACATGAACTACACAATGAACTGGCACCTCACCTAAGTACCATGTTCAATCATAGCCTCACCTTAGGCTATGTGCCCACTGAATGGCACACAGCAACAGTTATCCCACTCCACAAAGGGGGAGCCACCACAGACCCCGGAAACTACCACCCCATTAGCCTAATGAGCTTGGTTTGCAAGGCTATGGAGCGTATCATCATGGAACTTATGACATTGGTAATCTCCAAACTCAGGACCCCACCCAGTTCGGGTTTGTAAAAGGCAGATCATGTCTCCTAAACCTGATAGACTTCTTTGAAGCAGTCACCAAAGCCGTAGCTGAGGGTAAGGTGGTTCACACAGCCTATCTAGATCTCGCCAAGGCTTTTGACACCATCCCCCATTCTGGAATTATAGATAAACTCACTAAACTAGGTATAAATTCCTATGTCACAAGATGGGTTGCCAACTGGCTCACTGACAGAACCCACACTGTGAAAGTAGCAGACTCCAAATCCAGCTTCAGACCAGTGACAAGTGGAGTACCACAGGGTTCAGTCCTGGGTCCTCTCCTGTTTGGTATCTACTTCTCTGAAGTACAGGCCAACACAGAAGGTCTTTGGCTAACAAAGTTCGCAGATGACTGCAAACTAGGGGCCATAATCAAAACTCCAAAAGATGTGAGCATCCTACAAAAGGGCCTTGCTGAGACAGATGCCTGGTGTCAAAGCCATGGCCTCAAGCTCAATGCCAAAAAGTGCATTGTCATTCCTTTTGGTAAAAACTCAGTACCCATGAACTACCACATAGGTGGTAGTCTACTTAACACTGAAAGTGTGATAAGAGACCTTGGGACACAGGTGGACAGTAGTCTCTCCTTTGATAATCACATCGCCACAGTAGTCAGGAAATCCTTCTATGTGGCACACCTCATCACAAAAGGTTTCTCATCCAGGAAAAAAAGAGGTCATTGTTCCCCTCTACTCATCACTCATTAGACCCATTATAGAGTACAATGCCCCTTTTGGTAAGTACCTCACAAGACAGCTATAACAACTGGAAAGGCCACAGAAATACCTCACAAAAAGGATTACCGGCCTCAAAGAGATGCCCTATGCAGGCCGTCTCAAAAAACTGCAGCTATACTCCATTGCATATCACCTACTCAGAGGCGATCTCTGCCTAACACACAAAGCTATGTCAAACCCAGAGCTTTTAGACATGCTCCACTTAAAGAAATTCCAATCCCTATGAGCTACACGCTCTAGGGACCTAACCCTCATCACCACAATAAACAGAACATGCTGGAGGGATAGATTCCTGTCCCAGAGACTTCCCATACTCTGGAACAAACTACCTATCTATATCAAACAAAGCTCATTAGCACTGTTCAAGACAAATCTTGATGATTGGATGGGAGATAGGAAATTCACCCCGGGGATCACTTCTGTGGCTCTGCTCGATAGTGGCACAGGAAAATAATTTTCTTGGGTGGCGAAAGCCAGGGTACCTTTGGCTAGGCTTATATAGGCCCTAGGGCCAATAGCCTAGTACCTACCTATGAACCTATGAACTGCATGTTGTAGTTAGGGCACAAATGAATGACATACATCAGCTACTGCACATGCATGGTAGCTGCATGCACACCACTACATGTACATGTGTGTTGGTCCTACATGCCTGTCATGTAGCCATGTTTGTATACATTGCAATTGGTGGACATGTGTGATGACATACATAACGCATGGACTGTTGTATGATATGATGGTTGTCATGGGTAACTAGTACAGAGGGAATGTTACCTCGGTCAACATTTCTACCTTATGTACTGCTAGCATTCAACAGTCATGGACCTACCTTCCATGTGCATGCATGTGATTGCTGTAGCCACTTGTCTGCATGGAGGACAGCAAAAGCTATGCTATGTACATATGTGTTGTGTGTGTGTGTGTGTGTGTGTGTGTGTGGCCCATGTACATATCCACTGCGATTACATGTATATCGTATCCAAACATGTGTGTTCTTTGGTGTACAGTGACTGTCTTCTGTTACAGCTGTGTAAGACCCAGGGCCCCTGTTATGTGTAGAGCCAACCTGGTTATGAACAGTGGTATCATTGCATTGCATAACACATGATGGAACCCTGTCAGTACATGTGTAGTCTGCACAGTTGCTGTAGACCTATGTACAGTCCACTGGTCATGAGTCACATGGTGTTGTGGTAATGTATGGATATGTGTTGCTGGTCCAAGGACATGGTGATGTCTGAGGGCTAAATAGTAGAATGCGGCATTTACCTCTGTGATCTGCACCTGAGACATCTGTGATGGCTCTTGAGTGTGTACTGGTCAGTACATGTGAGTGGCCTTCATGTACGTGGGGACAGTAACACCATACTGTGCCCTTCTGTGTTTAGAATCCATGTGCATGCAAGACAGCCCTTTGCTACTACTAAGTGTGTGAGCATGCCCAGTACGCCGTTGTGTAGATGGACACACAGTACATTCCAAACTGTGTCCTTCCATGTTTAGAAACCGTGTGCATGCAAGACAGCCCTTCGCTACTACTAAGTGTGTGAGCATGCCCAGTACGCTGTTGTGTAGATGGACACACAGTACATTTCAAACTGTGCCCTTCCATGTTTAGAATCAGTGTGCATGCAAGACAGCCCTTTGCTTCTACTAAGTGTGTGAGCATGCCCAGTGACACCTTGTGTCGGTAATGTGCCTCTGTGTATGGGCATGGCCATTGACATCCTGTATAGCAATGGTGGTCATCCAGGCAACAGATGTCCATACCCCACATCAGGATGGATTCCTACATTGAACACACTGGTTGACTGTCTTGAAGGGTGTACTGTCTGTGGCATGTATCTATGTAGTGTTGTAATAGTGCTCCGTAGATAGGCAGTTGTCCCGCTCACACCACTGCCATGTGTTTGTCTACATCTACATTGGGACAGTAATATGCTTTTAGACTGCTCATTCTCTATACATTCCCTATCGGCATCTTTGCCTTTGCGGATGATGTCATCCACCTAGAAGTATGCCTCTGGGAGTGCTGTGTTCCAGTAATCTCGGTAGCACGTTCTGTAACTGCGTAATGCTGTAGTGTGATAAGGTAGTTAGGTGTATGTTCGACTCCCAGCCCTGCCAAGTGTGTGTGTTTCCAGCTGACCGGGGACAGAGTAATGCTTTTGGATGGCTCACTCCCCATACATTCCCTATAGGTGTCTTTGCCTTTGCGGATGATGTCATCCACCTAGAAGTATGCCTCTGGGAGTGCTGTGTTCCAGTAATCTCGGTAGCTCGTTCTATAACTGCATAAGGCTGTAGTGTGATAAAGTAGTTAGATGTATGTTCAACTCCCAGCCCTGCCAAGTGTGTGTCTGTGTGTGTGTGTTTCCAGCTGCCTGGGGACAAAGTAATGCTTTTATACGGCTCACTCCCCATACATTCCCTATCGGCATCTTTGCCTTTCCGGATGATGTCATCCACCTAGAAGTATGCCTCTGGGAGTGCTGTGTTCCAGTAATCTCGGTAGCGCATTCTGTAACTGCGTAATGCTGTAGTGTGATAAGGTAGTTAGGTGTATGTTCGACTCCCAGCGCTGCCAAGTGTGTGTGTGTGTGTGTGTGTGTGTGTGTGTGTGTTTCCAGCTGCCTGGGGACAGAGTGATGCTTTTAGATGGCTCACTCCCCATACATTCCCTATCGGCGTCTTTGCCTTTGCAGATGATGTCATCCACCTAAATGTATGCCTGTGGGAGTGTGGTGATGCTGGAACTCGGTAGTGCATTCTGTTACTGCATAATGCTGTAGTGTGGTAGACTAGACAGGTAGGTGCTCAATTCCAAGGCATGGCAGGTGTGTGTGTTTGGCAGTTATACCATATGTGTTGGTATCTGTGGGTGGCTAGCTGCGGGATGTGTTCAGTGTGTTTTGTTGCTGAACTATATAGTGTCCACAGCCCGCATATTCTGCCAAGACACTGGGTTGTCAACACATACATTCACCAGTAGGTCTGGTGAGTAACTGGCAGCAGCACTACTCTTACCCTTGATATGGTCTGACCCGTGTGACGCAACAAAACACACGTGCCTTGATAGTAACAACACTACATGATGCAGGTGGCACATGTAGTTTCCTTTTCATTCCTGTCTAATGCATTGCTGTCATGTGGTCCACTGTTGTGATATAAATGCCATATCTACATATGTGTGTCTGTGTGTGTGTATATATATATATATATATATATATATATATATATATATATATATATATATATATATATATATATATGTCCATGTATATACGTATACAAATAATATATATGATATATGTAGATATAGAGGTGGACATAGATGTGAACATATATGTCTGGGGACATCAGCACTATTGAATGTTTGTGCCGGATGATCTGTACGTGATAACCTGGGATCTATTTATATCTGCCATGGTGTGGTGGTAATGCACATCGTCTGTAGTGTGCAGGGTCACGGGTTGTAGTCGTGTAGACACCGGATATTTTGTTGCTGGGAAGACCATGGAACATCAAATATGGTGATAGTAAGGCACCTGTTGCCAGTTGTGTATGGATCTGAGTGACACTGAGCAGTGGTTATTAATTTGGAGGTTCGGTATGGGTCATATAACTATTCATTAGAAGACTATACTATGCAGATGAGGTTGACAGTAGTGTATCCCATTTATCATCAGGGTGTGATGCTGGTCCCTGGAGTGTATGTGTGTAGTCAGCCGGGTGCAGGTCTCGAATATAGTTGACAGCATGGGAGGGGGGATCAGGCATACTGTAAGTACATTGCAGAACTGTGCCTTGGGAGTGCTCCTGCCCTAGCACGCCTAAGCTAGGGGTGTGTTTATGCCTGCCTGGTGACATTGGAAGGGATGACAGCAGTGGTGGGGTAATCAGGGTGTACAGACTGCACAAACAGGTGTTGATCAGCACAATCAGCAGATGACATGGCCAGCCCACACCTGAACAGTATGGTAATGCGAGCAAGCAGCATACACACAGGTTTTGTCCGCACTCTACACCACCGGTGCATACCCGTGGGGACATTTCACGACACAGTCCAACCAAATGAGATGGGCTGCAGCAGGCAACATATACCAACATGTGCAGGAGGCTGGGGCAGTGAAGATGTGTATGCTGCCGAACAACCCTTACTGGGGTGACATAAGACTTCATAGACCCAGGGTGACTTACCAGGGGCGACATGGGCTGGGGATGGTGGAGCACTATGGGGTGGACAGAGACCTCCTACAGCAGCTTGTTGACCTGTGCCTGCCACACCTGACACATCAAACAGGCTGAGGGAAACACATCACAGTGGATACCACGGTATGTGTTGGCCTAGGTGTACTAGCCACTGGTACCTCACACAGCACAACTGGGGATATCATGGGTATCTCACAGGCATCTGCATCCAGAGTATTGCACCAGTTCACAGACGCCATGTCAACACATGCTAGTGAGCATGTACATGTCCTCAACACACGTGATTAGTAGACCAGCAATATGCATCTGTTCAACCACATGGATGACTACCCTGGGGTACTGGGTGCTATAGCCTGCACACACATACACACTGTAGCACCACCCGGTGAGTGGGGTAGGGCCTACAGTCACTGCAGGGGCATACCCTCCAACAGCTAGGCCATATGTGATGGCCAGGGCATGAGATTGCATGTGTGTGCTGTCTGCCCTGGAAGCTATGATGATTCCAATATATGGCCTCTGACACAGCTGTAGCACACCATTGCCAATATGGACATCCCCTACAGTCTCCTAGTGGGGGATGCTGGGTAAACACTGGTGTCCTGGCTGATGACACCCATCAGCAATGCACGCACACATGAACACTCACACCATACTGAGGCGGATGCACAGGCAAGACATATACTTGTGCATGTGTTTGGGATGCTCAGTTCACAGTTCTGGTATCCGGACACATACGTTGGAGCTCTGCAGTATTCACAAGCTGCATGCATACAAGTTGTTATGGTATTTGCTATGCTACACGATATTATCCTGCAGTAACAGTTGCAGCAGGAACAGCATGGGGCAGGGCCACACAGCCCAACACCACTGCCAAGGCCTGTACAGGCACAGTGTGACTTGGTGAAGGAATTACCTGAGCAGGTCACAGTCGGCGAAAGCCCGTGCACAGTATGACCTGCCCTTGATAAAGAGGCAACACAAGGCATATGCACTGACACAGTAGGTACCCACGGATTTCCCCTCTCTGACCCGCACACAGTACAATGGATGCCAAACATGACACTACCTGTGCTCGGCCATGTATAGGAGGTGCACTGTGTGCATCCGACATAGGGCACCATCCTCAAGTCCAGAACACACCCAGGGTATGTCTATTGACCTAACAAGTGGCAGTTGTATTAGAATGTGTATTTACCCATTGCTATGGTATGTATGTGAGCATACAAGTGACTGTGGTGGCCAAATGTTAGGGCAGCAGACAGTACACATCCATAGTGGCACCATGACCTCTGTAGCACATACGGGGGTTACAATGGTAGCCTGTAGTACACAGGGTGTCCTAATCCACTGCAGATTATGGGCTGACCATCATGTGTGTCCATACAGCCCACACATGTTCCATGCAGCTGGACAGATGTGGACCAATACAGACAAATGATATACGATGGCCTATGGATATGCCCAATGAATGACCCCAACCCCCTAAGCACACATAGACTACAGCAGGCCAGGCAGTTTGATGTAGGTTGTGTAAGCTAGGACGTCCAACACCACTGTGCTTGTATTTAAAGCTGGGAATTGACGTACACTGGTATCCCTCCAACCAGCAATTTCGGTAGGTCCACACACTGACATGGAGTACCCGGCATACCAGTACAGTAGCGGCAGATGTGTACAACTGTTGGCTGTGCCCCCCGTCAAACCTACACATGTGAGAGTCATGTGCGCCACCCATGGTGCTGTGTAGGACTGTGGTTGTGGTTGGATGTCCCCCCACGCTATGCTGACATGTAGCAACTGTCAATGCCACATGACCATTAGCTACCCTGCAGACACAGCATGACACCAGTCTGTGTAGAACGGAGGGGTCAGCAACACAGTACTATCTGGACATGTGACACGATACAGTTGACCATACTTGGCATGCTCACACACATGACGGTATGATGGTAACGTTGGTCGACAACATGTGTAACAGTCATACTGGGCATGCTCACACACTGAAACACAGGACAACCAGGCATGCATACACCAGTGGTCCGGACATATCTGCCAGTACATTGCTATACTGTTGGATGACTGCGCTGTATGGTGTGTGTGTGTGGTCTATTGTCTGTACATATGCCATGGTCTATTGTTAATTCACATGAGCTATGTGTGCAGGGTACTGCTACCAACACGTGAATAGGGCGGTTCTTCGTTTGCGGACAGACCGACACCTTTGGATATGGACTGGGTAAGGCACATTCCAGCAGGTGGGAGCAGTTGTGCGTGGGTTTGCACAGTGTTAAGCACTGCTGACCTCTGATCACAGCACCTTATACACGTTTAGACTCCACATTTCTTTGACAGTGCACTACTGGCATACTGGTAGACAAACACGCTTATAGCTGCTCGTTCACCGACATTTCCGCTTACATTTGTCACTCACACTGGGTGTGTGCGATCCCTTGTGATGCATATTACATTGGACTACATGACTATAGTATCGGGTATGTGCAACCATTTTGTGACGGCAGGCGTTCGACTGTACGGACTCGGCGGCCTGTCCAGTGACGTAATCATATTATATGCATGTTCCTCGTACGATCTGCTCCCATCTGCCTGATACATGGGAACCGATATTCTGCAATGCTGACATGTGACTTGAGTTTGTTAACGCAGCTGTCCGCCGAGTCATGCTACCGCATACCTACTGCACGTTGCCCACCTTTCAGATTGCATGACGGGAGACTGTAGGAGTGACACCTTTCCCACTTTGCATGGGACAGTCCCTCATTAGGCATATGTCATGTGACAATACCAGACCTTGCCACCAATCGGGGACACAGTTCTACAGAATCAGGGACAGGTCAAGAAAACATCAGGGACACTTTTACAAAAGTAGTGCTATTAACTTGAAACATTGACAGAATCAGAGCATATGACTCAATACACATATTCTGAAGTAAAAGTAGGTTATAACTCTTACTTATTGTCATTAATCAGTAAGTGTGATTCACTACCTTTCCTTCAACAGTCACTAATTTTAGGAGGGATTAAGAGGGACAGAGTTAAACTTTCAGTCAAACTTGGGGACGTACCTGAAATGCAGGGACAGTTGAGAGGTATGGACAATACTCCTGATTAGGGGACATTCTCATGTTGTACGTGTCTGTACTGGTTGCTTGTTACAGGTCTTGTATACCTGACACGTTGATATGTCATATGTAGTAGCATAAGCAACTTTACTGCTGCTAGACTAAGCTTTGATTGCTTTGATTTGTGCTGATATGTATATTTCTGTACTATGCATGGCTGTAGGTATGTTCTGCCCTGGTACGTCTGACATTTCTACAGAGCAGGTTCCACTTTGGCCATTCAGAATGGTGGCGGCCCTATTTACCCTATATGTAGAGCTATCACATGCGTCAAGGCAACACATACCCACAGCCAGTAGTAAACGGACGACTTCCATGGTTTGCATACGTTAAAGTTATTCATGTAGCACTATAATTGATAATACTGTTTCCTATTACATGTAGCTGTTTCTGATACAACAAATTAATGTCTGACACCACTACACACACTATATAGCCTCCATTCCCAAACTCACAGGCCATGTGCCATAACTGTCATTTTGCAGGACAGAACTGCCCAGAGAGGTGTGTCCCTCACAGGCGTATGGGTGTTGAACCACTTCTATTATGCTATCATCTACCTAAGGTGGTCAGCAAATTATGCACTTTCCGTCAGTAGCAGAACTCACATACCAATGGGTGTGAATGAACACTGTATCAGGAACAATGCATAACACCCTGTGGGACACACTTAGATGATTGGTTCTATTAACCAGACACATTTACAGTCACAGAGCATATGTATTCATTTACGTTTGTCGAGGTACATGCTGTTTCTGACTCATACATGTTGTCATCTGTCATTACCTGTATTCCACCACCTGTTCACCTAATATCACTAGTTCTGGAAGTGTTTAGTTGGACTTTGTTACATTCTGATACATAACTATGGACGTCCATGCTAATCGGGTACACGGCACTGATTTGGTCTCTATGTATTCCCCCGATGGTTTACAGACTATCCGGTAGATGTGCTCTTCAGGTTTGGGAGGTGTAGGCGTATGCTATGCCCACATAAGAATATTAATGACTTCCACTGGGTGGGCCTACTACATCTCTGCCAACCAGCACCTGCACACTTAAGCCCATTATTGCATACCCATGGTCCACCTACCTGGCACCCCTCTTCAGCAGTTGTGACAAATACTTACTGTGAGCACAGCTGGGGTATGAGCACACCCCTACACATTGCCCACTCTCACCGTCTCGGGACACATGTCGTACGTTTTGTCAACCCATGTATTATCACACTTGCACAACCTACTGTTCCATGTACACCTACATCCTGCTCATATCAATGTCAGCAAATTCACACGTACCCTGAATTTTTGGGGTCCTGCAAGAGACACCTTTATCCATGTTTAAAGTGTAGACCTTGCAGGTCTCTCCCACTGGTACTTTCCTACTGGTGTTTTGGACAGCGGTAGTGTATTGATCTGTATTGCCTGTCTTTATGTCTGCCCGGCCTAGCTGGGCAGTGTGGGGGGTACAACATTTATTTATTGGACCTCCCAGTCACATATGCCCGGGCTGTAAATATGTTACCCCTAATTCCTGTGAAGTAACCTATTTATGTACATGTGTATATCTACACTGACATATATATTTTGTTTTGTGTGTATGTGTATATATCAATACCTGTTGTTTGTGTATATATATCTATATATATATATATATATATATATATATCCGTAGTATATCCTTGTGTGTGTACATATATATATATATATATATATATATATATATATATATATATATATATATATATATATATATATATATATCTGTATGAATATATATGTGTATGTAAATTAATATAGATATATGTATATATATACGTTTTTATCTATATATACATCTGTGTGTCCATTAACCTATACATTTCCCGGACATGGACACTTACACATGTTTATTGGGTTTTATCTCTGCTTCAACAGCATACTATATTGCCTGAGTCATTATGACACCGACACTTCACTCCAGTGAACTTGTGATCAGTATATTGCATGTTATACAGCGGACAGATGTCGTACATTTTTCATGTCTGGGGTACTGCTGCTAACTGGGATGTGATACAGTGTCATTCGACCTATTACTCGTATGCGCAGCCTATTATTCTTGCTACTGTGTTTGTTTCTGTGCAGATTCATATTATTACTGTTGATAGGATGAGTGTTTGTGTTACTGTGACTGTATGTCAACATATTGTTGTCTTCATGTAGTTGTGTCTTTCTGCTTTTCCTGGTTTGGGGTTGTCACAGCAGAACTCCGTTCCGCTCATGGGTGGCGTATAGGTTTTACTTGCCAGGCTGCCAGCCCTGATGCACAACGTCCAACAACAATATGGCCATTCACACATGTCTCCATGCAAACAACGCTCTATCTGGGAATTGCACCTACGTACTAGCTGACCTCCATGGGCCACTCCATTGCACCCGTCGCAACATACCCTAGCACTCCTGTGTCCATAATCGCATATCCATAGTTTCTCCTGCACACCCGTGATGAGTTTCCACGCATAATAGCCATTATACACCTGATATCGCAGCCATGACACACCTTCACACATTGCCCTCTCATGAGCGTTGGGGCCCTACACACATTTTGTACCGCCTCGTGTACTCACAGGCTCACCATCCATTCATATTTGCATATACGTGCCATAAACATGCCTTTCCTGGTGTTATGGACTATGAACGATTTGCGAGTTACAAGTGTAGGTGGTCGCAACATGTACTACATTCCATCTGTTTACAATGTTGATGTAGCACTTCAACGATGTTATGGCCACTGGAATAACCCTGCCTCTGGTGTGAAGAGCGGTGCTCTACTCACACTTGTGCAGCTTTATGTGACATACGCTGTGAGCACTTTATAATTCCTTGCTTGCTCTGGATTCCCTTCACAACCCTTGTTTGCTTTCATCTTTCAGCGTTCCTTACATATATATATATATATATATATATATATATATATATATATATATATATATATATATATATATATATATATATATACATATATATATATATATATATATATATATATATATATATGTATGTATATGTATATATATATATATATATATATATATATATATATATATATATATATATATATATATATATATATATATATATATATATATATATATATATATATGTATGTGTGTATATATATATATATATATATATATATATATATATATATATATATATATATATATATATATATATATATATATATATATATATATATATATATATATATATATATATATATATATATGTAGATATATAATTGCATATTTCTGCTATGTCTGTGGATATTTATCTATACACACATCTATCTATCTATATATATATATAAAAGTTACAGCTGTACAAGACAACATGCATTTGCTATGCTAATAGCTGCGTACACCCGCGCAGGCCCACTTGCATCTCCTTATTCTGAGTTACATATGTTTACAGGCACTTCTTTGGGATTACATGTGCCTTATTCCTTATGAAAGTACCACTTTGATGGAATGCGCTTAACGGACCTATGCGAACGCGGTCACCTTTACATGTATAAATATTGGCTTTACAGCACAGAGGCATTCATTACACAGTTAATATGTGCTATAGTCGTACTTGAACCGGAAATGCCTTTACGTTGGGCGGATGCTATAACCACTACACTATTGTTGTTCTGGCTCATTTATATGTATACCCATGCTTCATAGCTACTCTGACATACACCTCACCACTTTCCTTACACAGCAGGCATCTATTCTCCTGCTGGGAAAACCGCAGTACTACGCTTAGGACATTCCCTGTTTCCTACTGCTCTGAACCCGTGCTGCATGTCTACTCACTCCAAGGATATTCAGAACTCCTACGCTTATAGTCCTCGCACATACGCGTGTTTGATTGTCAGGATGTTCATGTGCTGGTCCGGGTTTAGGCTCAGCCGACTGGTGACTAGAACTGCCCTGGTGCTGTTCAAAGATCAGACGTAGCACATGGACAAAGTTAGTCCAGATTTTAACATTCTACCTGTGTTTACAGACGCAGGTGTTTGGGCACCTCTGACAACATTATTAGTTCGGCACTACATAATATAGGGCGGGGAGTGGTTCCACTACATAATGCAGGTTGGGGGGGTTTCCACGTGTTTCCCTTCCCATTTGACTATTTCATTCATTTATAGATACAATGAATATTATTCTGGACATCAGTTATAAATTCACTACAGGTATGCAATAGTCCTGTCAACAGATGTGACAGTTGGTTGGTGTACTTATGTGTACGGACCTCTGTGATACTCGGGGACTCATTTCAACAGTGACAGGGACAAGGCTATGACAACTCAGAGACAATCACAGACACTTCCACCATATTAGTACTATTAACTTGGAACGTGTTGACAGATTCATAATACTACTAATTTTCTGCAGTTAAATGCGTCTATTACTCTTCATTGTTGCAAGTAGTCATTCTCATTCAACACCTTTCCTCAAAAGGTCACTGGCTTTGTGAGTGGTTAAGAGGCTGGCCAGTTATTATGCGAATGCTCTGACCATTGGTAGCGTTGACATTGTCATATGTACAGGTTGGGATGTATTCTGGGGACTAGGGTTGCCACCTTTTCAAATGGCCAAGATGGGACATTTTTGAAACACACATCAGATTTTTAACTCATTACATCCAAGTGATGCCTCCAGGTGCATCTACAGTTACCTCCTACTGCTCCTCTAGGCGTCCAACGTTACTTGTTCATACTTGCATTAATAATTCCAAAATCATGCTGCATACAAGGTATCAGAATATTTTATCTTGAAGCATACATGATGGCAAACACAACTGAAATGATATCTGACCTCTGTCAATGAGTATTTGTTAGAATTGTAAGGTGATAACTTCATCTTTAAAGGCTCAGGCCACACCCACTAGGAGTTAAAGGTACACACTCAAAAGAGTTGTATTGGAGGGAATGGGCTGACACATACCCACGGTCAGTACAAAGGATAGAACTTTACTTATTTGCCTACATAAAAGCCTATTGTTGCAATGGTTTAGTTGCTTATTCTGTTTCTTGTAACATTTAGGTATTTTAGATAGAGAAATAATTATTTTATGCAACTATTACATAAAATATGGGACATAATTATGTCCTACAATCTCAGGACATTTGCCATTTTTAATATATTTTGTCAGGACACAACTGTCCAAAGAGGGACTGTCCCTCGCAAAGTGGGACAGATGGTAACCCTACTGGGGACACCAGATTGTTTGGGCCAACACATAGCCATGGTCAGTGCAGGTTTAGAACATTCATTTGTTTCCTAGCTGTGAGCCTATACCTTTGGCACTTTTGTTGTTTGCCTGTTTCTTGTACGAATTATGTTTATTCTATCCTGACGTGACCGCTTTAGGCAACTGTTACATGCAGTATGGTACATAGTTATTTCCTACAATCACAGGACATTTGGCATTCTATCATTGTTGGTCAGGTCACACCTACTCACACATTACGTGTCCCTCACACAGTGGATCAGGGGGTATCCTGTTTATGTCAGTGCCTTCATCACCCATATACCATGTGCCACTATGCGAATGTGTACAATATATTCTCTCGCTTATTCGTGTCGGGACACATGCGTCACGGGCAGGTGTTTGATCCTGGGTAGTAGGTTCTGCATGACCATCTAGGGCTGGACAGTCTTGTGCACCACTACTGCACACTCCAACTTGTATCCAGATATCTGCAGGACTGGACATCGTGTCTTCATACCCATTCTAATGTTTACATGGGTTACTTATCCCATGAGGGATATCCCAAAAATTTAACAAGACCAAAACAAGACCAATAACGAACATTCTTCTGGCGTTACGAAAATGTGCTGGGGGTTTTACATGCAAGGGATACATAGTTTGCAATCCTGAAACTGCCTAGGGTGACACTACCTACTACATATGCGTAGTGGTCACTATGTATAGATGTGGCTGCATCAAACTAGTAGGCCAAGTATGGCTGGATTTGGTGGACGTTCAGGTATGGGGGCGGGTTGTGTGCTGTGGAGGGGAAGCTGGGTTGTCCATTATGCATCCAGGTGTGTTGCATTTGATATGGTCAGTTCCATCAGGACCAGTCTGTGGGTATGTGCCGGTGACATGTCTGTACATTTGTATTGCATATTTTAATATTCATATGTTTGTGGGATTGTGTTCTACAGTATGGCCTGTCTGGTTGTATTGCAGATGTGTATACACGTTTTTGTGTTTCTTTCTGCTTCACCTGCTGCTCCCTCATACACCTCCAGTTCACCTATTCTGCATATGACACAGTGTCACCTTGGAGGATTATACCATTACCCATCCCCCACACACACATATTCCTGACACTCCATCCATCACTGCTTTGGTTGATGGCCCATGATACGGTCAAGGTAACACATTGCATACCCTACATATGTCAGGTACCTGTATGGTTGTGTGGACTTCCCTGCCATGTTTGCTTTCCACATGCTATACCTCACGCACATAGGTACACGCCCATACTTAACTTTCATGACATGGTTGGTATACCCGGGTAATACCCGTTTAACTGTGACACATCCTGACAAGTTTGGTTTGGACCGCTGATGTGCAGATTTTGGCTGACTGTTCTAATCATTGGTAGGATGCCACCTTTTCCTATGTCCAGGATGGGATATATTCCAGACACATATCCGATTGTACTGGACAACACGTACCCACAGTCAACGCTATGGATAATACTGTTCCTTTCAGCCTACATGTTGCCTTATTGTTGTAGCAGTTTATATGCTCCTTCTGTTTCGTTTACATGCTTATTCTATTTCCTGTCACATTTGGTATATGAAAGACGGACATACCTATTGTATGTGACTATTACATGCGTTGTGGGATATAATTCGGTCATACGGTCGTTAGATATTTACATTTATCGTGTTTTTGTTATGAACACTTCTGCCCAGCTGTGTACCCTCCCTCACAATATGGGTCAGCTGGTGACCCTGACCATTGGGCTGGACGTACCTATTGGCGGCGCGCTAACATATGATGCGTTTCACTTCCACTTGGTATAACTATCTACACCGCATTGGACTACAGGCACACGGTTTTCAATGTCATTTGTTCGCGGGATAGGGACCCGTTATTCCCTATCGTGCATTTGTGTTTGCTTCTTCATTTTGTGTTCGCAGGAACTGTCTTGCATGCTTTGCATACGTTTCAGTATCCATGGACACTGACAGATGTGATTACTATTGCTTGCAAATTGTTATATGCAAGCATTTTAGGTTGCACGTCGACAGCTGACATTTCCACGCCTCCGTGCGGCACTTTGACATGCCTTATGCACTCGTGCTCCTTTCCTATGCACGTGGCTGTGGCGGCAGTGCACCTTCATTAATATGCATTTGGAGCTACTGCACCATCTTCACGCTGCACGGTCGGCGCAAGCCTAACGCCGGCCTTGCACCGAGCTTCTTGAATCCCGGGGACTGTCTCGCTATG
The DNA here is from genome assembly GCF_019279795.1 of Protopterus annectens. Taxonomy (NCBI): domain Eukaryota; kingdom Metazoa; phylum Chordata; order Ceratodontiformes; family Protopteridae; genus Protopterus; species Protopterus annectens. The sequence continues at coordinate 690,179,842 of NC_056745.1, read as the reverse complement.
TTAAAGGAGTTTAACATAGTGAGACAGCTTTAAAAAAAGCAACGGAGAAAGCAAGATCTCCGTTGCTTTTTACAAACTGTCTCGCTATGTTAAATGGGTTTAACATAGTGAGACAGCTTTAAAAAGCAATGGAGATTCTCTGTTGCTTTTTTTAAAGCTGTCTCGCTATGTTAAACTCCTTTAACATAGTGAGACACTTTGTAAAAAGCAACGGAGAAAGCAAGATCTCCATTGTTTTTTTAAAGCTGTCTCGCTCTGTTAAAAGGGTTTAACATAGTGAAACAGCTTTAAAAAAAGCAACAGAGATTCTCTGTTGCTTTTTTTAAAGCTGTCTCGCTATGTTAAACTCCTTTAACATAGCAAGACAGTTTGTAAAAAGCAATGGAGAGCTTGCTTTCTCCGTTGCTTCCACCCACAGCTCTGATGTACTGCGTAAGCATACACATGCGCAGTACATCAGAACTGCTGCAGAATACCAGACAGCTGCAGAAAGGCAGCAAGGAGGCATTATACAATGCCATTATTTAAGAAAAGTAATTATTTTTTTTCTTAAATAATGTCATTATAATAATAACCACTTCTGGGTGTGGGTAAGGCTGGATTTACCCATGGTTGTCTTTGTTTGGCCACTCAGGCTTCATCCTCATGACCAAACCACACCAACCGTGGGTAAATCCAGCATTACCCACACCCAGGCGTGGGTTATTGCTATATTCAAGTTATGTCATTTATGTTATGTTACTTCATTTTTACAACATACTGATACATCATATGGTGAGAATTGCCTCATTATATTACATGTGCCCCCACAAACACACACATTGAAATCCTTGGTTTCAGTGAGCCCTAAACAGACCACCTGTTCTATAGCTGATAAAGAGTTTAGAATGTTTGAGAATAAACTTAAATGACGGTAAAGAGATCACTCTCCTACAAAGTTTAGAATTCACATCCTGCTGCCTTTGTAGCTGTATTAGGGGGCCTAGGTCTGTAGCCAATGTAAAATCCTTGCCAAGGAAATAATGTTTCATGATTAGAATGCACACTTGATTGCTATGTATTCTTTATCAATAGTGTTTAATACCTGGTCTCTGCTCTGCTTAACATGGAGGGAGGGGTGTTCTTTTCCCACAAGGCACACACAAATGTAAAATGGGGTACACATTTGTGAGGGTTTATATCATAAGCTTGAAACCTGATAACTCCGAAGTGCAAAACTCTAACTTCAAACCTTGAAGTTCAAAAATGTTGAACCGTAGAATGGAGATCGCCATAGAGTGTGGGAAGGGAATATTTCCTTTTACTGCACCGTAGTGCAATCTCAGAGTTGGTATATTTAAGTAGCGGGGGTGTGAGGGGTGCAGGGGGGCTTGACCCCCTGCATTGAGTGTTTTGTTTTTTGTTTTGGGTAATTAGGGTTTTTGGTGGATTTGATGTTGTCAGCTTTTGAGGTTTGAAGTTCCTGGTTTTGAGCTTCGGAGTTATCAGCTTTCAATTATGTGATATAGACCCCATTTTTGATAGTACCCTCTTAATTCCAATGCTCTCACTTCCTTCTTATTACTTTAGCTACCTCTGTGTCTTGAGACGCTCTCACTCAAAAGTAGTTCCAAATTATGTCAAAAATCTCGGCAAAGTCCACAGCAGCAGTTAAATGATTTTATTATACAAATACAGCGATAATCCAACAGTTAAGCACTTTCACTTTCTCCACGGCAAGCTTCATCAGAACCAACTAGCTAACATTCTTTATTGGCCATTTGTTCTGTAGTTTAAGAAAGTTTCATTCTTACTACCTTCTTATTACTTGGAATAGTCCAAAATAAATAATAAAAACAAAAAGTCCAAACCAAATGTCCACAAAGAACACACAGGGTAACTCTCTTCCAAAAAAACAGACTCCAGGCAGGTAAGGTTATTAGTGCTTTCGTTCCCTTTATTCACACTCCAAAATGGAACTTCATCAGATGCACCCACCTTACCCTCTTCCCTCTTTTTATACACAATTCATTAAAGCAATTTTCCCAATCAACACACTTTACAATTAATTAAACAATTAATTAAACTTGAAATTTGATTTCTCCATTTAAAAACCATCAGTAGACAATTTAAAAGTATATAAATGTATATGCACATTTTCCTATTCTTGTTAACCAAGCTAATAAAATTAATTTTCATTTAAGAATACACTTTTTTAAAAATCATTTTCTTGTTGAAATTAATTACTTGTAAATGTAAACATTCTCCTAATGCATTTGTTAACCTTAAAAGAAACAGAAGAAAAAAAAGGAACACATTCCTATTCAAATCTCTTCTGCCCTTAAGTGCAATAAACTACTTAGTGAAATTCTGTCATTGATTCCAGGGAATTGCATTTAATAAAACCTGCCAATATGTTTCCCTGTACTCCAAAAAGCAGGGCCAGTTACATCCTCTCTCTTGTCTCCCCACCTTTTCCAATACACAAAAAAGAAACTTCGTAAAATCTTTACATCTCATACTATGTGTATATAGGGCGTTGTTTTTGTCCTGTCTCCTTATTGGCGTACGTATGCTGATGATATATTCTCTTTTTTAGTTTATTCTCCATTTTTCCTATGTAGTGTGCACAGCAAGACTGGCACAGGGCTACATACACTACTCCTTTTGTATTGCAATTATAATTACCTGTTACTGAAATTGTTCTTTTGTTACCTTTAATCACTATGCTAGTTGTTTCATATATGTATCTACACTCCCTACATCCATTACATTTCCTCATAAATCCAAGTGAAATCTTGTCTTTGTTCTTTTACATTTCAAATACATTTTTAATGTTAAATCCCCTTCTGAATATGATTTTTGGTTTGTCACTCACTTTTTCTGTTAGCCCAAATACTCCAAAAACACAGTTCCAGTTTTTTTCTATTATTTTCCTTACATCCGAACTATCCTGGTCATATGTTAATATACAACAGCAGCTAGTACCATCTTCTTGTTTGTTTGACCCTACCAGGCTCTCTGGATTTTTCAGTATAGGAGGGTAACACTCATTTCTTCTATTTACTACATATTTTTCTTGAACCTCTAACACACTATTGGGGTAACATCTTACTCTCAACATGTCCTTCAGTTCTACTAACTGTTCTTGGAATTTTTTGTCATCTGTTGTCAATCTAGATGTTCTAATCATCTGGCCCTTAACCAAATTCCTGTTTTGCCAAAAGGGGCGATCACTTTCGAAATGTAGGAACCCATTTGAGTAAGTGGGCTTTCTATAAATAAAGAATTCATAGCATCTCTTCCCTCTGTTTTTATATAGGTGAATATCCAAGTAGTTAACCACTTCATCCTCTATTTTACTAGTGAAGTTAGAAAATTTGTAGAAGAATTAATGTATTCCAAAAATACATCAACCTCTTCTGGCTTACCTTCTCAGAGAATTAGAATGTCATCCAGGAATCTATGATATCTACAGATGTTTTTCCTGAACCTGGAACTTAGTACACATTCAGTTTCCCCCTGCCAAAGAATGACATTGGCTAACACTGGGGCTACTGCTTCCCCCATTGCTACCACCCGGTTTTGTTTGAAATATTCTCCCTGGAACCAAACAAAGTCGTTTTGCAAAACTAATTCCATGAGGGTAGCTAGTACATAAATTGTACCTTCTGAATGCCTAGTTCCTTTCTTTAAAGCTTCCTGAAAGTAATCCATACCTTCTTCATGTGGAATACTCAAATAAAGGTCCTTGACATCTATACTTACAAATATTATTTTTTCTTTAAATTCATTTTCTGCCATACATTTTAATAGATGCCAGGAATCCTTTAACACTTGTTTTTTGTCCTCAAAGAAACCCTTTAAGTGGAAATCCAGCATTTTTGCTAAGGGTTCTGTTTTACTCCCCCTTCCTGCCACTATTGGTCTCACTGGTGGATCCCCTAATGATTTATGAATTTTGGGGATCCCAAAAAAAGGCAGGCATTACTGGATTATTCACTTCCAGGAATTTCATCTCATCTTCACTGAAACTATATTCTTGAAAGAGTTCCTCTATGGTCATGTCCAATCTTACATTAAAAATATTGATTTAATTCAGTGATGCTGCACTAAAGTAGGAACTGTCATTCAGATATTTCATCATTCTACTTGTGCAGTCATGGTGACTCATTATGACTACACCACCCCTCTTATCTGGCCACATTATTTGTAATTCATGGTTTCTCATTATTTCTGTTAAACATTTTGTTCCTCATTTGTTAAATTTTGCTCCCATTGTTTGGTTCTATTACCTTTTAAACTTCTAAATTCTATCTCATTAAGTCTCTCAAACAAAACCACGGGTGGTTACAAAGGGGGGGGGGTTGTATGTACTCTTTCTTTTCAGCATAGCCCCTTTGTCTTCTTTCACTTCACCATTTTCAATTATCAGTTTTAAGTTGATGGCCCTTGTAAATATTTTTAGATCCAAAATTGTCCTGACCATGTGGTTCTGTTTTTTAGGGATGAAGCGAAACCCCTTTGTAAATAATTTACCCTAAGTGTCATTCAAAGGGATTCCACTATAGTTATAGATCTTAAGCCCCTTATATTCAAAGACAATATCACTTTCTCTTTCCACACTCATATGCATGTTCTCCCCATTATTGACAATGTTGTTATACGTTTCTTTTATGAAGTTATTAAAACTTATATTTGTTGTTGAACTATTACCTTCCAAAATATTCAATTCAAAAAGAACAATACTTTCATCAGTCATGTTTAGGGCATTAATACAGTTTTTATTCTCCTTATATTCAATACCTGTTGACCCATCCATTACCATAATATTAGTATTAGCATTTTCTGTATTTAAACCAAAAACATTGCTTTTTTCATTCATGCAATTATGATTTTCATTTAAGTTGTTGACATTTGGGTCATGCATTTCAAAAGCTTTCAAACTATTCACTTCAAAAAGACCAATACTTTTATCAGTCATGTTCAAGGCATTTCCACAGTTTTTATTCTCCATGTGTTCAGTACCAATAGGCCCATCCATTACTATAATGTTGTTGTTAACATTTTCTACATTTAAACCAACACTATTACTTGTTGCTCTCATATAACTTATATTTTCATTTAAGTTATTAACATTTAAATCATGTATTTCAAAAAGACCATGATTTACATCAACTGTCTCATTCACTGAATTCAGGACATTTTCAGAATTATTATTCCCTGAATGTCCAATAGTAACTTTCCCATTTGGGTCAGTGTTGTTACTCCTTTCACTCACTCTACTATTATTTTCATTTAAATTATTGCCATAATTACAATCAGACACTTCTAATTCAAAAAGGACATTTTCAGCAGCATTTTCATTAATTATGTTTAAAATCATAACAGGGTTTTTATTCCCTGAATGTCCGTTCTCATTAGTCCCAACAAATGTCTCTATATCAGGGCATTCACACCATTGTTCGAGCCGGTTATTGTCTAAAAGTTCAAGAGGCCTTACCATTGGTAATATGGTTGTTGTGGTGGCGGTCTTCCCCTCCTTCCATTATTGCGCCCTTGTTGACCCCGATACCCTTTCCAGTTTTGATTTTTGTTCCTGGGTGTCCAGGAACCATTTTTGTTTTTCAGGTGTGCAGATTTTCTTGGTAAGGGTCGAAAAATCCTGTTCCAAATCCAGCCTTTGTTCTCTAAATACTTCTGGGCCATCAGTCTCATCTCCTACTTGAATTTCAGTGGCTTCCTCATCTGTTTCCACAAATGATACCCTCAACTGGTTGCTCAGCCCTTTTTGTTCATATTCCTCCTGGTCTCTCTTTAACTTTTTCTGTTTCTTCTTATTGATTGTAGATTCATGCTCCTCCACTCATGGGAAAATACTGTTGTAAATCCCTGTATTGGACTCGTATAGCCCATGCAACATAATCTCCCTCTGCAAAACCATTATTTCTTCTTTCAAAATATTTATACTTCTTTTGTTTTCCTTTACCAAAAGCCACATGAGTCCCATGCCAGTCCGGTCAAAGAGCTCAAGCAACTCATGGTGAAGGACTGAACCACTCTCGATGTTGTTGGGGAACTTGCAGATCCTCAACCCCTTTGGTACCCTTTCATAATGAATGCAGTACTCAAAAAACAAATTATCTAATTGAAGCCTTCTAAGTTTTTTCAATGCTTTTTCCAGCTTGTTTAAAGCTGGAAATATACTGGTTCTCTGGCTCCCATACCCATTCCAAGATGGTACAGGCTCCCTATTCAGCCAAGTGAGGAAATCTCCATCTCCCATTGGCTGGGGCTCATTTGCTCCTGCCACACCTCTTTCACCAGCCTCACTTACACCATTCATGCTCACACCTTTCTGTAATGCCCCCCAAATAGGACGCCCTTGCTTCTTTTAGTTCCCCTTGTGAAAAAAACATTGTTACAGACTCTCGTGATAGTTCCAATTGAATCATTAACTTCTCTAAGTCTACCAGAGCACACTAAGTCCACTTTATTGTTGATTTAGGTAATCATAGCTAGCAGTTGCATTAAGCTTACATTGTCCTTGATACTGCCATTGTCAGATGCCACAGAAATGCCCGTTTCCATTCTCCACCTCTTCTTACTTATAGTTTCTCTCTTCAGAGCTAAAATAAGTCTAAGGTGTCTCAATTCTTAGTATAGCAGTAAATCAGTACATCAAGCTCCTTGTGCTCAACCTTACTCCAAAAAACACAGTTAAAACAGAGAAATGACAGTACCAAAAAAAGTTTTTTTGTTTGTAGTATCTCTCTTCAGAGCCAACTCCAGGTTAATCCAAGGTGTCACGGTTCTCAGTGAATCAAGCACCCTGTGCACAAATGTACACCAGAATAAACAATAAAAACAAAAACTCCAAACCAAATGTCCACAAAGAACACACAGGGTAACTCTCTTCCAATAAAACAGACTCCAGGCAGTTAAGGTTATTAGCGCTTTCATTCCCTTTATTCACACTCCAAAATTGTAAAGTGTGTTGATTGGGAAAATTGCTTTAATGAATTGTGTATAAAAAGAGGGAAGAGGGTAAGGTGTGTGCATCTGATGAAGTTCCATTTTGGAGTGTGAATAAAGGGAAAGAAAGCGCTAATAACCTTACCTGCCTGGAGTCTGGTTTTTTGGAAGAGTTACCCTGTGTGTTCTTTGTGGACATTTGGTTTGGACTTTTTTTGTTTTTATTGTTTATTCTAGTGTACATTTGTGCACAGGGTGCTTGATTCACTGAGAACCGTGACACCCTGGATTAACCTGGAGTTGGTTCTGAAGAGAGAAACTACAAGCAAAAAACATTTTTGGTACTGTCATTTCTCTGTTTTAACTGTGTTTTTGGAGTAAGGTTGAGCACAAAGAGCTTGAACTACTGACTTACTGATATATTAAGAATTGAGACACCTTGGACTTATTTTGGCTCTGAAGTGAGAAACTATAAGTAAGAAGAGGTGGAGAATGGAAACGAGTAGTTCTGTGGCATCTGACAATGGCAGTATCAAGGACAATGTAAGCTTAATGCAACTGCTAGCTATGATTACCCAAATCAACAATAAAGTGGACTTAGTGTGTTCTGGTAGACTTAGAGAAGTTAATGATTCAACTGGAACTAACACGAGAGTCTGTAACAATGTTTTTTCACAAGGGGAACCAAAAGAAGCAAGGGCGTCCTATTCAGAGACGTTGCAGAAAGGTGCGAGCATGAATGGTGTAAGTGATGCTGGTGAAAGAAGTGTGGCAGGAGCAAATGAGCCTGAGACAATGGGAGAGGGAGATTTCCTCACTTGGCTGAATAGGGAGCCTGTACCATCCTGGAATGGGTATGGGAGTCAAAGAACCAGCAATGAAGACCTTATTTCCAGCTTTAAACAAAAGGTGTATAAGCTGGAAAAAGCATTGAAAAAACATAGAGTGCTTCAGTTAGATAATTTGTTTTTTGAGGACTGCATTCATTATGGAAGGGTACTGAAGGGGTTGAGGATCTGCAAGTTCCCCAACAACATCAAAAGTGGTTCAGTCCTTCACCGTGTGTTGCTTGAGCTGTTTGACCGGACCGGCATGAAACTCATGCGGCTTTCGGTAAAGGAAAATTAAAGCAGTATAAACATTTTGAAAGAAGAAATAATGGTTTTGCAGAGGGAGATTACATTGCATGGGCTATACGAGTCCAATACAGGAATTTACAACAGTATTTTACATGAGTGGAGCAACATGAATCTACAATCAAAAAGAAGAAACAGAAAAAGTTAAAGAGAGACCAGGAGGAATACGAACAAAAAAGGGCATATCCAATTCCTGGTGTGAGCAACTGGTCGAGGGTATCATTTGTGGAAACAGACGAGGAAGCCACTGAAATTCAAGTAGGAGATGAGACTGATGGCCCAAAAGTATTTAGAGAACAAAGGCTGGATTTAGAACAGGATTTTTGACCCTTACCAAGAAGATCTGCAAGCCTGAAAAACAAAAATGGTTCCTGGACACCCAGGAACAAAAATCAAAACTGGAAAGGGTATCGGGGTCAACAAGGGGGCAAGAATGGAAGGAGGGGAAGACTGCCACCACAACAACCATATTACCAATGGTAAGGCCTCTTGAACTTTTAGACAATAACCGGCTCGAACAATGGTGTGAATGCCCTGATATAGAGACACTTGTTGGGACTAATAAGAATGGACATTCAGGGAATAAAAACCCTGTTATGGTTTTAAACATAATTAATGAAAATTCTGTTGAAAATGTCCTTTTTGAATTAGAAGTGTCCGATGGTAGTTATGGCAATAATTTAAATGAAAATAATAGTAGAGTGAGTGAAAGGAGTAACAACACTGACCCAAATGGGAAAGTTACCATTGGACATTCAGAGAATAATAATTCTGAAAATGTCCTAAATTCAGTGAATGAGACAGTTGATGTAAATCATGGTCTTTTTGAAATACATGATTTAAATGTTAATAACTTAAATGAAAATATAAGTTATATGAGAGCAACAAGTAATAGTGTTGGTTTAAATGTAGAAAATGTTAACAACAACATTATAGTAATGGATGGGCCTATTGGTACTGAACACATGGAGAATAAAAACTGTGGAAATGCCTTGAACATGACTGATAAAAGTATTGGTCTTTTTGAAGTGAATAGTTTGAAAGCTTTTGAAATGCATGACCCAAATGTCAACAACTAAAATGAAAATCATAATTGCATGAATGAAAAAAGCAATGTTTTTGGTTTAAATACAGAAAATGCTAATACTAATATTATGGTAATGGATGGGTCAACGGGTATTGAATATAAGGAGAATAAAAACTGTATTAATGCCCTAAACATGACTGATGAAAGTATTGTTCTTTCTGAATTGAATATTTTGGAAGCTAATAGTTCAACAACAAATATAAGTTTTAATAACTTCATAGAAGAAACGTATAACAACATTGTCAATAATGGGGAGAACATGCATATGAGTGTGGAAAGAGAAAGTGATATTGTCTTTGAATATAAGGGGCTTAAGATCTATAACTATAATGGAATCCCTTTGAATGACACTTAGGGTAAATTATTACAAAGGGGTTTAGCTTCATCCCTAAAAAACAGAACCACATGGTCAGAACAATTTTGGATCGAAAAATATTTACAAGGGCCATCAACTTAAAACTGATAATTGAAAATGGTGAAGTGAAAGAAGACAAAGGGGCTATGCTGAAAAGAAAGAGTACATACAACCCCCCCTTTGTAACCACCCGTGGCTTTGTTTGAGAGACTTAATGAGATAGAATTTAGAAGTTTAAAAGGTAATAGAACCAAACAATGGGAGCAAAATTTAACAAATGAGGAACAAAAAGTTTTAACAGAAATAATGAGCAACCATGAATTACGAACAATGAGGCCAGATAAGGGGGGTGGTGTAGTCATAATGAGCCACCATGACTACACAAGTAGAATGATGACATATCTGAATGACAGTTCCTACTTTAGTGCAGCATCACTGAATTAAATCAATATTTTTAATGTAAGATTGGACATGACCATAGAGGAACTCTTTCAAGAATATAGTTTCAGTGAAGATGAGATGAAATTCCTGGAAGTGAATAATCCAGTAATGCCTGCCTTTTTTTGGGATCCCCAAAATTCATAAATCATTAGGGGATCCACCAGTGAGACCAATAGTGGCAGGAAGGGGGAGTAAAACAGAACCCTTAGCAAAAATGCTGTATTTCCACTTAAAGGGATTCTTTGAGGACAAAAAACAAGTGTTAAAAGATTCCTGGCATCTATTAAAATGTATGGCAGAAAATGAATTTAAAGAAAAAATAATATTCATAAGTATAGATGTCAAGGACCTTTTTTTGAGTATTCCACATGAAGTAGGTATGGATTACTTTCAGGAAGCCTTAAAGAAAGGAACTAGGTATTCAGAAGGTACAATTTATGTACTAGCTACCCTCATGGAATCAGTTTTGAAAAACAACTTTGTTTGGTTCCAGGGAGAATATTTCAAAAAGACCCGGGGGGTAGCAATGGGAGCAGCAGTAGCCCCAGTGTTTGCCAATATCATTCTTTGGCAATGGGAAACTGAATGTGTACTAAGTTCCAGGTTCAAGAAAAACATTTATAGATATTCTAGATTCCTGGATGCCATTCTAATTCTCTGGGAATGTAAGCCAGAAGAGGTTGATGTATTTTTGGAATACATTAATTCCTCTACAATTTTTCTAAGCTTCACTAGTAAAATATAGGATGAAGTGGTTAACTACATGGATATTCACCTATATAAAAACAGAGGGAAGAGATGCTATGAATCCTGTATTTATAGAAAGCCCACTTACTCAAATGGGTTCCTACATTTCAAAAGTGATCACCCCTTTTGGCAAAAAGGAATTTGGTTAAGGGTCAAATGATTCGAACATCTAGACTGACAACAGATGACAAAAAATTCCAAGAACAGTTAGAAGAACGGAAGTACATGTTGAGAGTAAGATGGTACCCCAATAGTGTGTTAGAGGTTCAAGAAAAATATGTAGTAAATAGAAGAAATGAGAGTTACCCTCCTATACTGAAAAATCCAGAGAGCCTGGTAGGGGCAAATAAACAAGAAGATGGTAATAGTTGCTGTTATATATTAACATATGACCAGGATAGTTGGAATGTAAGGAAAATAACAGAAAAAAACTGGAACTGTATTTTTGGAGCATTTGGACTAACAAAAAAAGTAGGTGACAAACCAAAAATCATATTCAGAAGGGGATTTAACATTAAAAATGTATTTTAAAGGTAAAATAACAAAGACAGGATTTCACTTGGATGTATGAGGAAATGTAATGGATGTAGGGGAGTGTAGATACGTATATGAAACAACTAGTATAGTGATTGAAGGCTAGAAAAGAACAATTTCAGTAACAGGTAATTATGATTGCAATACAAAAGGCATAGTGTATGTAGCCCTGTGCCAGTCTTGTTGTGTATACTACATAGGAAATTGGAGAATAAACTAAAAAAGAGAATATATCAGCATATGTACACAATAAGGAGACAGGACAAAAACAATGCCATATATACACATAGTATGGGATGTAAAGATTTTAGAAAGTTTCATTTTTGTGTATTGGAAAAGGTGGGGAGACAAGAGAGGGGAGGTAACTGGCCCTTCTTTTTGGAGTACAGGGAAACATATTGGCAAGTTTTATTAAACGAAACAGTTTTCCCTGGAATCAATGACAGAATTTCACTAAGTAGTTTATTGCACTTAAGGGCAGAAGAGATTTGAATAGAAATGTGTTCCTTTTGCTTCTTCTGTTTCTTTTAAGGTTAACAAATGTATTAGGAGAATGTTTACATTTGCAAGTAATTAATTTCAACAAGAAAATGATTTTTAAAAAAAGTGTATTCTTAAATGAAAATGAATTTTATTAGCTTGGTTAACAACAATAGGAAAATGTGTATATACATTTATATGCTTTTAAAATGTCTACTGATGGTTTGTAAATGGAGGAATCAAATTTCAAGTTTAATTAATTGTTTAATTAATTGTAAAGTGTGTTTATTGGGAAAATTGCTTTAAAGAATTGTGTATAAAAAGAGGGAAGAGGGTAAGGTGTGTGTATCTTATGAAGTTTCGTTTAGGAGTGTGAATAAAGGGAACAAAAGCGCTAATAACCTTACCTGCCTAGACTCTGGATTTTTGGAAGAGAGTTACCTTGTGTGTTCTTTGTGGACATTTGGTTTGTACTTGGAATAGTCCAATATCTCACTACTTCTTTCTTTTCTTTCTTGAACCTGGCAATTCTACTTCCTGTTACATATCCTAAATGTTTTATGTCTGTCATGCCTAACTTGCTGTAGATGGCATTACGTGTCAGTCATGGCCTATCTCAGAGAGATTTATACAGACTGTACCTGACGTCAATGGGATTCCTTTTCTCAGAGTGTTATTTGTTTTTTTGGGGGGGGGGCTTCTCCTCTATGCCTACTGACCATCAAGCAACCCCAGTTATATATGGACCCATTCATTCCCCGATTCCCCGAGGGTCGGGGATCACCCTAAATATCCACCAGGGTGAAAGCCATACCACTCAACTGTCCAGATTTTTGGCTTATATTTTTGGTGTGTTCCTCATTTCTGGCAAAACATTGAGGATAGAAATTAGTAAATAATGACAGTCATTTGAGATTCAGAGTTCATATCCTTCAGAAAATGTATTCTAAAAGGTAACCTTTTATTCTAACAGCATTCTACATTTATAAGAGCAATATTTAAAATGTGTTCCTATTTTTGGGCCTTTGAACCTCGCACCATTATTTTTGGCTTTGCCCAGATGTCTTGTGCAAAGAGGCTAAGAGCTATAGTGACAGCCTGTACAGGGGGCATCATCTGTGCATACACTGAGGGGGAGGCTTGTGCTCCTGCTGGTATCCTGGCAATTGGTAACCTTTTCTGGTATAACCCTGACTTCACCCATGTGTGGTGATGTGCACACCTGTATTATTGCAAGACCTGCCTAATGCTGCCTCAGTCCACACATGCAAAGTAATGGCTTGGGCCGCCACAATGCATGCCCTTTTCAGACAACCTCTTACTTTCAGTAACTCTGAGACTTTCATATCATACCACCACAGTGGCAGGCAAAGTTGGCTGAGGAAAACGCATTCCTCTCTTCCCAGGATAAGCACCACCCATACTCCCTGCCAGCCAATCAGTCAGCCAAACACTAATCGAATGTGAGTTACCCGAATTTTAGTCAGGATTTTATTCATCTATGCTGTGATGCCCCTGCACTGGCCCAGTAATCAAGGAGTGTCAATCCTCACCACTAGCACTAGTGAGGGACATGCACATTGGGAGGATGACAAGTACACACACAGTAAAGTACAATTTCCCTTAAGAGCACACAGAGATCACAGTCAGTCTGAGGGTGGTTTCTCCATCTCTCTCTCCAGATTCCCAATAAGACTCCCCAGTGGCATATGTGTTAAGGTCTCAGCCGAGTGGTCAAGCCAAAACCTCCAGCACCCTCTCTGTCCAACCGGTGGTCTGTGTCCCTGGCCAAGTAGCTGACACATACACACTTTGAAATTTGAATTATATACAGACACACACACACACACACACACACACACACACACACACACACACACACACACACACACACACACACACACACACTCCTGGGAAAGGCTGGCAGAGGTTCACTAGCTTTGCCTGCCCAGACTATAAAGTAGGAATCACTGCCACAAACCATCATTACTTATCAGCTATGTTAAGGCTCTTCCAAAAGGGTGAGCAATTCTACTGTGTAATGTTAATGTTATCCAAATGGTAAGTGCAACCAAACTAAGGCTATTCAAGAGTGACCTGTACAGTGTTACCAAATAAATATGCAAGTACTCTCAGAGCTTAAATATCTCTAAACAAACCAGCCACAATCAAAAGGTTTAAATATATTTAATAATAAATAATAAAAGCACAAGACAATACTCAATAACTCAAAACAGTGACAACAGAGTTCAGAATCACAGGAAATATTTTAAAACAACATTGCAGGACAGTCTCACATATATACAGAAAACATCTATACTGATCTCACTATTTTCCTAACTATCTCTAAGAGAAATACTATGATCCAAGTCCTACTTACAGAGCCAGGCAAATGCAAGTGCTGAATGGATGTTTATAGGTCCAGAGACAAATACAAAATGCATAGACTTTCTCTCTCAGATAGTTTTCAAATTACTATCAAACATTTCTGCTGGGTTATCTCAGATTACACCATTCTTTTCACTTCTGCCTTTAGTTCCAAGGCTAACAGAAACTTTAAAATTAATACCTCTGTCTCAAAAATACATATCCCTAAGAAGTTACCTGGAACTGGAAGCCGTAAAACCAGTTAAATACTTTTACCCTTGAAACCTGTAATTATTTCTGTTTCCAGAAAACAGAAAGAATTTTTAGCTGCAGACATTCTGTCTCTGGTGTGGAAAACACAGTCGTAAAACTCTTTACTTGTCAACTGATATTCTTACAGTTTTGCAAGTTAACTCTGTATGTTCTAACTTGTACCATGAAAACATGCATTTGCATAGGCATATAGTCCATATACATTTATGCTCTTCTCCAGCAGGGTGCACTGTGGTTACATTTTTGAAGTTCAGCACATAACTTACAGTTTACTTACATTTGTAAAACAAGCCTATGGATCATATTAATATTTACAATGACATAGAATTATTTACAAAATTCTAGCTAGCTGATCTGACAACTTTACATTTCTTCCTCCCATGAAAACTCAAGCTAGTTTTTCAAGTGACCGTTGAAAAATGTTGCTTGAGAGGGTTGAACCTATCTGGGAATACCATATCCCATTCCCTGTCTAGAGGGGCCATCTGCGCTGACATTGCTAACCCCACTGTGGTGCTGCACTGACATATCATATGCTTGCAGTCCTAGGCTCCACCTTAGTAACTTGGCATTTTGCTCGCTGGCTCAATGCAGCCATGCGGTATGTAACTACAGTTAATTTTCTTCCATATGGATAAGGCTGAAGTTTCTGCAGTGCCCACACTATGGCTAGACATTCCTTTTCTACAGCTGCATAGCATTCCTCCCTGGGTTTGAGCCTATGACAGAGATAAATCTGTTCCCTGTTTCTGGTCATTACTGCTGTAGGCTGCTTATGCGCTCACCTCTCACTTGGGTGTAACTAAACTGCCCCAGCCTTCAACAAAGCTGCCACGCAAACCTGCTCTCCCCAAAAGAAGACATTCCAAGGCATTTCCAACTGCTTCTCAACACTAACATCTCACTCAGGTATAACTAAACTGCCCCAACCTTCAACAAAGATGCTATGCAAACCTGTTCTCCCCAAAAGAAGACATTCCAAGGCATTTCCAACTGATTCTCAACACTAACATCTCACTCGGGTGCAACTAAACTGTCGCAACCTTTAACAAAGCTGCCACGCAAACCTGCTCTCCCCAAAAGAAGACATTCCAAGGCATTTCCAACTGATTCTCAACACTAACGTCTCACTCGTGTGTAACTAAACTGCCCCAACCTTCAACAAAGCTGCCAGGCAAACTTGCTCTCCCCAAAAGAAAACATTACAAGGCATTTTCAACTGCTGCTCAACACTAACATCTCACTCGGGTGTAACTAAACTGCCCCAACCTTCAACAAACCTGCCACGCAAACCTGCTCTCCCCAAAAGAAGACATTCCAAGGCATTTCCAACTGCTTCTCAACACTAACGTCTCACTTGAGTGTAACTAAACTGCCCTAACCTTCAACAAACCTGCCACACACACCTGCACTCCCCAAAAGAAGACATTCCAAGGCATTTCCAACTGCTTCTCAACACTAACGTCTCACTCGGGTGTAACTAAATTGCCCCAACCTTCAACAAAGCTGCCACGCAAACCTGCTCTCCCCAAAAGAAGACATTCCAAGGCATTTCCAACTACTTCTCAGCACTAACGTGTATGTGATTATATCTACTGTGTACAATTTTGTATTCCCTGCACTTCTTTATTTTGTGGTGTGCACACTTGCAGCCTACAGCAGTTGTCTCTTATTCACATACTGTCTTCCTGTTACCTACCCACTGTTCCATTTAAAACTTTATGCATTATTGAGAAAAGACACTCCTCTATTTTCTATTTCTTTTCCTTGTACCCATATCATACTTTCGCCACTAGGTGGCATCATACCCCTTCTTTATTTGCTGAATGGTGTGATAATTTTAACTCCCGATACCCTGCAAACCTAAACAATTGTTACAAGCTTTACTTGTGTATTTTTATCCTTTAATTGCTAACTAAGCCCACAATTTCATATAGTTGAAACTCCCAGTATTAGATAAATCTCTGCATTGAGCTTACCTCTGTGCTGGCCAACAGCTTTACGTAACTCCCAGAAACTGTGTGGCTGATTGTTTCTCAGATCTCATCTCACTCACCTTTCTCATAGACCTAGCCAATCCCTCTCCTTCATCCCCCTTTCCCTCTCTGCCCCCTCCCCCCTCTCTAGTCTGTAACTGTTCTGGTGCTACCTGAAGTGCCATCTTTAAACATCTCAGTCCCTTTTCCTGGTCGTTACTGCTGTAGGCTGCTTATACGCTCACCGGTAAGTCTCAGTGTATAATTATGTAACCTTTTTTATGATGTACAGTTATGTGTTGCTCTGCTTTTTGCATTTTACTGTTTTTAGTGACTTTTTAAGCATATCAAACATAAGATACTCACTTTGCTCGTCCTACAACTGCTTGAGGTACATAGCCATTCATACATGTGTAGGCTTACAAAGTTCTTTGCCATTTACAGCCACCAGATGCTGTACTACTCCCTCCACGCACTTGAGTGTCCTGTTTTAGGTCTAGCTGCATAACACCTAACTGATTCTACTTTCTCAAGTGTATGTATTTCAGGATATTGTGCTATACAGCACCAATGAGTCTCAGGATATTGCGGTCTTTTAACCGTGCTTACCACAATATTATTTAAAGCTGTTGTCAACCAACTTCTGGCTACATGCATACATTGCCATGCTGTTTTCATTGTCTGCTTGCATACTGCATATTTTTTGAACTGGATATAGTGTTCTCAGTATGAGCATAATGCATTTCTGGTGTCCCCTTTATTTCTAGATGCAGTATTAGGATGATTCTCCCTGTTTTTGTATTCTGACTGCATTGTGCTATTGCTTGAAGATGCTTCATACTATATATCAATCAGACATATTAGTATTTCTACTGAAGATACTATATATTAATGAGATATATTACTATTTCTACTGAAGATATTTTTCTATAACAAAGTCACTAGATACGGTAGTATTTTGCTAAATATATTTCCCTGTTGCATAGTACTCTGATAAAGTGTTTGTACCTTCTACAACAGAGTGAAATATGAATGGCATGTTTTTTATATTAACTGTATGAATCATTGCTCCTGTAATCCTACTGCCCTCCAGCTCTTTCTCTTTCTACCCCTCTACCCTCACCATTCCTGTACTTCCCACCTTTCCCCTCTGTGCACTCTATCTTTATTTCAAGCCTTCCTTGTCTATTTCCTGTGTTTTCTCCTTTCCTATTTCTTACTGCACTCACAGCTTTCTACAACTTGTATTTATCTACTTTCATTTTTTTTTCAGCTCACTCTGGTATAACTAAACTGCCCCAACCTTTAACAAAGCTGCCGTGCAAACCTGCTCTCCCCAAAAGAAGACATCCCAACTCATTTCCAACTGCTTCTCAACACTAACGTGTCTGTGCTCATATCTAATGTGTACGATTTTGTATTCCCTGCACTTCTTTATTTTGCAGTGCTCACACTTGCAGCCTACAACAGTTGGTCTCTTATTCACACACTGTCTTCCTGCTACCTACCCATTGTCCCATTTAAAACATTATACATTATTGAAAAAAGATGCTCCTCTATTTTCTCTTTCTTTTCCTTGTGCCCATATCATACTTTCGCCACTAGGTGGCATCATACACCCTCTTTACTTGCTGAATGGTGGATAATTTTAACTCCTTATACCCTGCAAACCTAAACCATTGTTATAAGCTTTACTTGTGTATTTTTATCCTTTAATTGTTAACTAAACCCACAATTTCATAGAGTTGAAACTCACAGTACTAGATACATTTCTGCATTGAGCTTACTTCTGTGCTGGCCAACAACTTTACATAACTCCCAGAAACTGTGTGGCTGATTGTTTCTTAGATCTCATCTCACTTACCTTTCTCGAATCTACCCGCTCCGTTCGCCGTGCGGGCTCACTCCACTCCCCTACCCTGCCCCCATATCCCACCCACCCCTACCATCCCTACACTTATACCTTCCTAACCACTCCCACCCTAAACTCAACATCTCACAATTATCCCCACCCTCCCATACCTCACCTCTGCTCCCTCCTCCTTTTTTCTAGTTACATCCCCTCTTCTCTCACACACCCCTCCCCTTCCTTCAGAGCTCTCAGATTATCATTTCACTATTCTTACTTTTTTCATCCACCTTTCCCTCCACAGCTCCTTCATACTCCCAACCTCCAACATGCAAGTTAAACTTTCACATACCATACACAATATATTCCTATCCCTCTTCCTCTTCTACCTACTCTACCTCAGCACTCTCCCCAATTTTCTTACTCCCCCTTCCATATAACCTGTATATACCTCAATAAAGATTCACCCACCACAGCTTATATTTCACCCCACCTGTACTTCCATAGTGACTCTCTCCTCTTTAGTAGAAAACTCTTCCCTATCTGTAATTTACTTACCTTACCAACTACCCCAGACACTATAGACTATGCCACCAAAACTTCTAACCACAAACAATGTAAATACCTATCCTTTCTCTTTTCTTAACTAACCTCAATCCTCCTCTCTGGTGACATCCATCCAAACCCTGGCCCCTCTAATAACCACTCCTCCAACTCACATGCAACTCCTACACCCCCCACTCATAAATCCCTGCTTTTTGCAACAATTAATGCCCGTAGTCTATGCAATAAAATACCAGATTTCCATGCTTGGATCTCCCACAACAACCCTGATATTCTCTCTCTCTCCAAAACATGGCTAAAACCACATATAAAAGACACTGAAATAACCCCACTCAACAACCGCCTCATAAGAAATGACAACCCTCAAAAGAAAGGTGGAGGAGTAGCCTTACTTTTCTCCTCCACCTTAACAGTAACACCCTATACTAAACCCATACCTCAATTTGCTGAGTTAATCCTAGCCCTCCTAAAAGTTAATAACCACAAGAGTATATGCATAGCTACTCTTTACATACTTCCAGGCAACAATATCCCTATTCTGGAGGATATCCTGTCACGGTTTACCTCTAACACAAACAATAATCCTAGGTGATGTTAATATCAGCTGGTCCTGTATACACTCACCTACTCCTTCTCAGACTATTAACCTATATAATTTCACTCAGTTAATCAATACTCCTGCTAGACTCAATAAGGATAGCACCACAGGCAGTGTTCTGGACTGGATACTAGTCTCCCACCCTCACAACATCTCAAACTATGGCACCCTCTCCGACCCCCTCAGTGATCATCTGCCTGCTTTCTCATATTGCTCTCCTTCCCCTATCCATCTACAGCATAAATATATCTCAACCTGTACCATAAATAATTTCAATCCTCAAGCCTTCTCTGACACTTTGAAACACACAAATTGGAACCCCCTAAAATCCCTTCCTCTGGATGCTGCTGTCTCTCACTTCAACACAGTATTTACTAACCTGCTAAACTGCTTTGCCCCCCCCAGAACCAAAAGAGTCAAAACTATAACTGCCGCCTGACTAACTAAAGTGACTAAAACCCTTATGCATCTCAGAGACAAATCTTGGAAATACTATCAAAATTTTAAAACACCCAGCTCTCTGTCTGAATGCAAGCAACTTCAAAATCAGGTAAAAAAACAAATAGCTACCGACCAAAAATCCTACTATTTCAAACTTCAAAATAACCATAAAACCAACCCAAGAAAATTCTGGAACCGTATCTCCTCAGTCCTCCATCCTGGCAAAAAAGAAAACCCCTGCCCTGACCCCCAACTCACCAGACCATGCCCTACCAACTCAGTTCAATTCCTTTTTTATAGACTCAATAGCTAAACTCACCTCATCATTCCCTAATAATACACCTACCCCCACCTCATTGAATACATCTAATTCAAACCTGCCAACCCCCAATTATACTGATCTCCCTTATTTTTCTCTCAAGCCTATTCCTACAGATATCATTAAAAAACTCCTACGAAAATTAAAACCCAGTTCTAATGCCCCTGGCAACATACCATCAAACTTCCTCAACCTAGCTGTTGATGGCATAGCTCTACCTATCAGCATTCTAATAAATCACTCCATCCAAGAATCCTACATACCCCTCATTTAGATAAAAGCCTTCATCATCCCCCTCCACAAAGGAGGAAGCAACTCTACAGTCTCCAATTTCCACCCAATAGCTATTCTTTTTCCTATCTCAAAAATCCTAGAAAAATGTATCCATCTTCAACTCCTACCCTATCTGTTACACAACCAACTAATGACCCATTCTCAACATGGCGTCAGACCAGGTCATAGTACCAATACTGCCTTGCTCTCCTTTCCCGAAATCATTAACTCTGCTCATGATTCTGGCAACATAGTATCTACCCTCCTTCTCGACTTATCTAAAGCCTTTGATACTGTTTCCCATAATATCCTCTTGACCAAGCTTTCTCATATAAATCTATCCTCTTCCTCCATTAACTGGTTCACCAGCTATCTCTCAGATAGAAAACAAGCTGTAAAGTGGAATAATTGTACTTCTTCCTTCATCCACACCCCCAACTGGTGTTCCACAAGGCTCAATACTGGGTCCCTTACTATTCAATATTTTCATCAATGACTTCTACCAGAACATCCCTAATGCTAAACTAGTCCAATACGCAGACTACTCTACCATCATCTGCTCCGGCAATTCTCTCCCCAAACTTAAGAACCTAACCCAAGATGCCTTTTCCCGCATCACAACTGGATGCTAGATGACCATTTAGCTCTCAATGCATCCAAATCCAAAATCATGATATTCACCTCTTCCAGACACAACAAATTCGACGAAGCATTCTTCTCTATTTTCAGCAAAACAAAACCTCTATAGAAATCATACCTAATACTAAGCTACTGGGAGTAGTTATTGATGAGCAATTAAAATTTGACATACACCTACAAACTAATATTAAGAAAACTCATCAAAAACTTGGAATGCTATATCAACATAACTGCTACCTCACTCCCTCAACCAAACAACTACTAGCTACCACATACCTCATTCCCTCACTCCTATATGGAGCCCCTCTCCTTACTAATCTTCAATCTACCCTCAAATCTAAACTATCTTCCTGCTACAATAAAATCTCTAAGTTTGCCACTGGATCCAAATCCTCCACTCATCACTGTGACTCCCTCCATTCTCTAAATTGGTTGGAACTTCCCAACTATCTGCCATATATTCAACTCACAACTGCACATACGCTTATTTTCAAACCCTTTACCTGCCCTTCCCTCTCCTCCACCCTAAAACTGCATCAGCCACATAGACTACTCAGAAGCAATAATCAAAATCTCCTTGAAGTTTACAAACCCATACGTACTCCAGGACAAATACTACTATCTTTTTCTCTTGCCAGATCCTGGAATTCACTTCCCCCTCACATTAGAACTACCCATAATGCCTCCACCTTCAAGAACTTACTGTACTCTCATCTTTCCTCCCTCTAGAAATGCTCCTGCTCTCACCCCACCTATACCTCTTTCAACATTCCTATCCCAATTTCAACCTATGAGCCACAATAAATGAATATGTTGAATTTATGGTCTTATCTCAATGCTACTTTGCATGAACTCTTAAATATTGTGTATTACTTGGATTTTTAACTCTTTTGTAATTATTGTTATTGTTATTGTGATGCCCGTCCCCTGGCCCAGCAATCAAGGAGCCTCAATCCTCACCACTGACACCAGAGAGGGTGACTCCTAGGAGAGGGTGACTCCTAGAAGAGGAAAGGATAACTAATACACACAGTAAAGTACAATTCCCCTTAAGTGCACACAGAGATCACAGTCAGTCTGGGGCTGGTTGCTCCCTTGCTGTCCAGGTCTCCAATAAAACTCCCCACTGGCACAGCTATAGGGTCTAGATCTCAGCCTAGCTGGCAAGCTAACCTCCGGTACCCTCTCTGTCCAACCAGTGCTTCATGTCCCTGCCCAGGTAGCTGACACACACCCACACTTTGAGATAAGTATTTATACAACTTCACAGACACTCCTGGGAAAGGCTGACACAGATTCTCCAGCTGTGCCCCTTTACCCCGACTATACGGTAGTAATTACTGCCACCACCAGCTTAATATAATTATCAGCTACCCAAAGGCCCTTGAAAGGGTGTCCAATTATTAGTGTGCAATATTATTATCCAATTGGTAATATGACTATTCAGTCTAAGGCTTATTAGAGTGGCCTATTACAATAACCTCTATAAATATGCAATGTACTCCAAAGCCTACTTCTCTACACAAACCAGCCACAGGTAAAGGTTTTTAAAATATTTAATAATAAATAATTAAACCACAAGACAATACTACTACACCACAGAGATATCTAAGAGTTCAGAGATCACACAGAAACTTAAAATAATACAGTAGGACAGGTCTGATGTCAAAGAAAAACACTTAATCTAACTTTCTAATCTTTAGCTAATCTTAAGAGCAAACACAGTGCGATAATCCTACTTACATACATAAAGCATAAACAGTGCTGGGTTAGATGTCCAAGATCAAAATGCTTCTCTATCTCTCACTCAACAATAGTTTTTAAACACTAACCAACAGCTCTCTAAGGCCCTCCCAAATTACATCATTTTGCATTTAGTCTGGAGTTCCCAGGCAACAAACTGCATTATTTAGCAAGCTAACACCTGCTCAGGAGACTACAACAATAAAAGGCATTTCATATATACACTCTAACAGAAACCAGAGCAATAAAGCACCTTCCACATGTAAATTCTGGCCCTTAACTTTAACCTTACAACAATGGGCATGAAACCTTCATCCAGACTCACTGGAGCCGACTTGTAAAACATCAAAGAGATTCATAAGATCTTTTCAACTTCAAAAGACACATTTGAAATGCTTGGCTTGGTTTTCCTTACAGCAGATGGCAATGTTGCAACAATCTTGAAGTCCACATTTTACAGTGTTTTCTTTCATTTAAAAACACAACCCTGTATTTTACATTTATTTATACAATTGATAGAATTATGTATCAAATTCTATTTGAGTAGGCTGGCAACCTTCGCCCATCTTCCTCCAATCTTCACATCTCTTCCCCCTCCGGGGAACTCAAGCAAGTTTTTCAAGTACCCCTTGAGAAACATTGCTTGAGAGTGTCAGGTCTATATGGGTGTACCTCACCCCATTCCCTGTATTGAGAGCCCATCTGCATTGGCATTGCTACTCCCACTGCAGTGCTGCCCTGACATATCATATGCTTGCAACCCAGGCTCCATCTTAGCAACTTGGCATTTTGCTGACTGGCTCTGTTTAACCATGTTAGGGGTTGTGATCTGTCATCACAGTGAATTTTCTTTCATACAGATAAGGCTGAAGTTTTTGTAGTGCCCACACTATGGCTAGACATTCCTTTTCTACCGCTGCATAGCATTTCTCCCTGGGTTGGAGTCTATGACTGAGATAAATCACTGGGTGCTCTTCTCCCTCTGAAAAATTCTGGCTAAGTACAGCCCCCACTGCATAGTTTGAAGCATCCACCTGCACAACAAATTCTTTGCTATAGTCTGGACTGGCTAATACAGGGGGTCCTCCCAAAGCTTCCTTAAACTTCTGAAATGCCTGCTCACATGCTGGGGTCCACACCACCTTATCTAGCCTTTTCTTCCTTGTCAGGTCTGTGAGGGGAGCAGCTATGGTATTATAATTGGGAACAAACTTTCTGTAGTACCCTGCTGTCCCTAAGAATGCCCTCATCTGCTTTTTGGTAACTGGTACAGGCCATGCCTGAATGGCTTCCTCTTTGGCAGGTTCTGGCCTTATCTTACCACTCCCCACTCTATGTCCTAGGTAGGAGACCTCTGCCAAACCCACCTGACATTTGCTGGCTTAATGGTCAACCGTGCCCTCTGTAGTCTGCCCAGCACTTCCCTGACATGCTGAATGTATTCTTGCCAGGAATGGCTGTAGATAGCAATATCATCCATGTAAGCAAGGGCAAACCCTTCTGATCCTGCTAAGATATGATCTACAAGCCTCTGGAAAGTCACTGGGGCATTCTTCACTCCAACGGGCATCTTTGTGAACTCATACAAGCCAAAAGGAGTCACAATGGCTAACTTCTCTTTAGCACTGGGAGTCAAAGGCACCTGCCAGTAACCCTTGGTAAGATCAATGGTTGTAAGATACTTAGCTCCTCACAGCTGCTCTAGGGCCTCATCTGCCCTAGGCATGGGATAAGCATCGGCCTCTGTGTGACTATTTAATTTCCAGTAATCCACACAGAACCTGGTGCTGCCATCCTTCTTTGGCATCAGTACCACTGGGGAGGCCCAGGGACTGTTGGACTCCTGAATCACCCCTAGTTCCAACATCTCCTGTACCTCTTCCCTCAGAGTCTGTTTGACTCTCTCAGGCACCCTATAAGGGGCCTGCCTGATAGGCCTTTGGGGGTCTTGTATCCACCTGGTGCTGCACCAGGTGGGTGCTCCCTGGCTTCCTGATGAACATGCCCCCAAACTCCTGCAACACTGCTTGGATTTCTTGAATCTGGGTAGGAGATAGCTGCTGGGACATTGCTACCCCTTCCACTGAGGTGTCAGCCCAAGCCTCACTGAGGAGATCAGTCACAAGATCTCACTCAGACTCCTCCTGCAATCCACAGAAAATGCTCAGCACAAGGGCCTCCCTATCGTGGTAAGGTTTCATCATGTTAACATGGTACAATTTGTGCCCCTGCCTTCTGCCTAGCAGTTCCACTATGTAGTTAACATCACTTACCTTTCTTACCACCTTGTAGGGTCCCTCCCAAGCTGCTTGCAACTTGTTATGTCTGACAGGAATGAGAACCATCACCTGCTGCCCTACAGCATACTCTCTAGCTGGAGCATCACTGTCATACCACACCTTTTCCGTTGTTGGGCTTCTGCCATGTTCTCCTGGACCAAGCCCATGAGTTCCCTGAGCCTTGTCCTGAGGTGCATGACATATGCCACAACAGACTCCTTTTGAGACTCACACTCACCTTCCCACTCATCTCAAATTAAATCTAGAGGTCCCCTCACCCTATGCCCATACAGCAACTCAAAGGGTGAAAAGCCTGAGGATTCCTGGGGAACCTCTCTGTAAGCAAACAAGAGATGGGGCAAATATTTGCCCCACTCCCTCTTAAACTGATATGCAAATGCCTGTAGCATGGACTTGATTGTAGAGTTTAACCTCACAACAAGACCATTAGTCTGGGGATGGTAGGGGGTGGTCTTCATGTGCTTCACCCCACAGGACTTCCACAGTCAAGCAGGTCTGACATAAAATTGGCACTTCTGTCAGGCAGTATGTCCTTTGGGAAACCTACCCTGCTGAAAATCTCTAGCAAAGCATTTGCCAACTTCTCTGCCTCAATGGAGGACAAAGCCACTGCCTCAGGGTATCATGTAGCATAATCTACAGTCACTAGGATATACTTTTTCCCTGAGGAACTTGGGGTACTCAGAGAACCCACAATATCCAAGGCTACCTTCTGAAATGGCTCCTCAATCACAGGCAAAGGCATCAAAGGAGCTCTCACCTTGTCTCCTGCCTTGCCTAGCTTTTGGCACTGCTCACAGGTCCTGCAGTACCCTGTTACATCTCTGTAATTTCCAGGCCAATAGAAGTTTTGCATAATACGCCTCTTTGTACGTTTTATGCCCACATTACCTGCAAAGGGAATATCATGGGCTATGGCTAGACGTGCCAGATGGTAAGCTCTAGGCACTACCAACTGCTGTACTCTCTCACCTTCTAGCCCTCTCTCAGGGGTCCACACTTTGTACAGTAACCCTTTCTTCCAGTATACAGATTCCCCCTTCCCTTGAGAATCAGGTGCGTCCCTAGCTACCTGCCTCAGGCCTTGCAATGTAGGGTCTGAGAGCTGTGCCTGTCTTAACTCTCTCCTTGTAACCCTTCCCAGCTCCCCTTCTACAGGAAGTCTGGCATTCTCTGACAGTGGTGCCTCACTGTCAGCCTGGGTACTACTACTCACCTCTACCTTTGCAGTCATTCTGTCCAAGGGACCATCAGTACCCACAAGCAGCTGTGGCTCACCTTCAGTCTCACTGCTACAGAGCAGCTCCCTACCTGAAGTAACCACCTCAGCAGTCCTGGCTGCAAGTGTGCAGTCTGTCTGGGTCTTCCCCAGGCTACCAGACGTACATGCTTGTCTTCAAGCCTGACTGCATGTAACTGCACAAGTGCAGGGTACTGCTCTATCAAAATCATTCCCTATCAGGACATCTGCAGGTATATCCTCAAACACACCTACTTGCTGGCTTCCTTTTCCACCCTCCCAGTCAAGGTGAACCCTAGCCAAAGGTATTTGGAATGGAATCCCTCCTAAAGCCCTGAATGGAGTAGACTGCCCAGGCAAGTAGAGCTCCTCTGTAACCAGTGCAGGCTTTACAATGGTTATATCAGAGGCTGTGTCTCTCTTAGCAATGGCCTATCTGCCATTTGCTACAATAGGATATAACCTCTGGTGGCAGTTTGGTACCCTTGTTGTACCAAGACAACCCACTGTTGGCATTTTGTCTTTCCCACTTACTGGCACCCTCACCTTTGGTTCCCCACCTTCCTCCATGGACATCTGTATGCCACATGGCCCCACTGGTTGCATTCATAACATTTAACCCTAGCTCCTGGATGTGTAACTGGACTAGTGGCTTTCCCTGCTACTGACAGATTCTGTTGGGGTAGACTGTGCTGCCCACCATGTGTTCCTTTAGTCCCATGAGCAGTACTGGGGGTCCCTTTCCTGTGCAGGGCTGCCCTGCTTGCTAGGTATAGATCTCCCTTCTTCCCCAACTCCTCTGAAGTAACACACTATCAGCTAATCAGATCCTCATGTTCTCTGGCAAAATGCTAAGGGCTTGTTCTCTTACCAAAAGGTGTGCCAGCCCTTCAAAAGTGGTAACCTGACATCCACTCCCCCAGCTATGAAAATAAGTGCTCAGTTCAGTAACATATTCACATACATTTTCATCTGCCTTGCGTCTATGCTCACGAAACTTTTTCCTATACATTTCAGGTGTTAGCTTAAAACATTCCAGCAAGTGTCTTTTTACAACAGTATTATCAAAACAGTCAGTGTCATGCATTTTTGCTAAAGAAGTTATAGCTTTACCATGGAGTAAGGGGGTCAGGAACCGTACCCAGAGCCCTTGGTCAACTTCATACTGTTTACATACCCGGTCAAACATATGAATGAAGCTATCAAAATTATCCCCCTCTTTAAACTGTGGAAGAAATGTACTGACCTTTTGTGCTTCTGGGGTCCAGTTACTCCCTTCCCCATTACCTCCATGACTCTGGCGAAGAGTCAGCATTTCCCTCTCATACCTCCTCTGCCATTCATTTTCCTCAGCTTGTAGACTCCTAATTTTCTCCGCTGCTTCTAGTTCCATATGCCTGGCCTCCAACTCAAGTCTGTTTAGCTCCAGCTGGATTTTTAAGTCCACTGCAGAAAGGTTGAACTGTCCATTCTCCGAGGATATTGTATCTCCACTGTCAGTCTGATTGTCCTCCAGGCTGCTGTTTTCTGATGCAGCTGTAACCAAGACTGCAATCAGATCTGCCTTAGTCAGGTTTCCATGCCCCAGTCCCCTATCCTGGCACATCTCCACCAGCTGGCTCCTTGTCAACTTTCCATACTCCTCTGCTGACATGCTGCCTGCTCACCCTGACTAACACTAAGCTAACAATAAGCTAACAAAAGAAATAAAACAATTGTGATCTGAACTCTGAATATACACTGTGTGGCTGTTTTAGAGAACAAAACACTTTTAGAGATCACTGTACATAAGCTACAGGAATTTGCTCTACCCACACCATTACAAGCCAATTAGTGTTTGCCAACTAATCAATATGTGATGTGGATCCCACCACAGCAAACCAATATGAACAAATTGAACAAGCATAAATCCATATGCATTGCCTCCCTCTATATCCCTCTTGGAGACAATACCCCTATCCTTGAGGATATTCTCTCTTGGTTCTCCACCAACATAACCAATGAGACTATAATCTTATGTGACATAAATATTAATTGGTCCTCTATTCAATCCCCCACAAATTCCTTAAACATAAACCTATACAACTTTCACCAGCTTATCAACACCACAACCAGACCATCAAAAGACTATTCATCTGGAAGTATTCTTGACTGGATTCTGGTAACCCACCCACATCTTATCTCCAGTAGTGGTTCCCTCCCTGACTCCCTCAGTGATCACTTTCCCATTTTCGCTCACCTTCACTCTCCCTCCCTACAACTGTCTCTTACCACCATCTCTATATGTTTATTAAAACATTTCAACCCCAACGCCTTCACTGACCTACTGAAACAATTCAACTGGAATCCTCTAAAAACTCTCCCCCTTGATGAGGCCATCATCTACTTTAATACAACATTTTCAAACCTCCTAGACAACTTTGCCCCCTTGAAATCTAAAAGAATTAAAAGCAACACTGTCCCCTGGCTATCTAAAGACACATTAGCAGTTATGCACCTCCGTGATAAAGCCTTGAAACACCACCATAAAAATAAATCCCTAGTCACCCTAAATGAATACAAAATGCTCTGCAACAAAGTTAAGAAGCTTGTCACTTGAGATCGCAAATCCTACTATACCACACTCCAAAATAATCACAAGGCAACCCCTAGAAAATTCTGGGATAGTATCTCCACTCTCTTAAACCCAGGCAAAAAAGAGAACATTTGCCCTGACCACAATGCTTCTAAGATCAACTTAGCCTCCCAATTTAACAACTTCTTCATTGACTCCATAACCAAATTGAGATCATCCTTCTCAAAAAACCCTTCTTACTCAACCACACCTTCCATTATCTCCTCATCCTCAGATATTCCCACCTCCCACCTTCCTCACTTCTCTCTAAAACCCATCCCAGTATCAACTATAAAAAAACTCATTCAGAAATTAAAACCATGCTCCAATGCCCCCAACAATATCCCTTCATTCTTCCTAAAGACAGCTGCAGATGCCATTGCCTTCTCCATCTGTATTCTTATAAACCAGTCAATCCAAGAAGGCTACATACCCCAACTCTGGAAAAAAGCCTACATTATTCCCCTCCACAAAGGAGGAAACAATAATAACATCTCCAATTTTAGGCCTATCGCCATCTTATCTCCCATCTCTAAACTACTTGAAAAGTGTATCCACCTACAACTATTACCCTACCTCATTGACAACCACCTACTAACTCCCACACAACATGAATTCCGGCCTGGTCACAGTACTACTACCGCACTACTCTCCTTCCTTGAAACTGTGAACAAAGCCCGTGACTCCTGATATATTGCATCCACCATCATTCTAGACCTTTCCAAAGCTTTTGATACCATCTCCCACACCCTTCTTCTATCCAAACTCTCTAACCTAAATCTATCACCCCTTACTATCAACTGGTTTACCAGCTACCTTTCCAATAGGCAACAAGCAGTCAAATGGAAGAAAGCCATTTCCCCATTCCTCAACACTCCTACTGGTGTACCCCAGGGTTCCATTTTAGGTCCCCTGTTGTTCAATATTTTCATAAATGACTTCCACCTTGCCATCCCTAATGCACAAATCATCCAATATGCAGATGATTCAACAATTATCTCTTCTGCTAACTCCACTCCCACCCTCATAAAACTAACCCAAGATGCCTTCTCATCCACTGAACAATGGATTCTAGATAACCACCTGGCACTTAATGCATCAAAAACCAAACTCATGGTATTCACCCCTTCGAAAACTACAACTATAAACATTAATTCATTCTCCATAACCAGTCAGAATAACACTTCGCTTGAGGTAGTATCCAATGCAAAACTCTTAGGGGTACTCATCGCCAACCAGCTCACATTTGATACCCATATACATATAAATATCAACAAAACACACCAGAAACTTGGTATGTTCTACCACCACATTTGCTACCTTACTCCATCTGCACAATTCCTTCTCACTACCACATATCTCATCCCTTCTCTCCTTTATGGTGCCCCACTTCTAACTAACCTACAATCTTCTATTAAAACAAAACTCTCTTCTTGCTACAACAAAATTGCCAAATTCGCCACTGGACACAAATCCTCCACTCACCACTGTATTGCCCTACATAATCTAAACTGGCTAGAGATGCCCAACTACCTTATCTATTCTCAATTAATCCTTGCTCATAAACTCATTTTCAATCCCTCTCTCTGCCCCTCCCTTGCCTCAACATTTAAAATGCACCAACCTAACAGACTCCTAAGAACCAATGCTCAGAATCTGATTGAACTTCACAAGCCTGCTTGTCCTGCAGGCAAACTTCTACTTTCTTTTTCCTTGGCACACCTCTGGAACTCCCTCCCACCTTAAATATGCCTCACCAGCAGCCCATCCACCTTTAAAACTCTGCTCCACTCACACCTAACATCTCTCTGGGAATGCTCATGTTCCCATCCTGCATAACATCCCCAGCAGCTACCTCACTCCCTACCCCTTCTCCCTCTCTCCTCTTATCAAAACTAAATTCAAAAATATTTCACCCACTGATTACATTTCCTCTGGGGCAACATACATATTGTAAATAACTCCCTAGTCTAATTGACTTGTAAATACCTACTTATTACTGCTTAGACTTAATATCTATGTTAGCAATGATAGTCACTTTATATTTGTAAACTTTACTAATTGTAATACTACTCTGTTGTTTCTGCTTCAAATTGTACTAACATACTCTTTTGCTTCATGTACTCATCTTGTATTGTAATAACCTGTTGTTTAACAAAATGTATCTATGGAGCTTTTCTCCCCAGGACTCCATTGAAAATGGGCTCCTTCAGCCCAATTGGACCATCCTGGCAAACAAATTCCAAATAAATAAATACAAATAAAATAATAATGTGATAGGATATCCCAACCACTGCCACCAATATGTGATAGGATATCCCAACCACTGCCACCAATATGTGACGACCATGCCCTGGCCCAGCAATCAAGGAGCCTCAATCCTCACCACTAATACCAGGGAGGTTGTCTCCTAGAAGAGGAAAGGATAACTAATACACACAGTAAAGTACAATTTCCCTTAAGTGCACACAGAGATCACAGTCAGTCTGGGGCCAGTTGCTCCCTTGCTCACCAGGTCCCCAGTAAGACTCCCCACTGGCACAGCTATAGGGTCCAGATCTCAGCCTAGCTGGCAAGCTAACCTCCAGTACCCTCTCTGTCCAACCAGTGCTTCATGTCCCTGCCCAAGTAGCTGACACACCCACACTTTGAGATAAGCATTTATACAACTTCACAGACACTCCTGGGAAAGGCTGACACAGATTCTCCAGCTGTGCCCCTTTACCCAGACTATACGGTAGTAATTACTGCCATCACCAGCTTAATATAATTATCAGCTACCCAAAGGCCCTTGAAAAGGTGCCCAATTATTACTGTGCAATATTATTATCCAATTGGTAATATGACTATTCAGTCTAAGGCTTATTAGAGTGACCTATTATGATAACCTCTATAAATATACAAAGTACTCCAGAGCCTACTTCTCTACACAAACCAGACACAGGTAAAGGTTTTCAAAATGTTTAATAAATAATTAAAACACAAGACAATACTACTACACCACAGAGATATCTAAGAGTTCAGAGATCACACAGAAACTTAAAATAATACAGTAGGACAGGTCTGATGTCAAAGTAAAACAAAATCTAACTTTCTAATCTTTAGCTAATCTTAAGAGAAAACACAGTGCTATAATCCTACTTACATAAATAAAGCATAAGCAGTGCTGGGTTAGATGTCCAAGATCAAAATGCTTCTCTATCTTTCACTCAACAATAGTTTTTAAACACTAACCAACAACTCTGTAAGGCCCTCCCAAATTACATCATTTTGACACTTAGTCTGGAGTTCCCAGGCCACAAACTGCATGATTTAGCAAGCTAACACCTGCTCAGGAGACTACAACAACAAAATGCATTTCACATATACACTGTAGCAGAAACCAGAGCAATAAAGCACCTTCCACATGTAAATTCTGGCCCTTAACTTTAACCTTACAACAATGGGCATGAAACCTTCATCCAGACTCACTGGAGCTGACTTGTAAAACATCAAAGAGATTCATAAGATCTTTTCAACTTCAAAAGACACATTTGAAATGCTTGGCTTGGTTTTCCTTACAGCAGATGGCAATGTTGCAACAATCTTGAAGTCCATATTTTACAGTGTTTTTTTTCATTTAAAAACACAAGCCTGTATTTTACATTTATTTATACAATTGATAGAATTATGTATCAAATTCTTTTTGACTAGGCTGGCAGCCCTCACCCATCTTCCTCCAATCTTCACAGTTATTACTATTTCTTGTTTCTTTGGTGATTGTAAATATTATACATACTCTCATTGATGGAGCTTTTCTCCCCGGGCCTCCATTGAAAATGGGGTCAACATGGCCCAATGGAATTTCCCAGTTAACAAACTGCAATAAATAAAAAAATAAATAAATCACTGGGTGCTCTTCCTCCTCTGAAGAAATCTGGCTAAGTACAGCCCCCAACCCATGGTTTGAAGCATCAAGCTGCACAACAAATTATTTGCTGTAATCTGGACTGGCTAACAGAGGGAGTCATCCCAAAGCTCCTTTAGACTTCTGGAATGCCTGCTCACATGCTGGGGTCCACATTACCTTATCTGGCCTGTTTTTACTTATAAGGTCTGTGAGGGGAGCAGCTATGGTACTATAACTGGGGACAAACTTTCTGTAGTACCCTGCTGTCCATAAAAATGTCCTCATCTGCTTTTTGGTAATAGGTGCAGGCTATGCCTGAATGGCTTCCACTGGCAGGTTCTGGCCTGATCTTACCACTCCCCACTCTATGTCTCATGTAGGAGACCTCTGCCATACCCACCTGAAATATGTTGGGCTTAGTTGTCAACCCTGCCCTCTGTAGTCTGCCCAGCATCTCTCTGACATGCTGAAGGTGCTCTTGCCAAGAATGGCTATAGATGGCAATATCATCTAGGTAAGCAAGGGCAAAATCTCCTGCTCCTCCTAGGATATGATATACCAGCATCTGGAAAGTGCTGGGGCATTCTTCATCCCTAAGGGCATCTTTGTGAACTCATACAAGCCAAAAGGAGTTACAAAGGCTGACCTCTCAATAGCACTGGGAGTCAAGCGGACCTACCAGTTACCCTTGGTAAGATCAATGGTGGTAAGATACTTAGCCCCACCCAGCTGCTCTAGGGCTTCATCTCTCCTAGACATGGGGTAAGCATCTGACTATGTGTGGATATTTAATTTCCTGTAGTCCACACAGAACCTTATGCTGCCATCCTTCTTTGTTACCAGCACCACTGGGGGGGCCCAGGGACTGCTGGACCCCTGAATTACCCCTAGTTCCAACATTTTTGTTATCTCCTCCCTCAGAGTCTGTTTGACTCTCTTAGGCGCCCTACAATGGGCCTGCCTAATAGGCCTTTGGGGTCCTGGATCCACATGGTACTGCACCAGGGGCTGCACCCTGGGTTCCCAGTGAACATGTCCCCAAACTCCTGTAACACTGCTCGGATTTCTCAAACCTGGGTAGGGGATAGTTGCTGCGACATAGCTACCCCTTTCACTGAGGTGTCAGTCTGAGCCTTACTGAGGAGATCAGTCACCAGATCTCCCTCAGCCTCCTCCTGCAATCCACTGCAAATACTCAGCACAAGGGCCTCTTTATCATGGTAATATTTCATCATGTTAACATGGTACAATTTGTGCCCCTGCCTCCTGCCTAGCAGTTCCACCATGTAGTTAACATCACTGACCTCTCTTTCCACATTATAGGCTCCCTCCCCAGCTACCAGCAGCATCTGTGTCTGACAGGAATAAGATCTATTACTTGCTGCCCTACAGCATGCTCTCTAGTTCGAGCATTCCTGTCATACCAGACCTTTTTCTGCTGCTGGGTTTCTGCCAGGTTCCCCTGGGCCAAGCCCATGAGTTCCCCTAGCCTTGTTCTGAGGTTTAGAACATATGCCACAACACACTCCTTGTGGGTTTCACACTCACCCTCCCACTCATCTCAAATTAAATCTAGAGGTCCCCTCACCCTATGCCCATACAACAACTCAAAGGGTGAAAAACTTGTGAATTCCTGGGAAACCACTCTGTAAGCCAACAACAGACAGGGCAAATATTTGTCCCAGACCCTCTTAAACTGGTCTGCAAAGCCTGTAGCATGGTCTTGAGTGTAGTGTTTAACCTCTCAACAAGACCATTAGTCTGGGGATGGTAGAGGGTGGTCTTTAGGTGCTTCACCCCATAGTACTTCCACAAACAAATCAGCAGATCTGACATGAAATTGGTACCTCTGTCAGTTAGTATTTCTTTTGGGAAACCTACCCTGCGGAAAATCTTTAACAAAGCATTTGCCACCTTTTCTGCCTCAATGGAGGACAGAGTCACTGCCTCAGGGTATCTGGTAGCATAGTCTACTACCACTAGGATATACTTCCTCTCTGTGGAACTTAGGGTACTCAGATGCCCCACAATATCCATAGCTACCCTCTGAAATGGCTCCTGAATCACAGGCAAACACATCAGAGGAGTTTTCACCTTGTCTCCTGCCTTGCCTACCTTTTTGCACTTCTCACAGTATCTCACAGTCTCTATAATATCCTGTTGCATCTCTGGAAATCCCAGGTTAATAAACATTCTGCATAATATGTCTCTTTGTATGTTTTATGCCCATATGACCTGCAAAGGGAATATCATGGGGTATGGCTAGAAGTGCCAGATGGTAGGGTCTGGGCACTTCCAACCGCTGTATTCTCTCACCCTCTAGCCCTCCCTCATGGGTCCACTCTCTATACAGTAATCTTTTGTCCCAGTATATAGATTCCCCCTTTCCTTGAGAATCAGGTGCCTCACTAGCTACCCCCCTTAGGACTTGTAATGTAGGGTCTGAGAGCTGAACCTGTCTCAACTCTCTCTTTGTGACCCTTCCCAGCTCCCCTTCCACAGGAAGTCTGGTATCCTCTGACAGTGGTGCCTCACTGTCAGCCTGGGTTCTACTACTCACCTCTGCCCTTGCAGTCCTAGGGAACATCAGTACCCACAAGCAGCTGTGGCTCACCTTCAGACTCACTGCTACAGGGTAGCTCCCTCCCTGAAGTAACCACCTCACCAGTCCTGGCTGCAAGTGTGTGGTCTGTCTGGGTCTCTCCTAGGCTACCAGACTCACATGCTTGTCTCCAAGCCCGACTGTGTGTAATTGCATGAACACATGGTACTGCATTATCAAAATCATTCCATATCAGGACATCTGCAGGGATATCCTCAAACCTACCTACTTGCTAGCTTCCTTTTCCACCTTCCCAGTCAAGGTGAACCCTAGCCAAATATATTTGGAATGTGGTCCCTCCTAAAGCTCTGACTGGATTAACCTCCCCAGGCAAGTAGTGCTCCTCTCTAACCATTGCAGGCTTCACAATGGTTATGTCAGAGGCTGTGTCTCTCTTAGCAATGGTGTCTTTGCCATTCACTAAGATAGGATATAACTGATTGTGGTATTTTGGTACCCTTGTTGTCTCAAGACAACCTACTGTTAGCATTTTGTCATTCCCACTTACTGGAACTCCCACCTTTTTTCCCCACCTTGCCTCTGTGGACATCTATATACCACATGGGCCCACTGGTTGCATTTAAAACATCTAACCCTAGGTCCTGGACATGTACCTGAAAGTCCTGGACATATACCTGAACTAGTGGCTTCCCCTGCTACTGGCAGATTCAGTTGGGGCAGTCTGAGCTGCCCACCATGTGTTCCCTTAGACCCATGAGCAGCACTGGGTGCCCCTTCCCTTTGCAGGGATGCCCTGCTTGCTAGTTATAGGTCTCCCTTCTTCCCCAACTCATCTACAGTAAGGCATTGTCTATCAGCTAACCAGATTCCTATGTCCTCAGGCAAAGTGCTAAGGGTTTGTTCTCTCACCAAAAGGTGTGCCAGCCCTTCAGAAATGGCAACCTGACATCCATTCACCCATCTATGAAAATAAGTGCTTAGTTCAGCAACATATTCACACACACCTCCATCTGCCTTGTGTCTATGCACACTAAACTTTTTCCTATAAGCTTCAGGTGTTAACTGAAAACATTCTAGCAAACTGCTCTTTACAACATTATAATTTAAACAGTCATTATCAGACAGTTTGGAAAGAAGAGTTACAGCTTTACCATGGCGTAAGGGGGTCAGGAACCATACCCAGAGCCCTTGGTCAACATCATACTGTTTACATACCCTCTCAAACATATGAATGAAACTATCAAAATGATCTCTCTCTGTAAATTGTGGAAGACATTTAGTGACCTTTGCTGCCTCTGGGATTTGGTTACTCCCTTCCCCATTACCTCCATGACTCTGGGTAAGAGTCAGCATCTCTTTTTCATATTGCCTCTGCCACTCCTTCTCGTCACCTTCCAGGTGTAGCAGTTTCTCATTTTCCTCAGTCTCTAGATGCCTCAGTCTCTCTGCTGCCTCTATTTCCAAATGCTTGATCTCCAACTCAAGTCTCTAAATCCAGATGGATTTTTAAGTTCTCTGTTTAAAGTTTGAGCTGTTCACTTTCTGAGAGTTGTACATCTCCATGGTCAGTCTGATTGTCCTCCTGGTTGCTATTCTCTGATGTAGCTGTGACTAAAGCTGCAATCATTTCTGCTTTAGTCAGGTTGGCATGTACCATTCCTTTGGCCTGGCACATCTCAGCCAACTGACTCCTTGTCAGCTTGCCATACTCCTCTGCTGACATGCTTTCTTGGTCTCTCTGACTAACTAAGCTAACAAAAGAAATAAAACAATTATGATATGAACTCTGAATGTTCACTGTGTGGTTGATTTAGAGTACAAAAACACCTTCAGTGATCACTATACACAAGCTACAGAAATTCAATATCCATACCACTACAAGCCAATTAATATGTGATGTGGCTAACTCACCCCTATCAACCAATTAAATATTTGATGTGGATATCCCACCACTGCCAAACAATTAATATGTGACGCCCCTGTACTGGCCCAGTAATCAAGGAGTCTCAATCCTCACCACTGGCACCAGTGAGGAAAGTGCACACTGGGATGATAAGTACATACACAGTAAAGTACAATTTTCCTTAAGAGCACACAGAGGTCGCAGTCAGTCTGGGGCTGGTTTCTCCCTCTCTCTCCAGATCCCCAATAAGACTCACCACTGGCACAGTTATAGTGTTAAGATCTCAGCCAGAGGTCAAGCCAAAACCTCCAACACTCTCTCTGTCCAACCAGTGCTTTATGTCCCTGGCCAAGTAGCTGACACACACACACTATGAGATTTGATTTATATACAAGCACACACACACTCCTGGGAAAGGCTGGCACAGGTTCACTAGCTATGCCCCCTTCTGCCCAGACTATAAGGTAGTAATCACTGCCAGAAACCACCCTTACTTATCAGCTACTTTAAAGCCCTTCCCAAAGGGTGACCAATTTTACTGTGTAATGTTACTATTATCCAAATGGTAAGTGTGACCCAACTAAGTCTACTCAAGAGTGGCCTACACAGTGTTACCAAATACATATGCAAGTTCTCTAAGAGCTTAAATATCTCTAAACAAACCAGCCACAATTAAAATGTTTAAATATATCTAATAATAAATAATAAAACACAAGACAATACTCAATAACTCAATACAAGTGACAACAGAGTTCAGAATCACAGGAAATATTTTAAAACAACATTGCTGGACAGTCTCACATAAATACAGAAAACATCTAGACTGATCTTACTATTTTCCTAACTATCTCTATGAGAAATACTATTATCTAAGTCTTACTTACAGAATGAGGCAAATGCAAGTGCTGAATGGACGTTTACAGGTCCAGAGACAAATACAAAAGAACAGACTTTCTCTCTGAGATAGTTCTTAAATTACTATCAAACATTTCTGCTGGGTTATCTCAGATTACATCATTCTTGTCACTTCTGCCTTCAGTTACCAGGGTAACAGAAACTTTAAAATTAATACCTCTGTGTCAAAAATACTTATCCCTAAGAAGTTGCCTGGAACTGGAAGTCGTAAAACCAGTTAAATACTTATACCCTTGAAACCTGTAATTATTTCTGTTTCCAGACAATAGACAGAATTTCTAGCTGCAGACATTCTGTCTCTTTTCTATGGAAAACATAGTAGTAAAACTCTTTACTTGTCAACTTATTTTCTTAGAGTTTTGCAAGTTAACTCTGTATGTTCCAACTTCTACCATGAAAACATACATTTGCATAGGCATATAGTCCATATACATTTATGCTCTTCTCCAGCAGGGTGCACTGTGGTTACATTTTTGAAGCTAATCACATAACATACAGTTTACTTACATTTGTAAGACAAGCCTATGGATCATATTAATATTTACAATGATAGAATTATTTACAAAATTCTAGCTAGCTGGGCTAGCAGCTTCACATATACCACCATGCTTACATAATCCTCAGAGTATATTATATCATCACCTAGTTAAGCAACAGTTTATTTGGCAAAGGGCCTTAGGACTCTGTATGCTAATCTTTGAAAGATTGCAGGGGCACCATGTAGTTAAAAAGTGAGGATGGTATACTGCAATAAACCCATGAGTCATTGGAAATGTGGTCTTTTCCCCTAGATTCAGTTGTTGAGGGAATTTGCAAGTACTCCTTTGTTAGATCTAATATGATGAAGAATCTTGCCTTCTCTACTCTATTAGTTCATCTTGCCTAGTCATTGAACATTTATCAATTTTTGAAATGCTGTTCAATTTCCTAAAATCATTGTAGAACATAATTTCTTCATAAGGCTTTGAGACTAACATATGACTAAAACTATGGGTTGTTTCATTCACTTTTTGATTCCTCTTTCTCTGTCATGTCATGTATTTTTCATAACCTTTCTCTGTGACTCAGTTATTCTATAAGATTTTAAGTTAACCTTTTCTCCTGGAATGGCCTCAGTTGTGTTAAATCAGGCTTGTTCTGCCAGATAGTTCTAAAAATACTTCCTTATTTTAAAAGAAAATCTCTTGTCTATTGTTTCTGAGGTTTAAACAGTATGTCTTCTACCTACTCTGCAGTCAGAGAGGGTCATCTTTTTTTATCCACCAGTTCCATCTGTTTCTCCCTAATGACAGAGGTCTGCACATCTTTTTACATTTTCAGAGTACAGATATTGTATACCTGTTCTTGCCTTCTATAACCAGTCTCTCTAACCTTGCATTTTGCAGGGTCTGCACTATGTATTCCCATACAAATAGACATCGACTTTTGTTATAATCTGATAGAGTTTTCCATCACACATTTAAATGTTTTTTGTTTTTTCTTCTTCCCAAGTTTCCCTGGCAGTATCTAATAGTCCACAGGGAGTCTTGCCATTTAATATTTTCTGCTTCATAGGCGGTAATAACTTATTCCAAATTAATTTATGTAAATACATGAGACTTTAGGTATCTTTTGTCAGATAATTATGTACTTGTAAAATGTTTAGACTTCTAAACTGCTTTTTATAGACTATTGATTGCTCATCCTGGTTGAGGCCTAATTGCAAAGAGGAAGTATGGCATTACCTAGTCCTTGTTTTTACCATCTTCCTGCAAAACATTTCTCACCATAGATTTTAATGTTCAGTTAAAATGCTCCACTAACCATTTGTGTAGTATGCTACATTGAGGGCTTTGACTGCTTGAGCATAACACATTGACTGAATTGGTGCATTATTCTTGACATAAATGTATTCCCCAATCACTGAATATATACTTCAGTATCCCTTCTCAGGAAACTGATAAGACTACCTCCCTAGCAATATATTTAGCTTTAGCTTTGCAGAGGGTGATAACTTTGGGATACTTAGTTGCAGAATTCAAAATAACAAAAACAAATTAAAACCCATTGCTGCATTTTTCCAGTATCCTCCACTATATTCAATGGCATTTCTAAAACAGCCATTGAAATCAAAACAGCTTTAAATCTGGGCGAGGGTCCATTCTATGACAATCAGGGCATCCAGAACTAAGGTTCTCAAATTCATTTATGATTCCTGGCCAGTAAAACTTTAGCAGGATAATTTTATTCAGTTCCTTCTCCTAAAACTGTAGCAAATTGCTTTGTTCAAAGTTATCTTCTTGTTGTGTTTTTTTTTAAGTTTAACTGGCTTACTTGGAAGTTTGCTATTGCTGCATTTTCTTCAGAATCAGTCTGTCATGAGGTAAAATGCATTGTGTCCTCTCCTACCAATACAGGCACTGGGTTCTCAACGTTTAACTCATCTCCTAAGAAAGCAGCTCATACCAATATTCTACAGTTACTATTTAGTACCATATTCATTTTGTCTTGTTCTTTTGCCTTTTGGATCACATGCACAATCTATGCCTTCTGCTAGTGTTTATGTATTTTTGGCTCAATAAGAATATCAGTGGGGGTTTGTTCAAAGTATATTGCCTCTCAGCATACACTGCATTATTATTTTTATATGTGTTGCTCTCTGTCCCTCTCTTTTTCTCTCTTTCTCTAAGGATATTTATCTTCAGTTTTGCTTTTATTTCCTTTACTTACAGACACCCATTACCTAGAGCCTTCTCTTATCCTGCTGCCTAAAGCCTTCCTTTATTTGAATATTCTGTTTTACATTAACAGAATGAAAGGGACTATTTCTTCTTGCTTTACTGCACTAGTGAAATCTTATTGCTAAGGTTCTCCTTCTTATCACTTATCTGCTGGTTATGATTAT
This sequence comes from Protopterus annectens, assembly GCF_019279795.1. Classification (NCBI taxonomy): domain Eukaryota; kingdom Metazoa; phylum Chordata; order Ceratodontiformes; family Protopteridae; genus Protopterus; species Protopterus annectens. Next base: position 690,138,758 of record NC_056745.1, on the reverse strand, counting down.
TCATTCCTGCGACTTTTTTGCTTTAGCTTGATAGAAATTTAAGAGTTTTGATCAGACTGTGCATTTTCTTTACTTCTTAACTTCACTTACTTAGAATACACTATCCTAGTGAGTAATTATTTCTCAATTCTGGTAGTCATTTCTACTTCCTGCTCTGTAACATTTTCAGGCTACAGTGACCTTTCATTTCCCACTTTCTAACATTTTCAGATTGGAATACTTTACTGTGCAACTTCATTAGTTTTAATGGTTATGCTCTTATATCCTGCCCTGCCATAGGGGTGTGTTGGTATATCTCTTTAACTGTAGTATGTTCTTTCTCAATGTCTGACTCCTGAGATCATTTTTTCTACTATTATGGCTCTCTTATATTATGTTTTAGTCTTTGTTGGATTCATAGACTGTTATGAATATGTCTAGTGGTTGCCCTACCCCTTTTCCAGGTTAGGCAGAGTTGTATCTGTAACCTCATTCACTTGCTAATTCCAATCTTCACACCGATTAGGTAGTCTCTTAAAAGGATGACCTTTTGACCATTGCCTCCACAAGTCTTTAAGTTGGGGAAAATATTTCCCTATGTGCTAAACTGGAGACTACAGCAAAAGGATAATCTATCTTTCTAAATGCAATTTACATTTCTAATTATGTGACGAGATACTGTTTTTATCTGCATGAATGTAGACCACCTCAACTTTTTTTTTTTTTTTTTTTTTTTTTTTAGTACGGGGTCTTCTTTTTACAAACAGACTGTGCCTTTATAAGCATAACCATGTTTCCTGAGTCTAGTAGTCCCTGTAGCTTCCTGCCATACGTTAGGCTATTACACCTAATTAATTTTGCAATAACACAACAGCAGAAAGCTGAATCACTTATTTCAGGTATGCAACTGATTGCATTTCATAGTCTAAATGACATCATTAGTTTCCTTTTCATCGTTTATGCTTTTCACTGGTATAACAACACTGTTATTATCAATACAAACTCTAGCTATGTGACCCATTTTCCCACATTTAAAACAGACTATGTCTATGGTTGATACTTTCTTTTTGCTATCAGAATTTGACCCACGCTTTACTATACATTTAGACTACCCAATTTTAAACAGCTTCATTGTATAACAATCTGTCTACCACTGCATCCAAATTCTACAACATGTTTAGGGTCAATTTGAAATAGCCACCTTCATAAAGTAGTAGGCAGAGCTTTTTTAAATTTGTCAATGACTATAACTTTTTATCATTTTACTTTTAATCATTAGGATCTAACTGTATTTAAGTACATGCTTTAAATCACATAACAGATGTTATCAGTTTAAGATAATATAGCCCAATATGAAACTTTTGAGCTTGTGTCTCATAGGTAACACCAGAGAGCGAGCAGTGATTTTTTAACTTTATTTCAGTCTTTATATTCAGTCCCTTCCATGTCGATGAATAACTTTAAAAATTCACCAGTTAACTGGGCTGGGAGGATTCCAGCCCATTCACTTGGGCCCCATCACTTCTGGTAGGTGTACTGCTTGGTTATGAGGTATACCTTGAGGTCTTCTTCCTGGTTCATTGATAAAAAGGAGGGACTGTCTTTAGCATCACTGTGGACTTGACAATCATCATCATACTCTGAGCTGCACACCAGAAATAGTCTGAAGCAGCTGCTCCACAGTCATCATCTTAGAGTCACACTCCACATGAAACCACCCAATATCATATAACTGCTGTCAATACAACTGGGGAAAAAAACATATCAATTAATGGTCTTTCAGGCAGTGGCAGGTATAACTAAGGATCCTTTTTGGCATGTGTGGAATGTGTAGAACATCAGTCTATAAAATATTGTCATTTAAATTAAACAAAAGAAAAATTCTTGTATAGACCCTTCTTAATTTACAGGTGAAGTATTATAGATGATATAATGGCTGTTTGCTGTTATTTCACAAAAACAAAATAAAAAAATTATAAAAAACATAATCTCTCATATCAGTTTTAACACAAGCGAAGATGCTTTCAACCAGCTTTTTTTCTGGAGTCCTTGTGGAAGATGTCCTGACTTCTTTAGGTTATTCTAGAATGACTTCTTGTTTACAACAGTACTATGTTTACATCAGTGTTATTGTCATTATGCCACTTCAGTTTATCATGCAGCAAGAACTCTCTCTTTGTGCCATTTGCCTTTGGAAGAATATTAGTAAATGATCTACACCTTCAGATCAGGGCTTGTTTATTATATTGCTACTCAGATATGATTTGATCTGGAACAAGTAATTTAAGTAGTTTGTGTTCACATCGCACACCAGAGAATTCTTATGTCTAGCAAAAGTGTAACTTATAAATCCTGTTATAAATCCTACAACTGTAGCTTTGAGATAAACTAGTCTAGTATTTAGACTGCATCTGTATATACATAAATGCTGAAGCATGTTTTTTTCCACTTGGAAGCTTAACTAAATGGTGCTACGTGTATTTTTTCACTTAGAAAGTGGTAATAAAAAAAAAAGCTTGACCCTAAAGGATGAGACTGGAAAAATACATTAAAGAAAAAAGAAACAGAATGGCAACTTAGGTTAGCTGCCATGTTTTCCTCAGGTTTAAATGATGCAGTTTCTTTTGCACCCATCTTACATGAAAAAGCAAGTAAAATATAAAAAATATATAAAATTCATGTAAAGTGGGCAGATTTGGGAAGTTATATTTTCATATATAAAGTTTTTTCACATTATATTTTGGGTCTATGTCAGAACGATGAAAACGCAAAGTCTCGAACGCTCACATGAGTGAATAATTAGAAACTCGAAATTGGTATTGTGGGGGGATGTGCCCCCCACTCCCCCCACTAAATATATATTCCTACTCCGAGATTGCACTACAGTGAGGAAAGGGCAAATATTCTGATCTTCACTGTACTGTGATCCCAAAATACCAATTTCGAGTTTCTGATTATTCACTCGTGTGAGCGTTCGAAAGTTTGCATTTTCGTCGTTCTGAAGTGCACGCTATATTTTTATAAATATATATATATATATATATATATATATATATATATATAGTTTGCATATTTGTGCATTTTAACACCTTAACACACACATTGCTTTGTTTTAAGTTCACCATATCCAGGTTTTCTTAAAAGTTAATTGTTTTTTTAAAAAAAGTTAATTAGCTTTTTAATGTGATTGGTAGAGATCTTAAGAGGTAGAGTATTTAAACTGTTTCATTCTACATTGTATTTTGATGGTCTCCTTCTTACTGAGACAAAAGCGTAACATTTCAGCAGCTGCGTTTGTGGTTCCTCGGACTGTTTTTTCATTATTTTATTTAGTTTTCTGGTAATAAAATTTTACAAAGAAGGCAATTGGAAGGAGGAGAAATTTGGCAGAGAAGTGTACTTAAAGTTACATGAAGAAAAAGAACATTGAATATTTCATTTAATATGTACTTAGGAGTGGTACTAAAGTGCAGATAGCAGGCTCTTTCCTGCAAAGTTATTTTAAACAGAGTTGTGCTGATCACTTAAGATTTAACCTTATTAATAGTGTAATTAAATATAAAATGATACTCTAAAGGTTCACACAGATTAGACCATTCATATAATTTAGGTTTAGTGGGGGTTATTTGTTACATTCAATGCACCTTGTATAAACACTTTGCAATGTAGAACATGCATTTCCTCTTGCACACCAGAATATTAGAGACTGTTGAAAAATGCCTAGAGCAGTCCTTAGACATAATGCATTTCCATAAATACCCCATCACATTGCCCATCCTTTCCATAAACACCTTGCTGATTGCCACTAGCCAGATGGCTTGCCACATCCATGTTGGTATGTCCCTGCCATTTCTTGCACCCATAACAATGATGCTGGTATTACAGTAATTCTGTGCCCCTCTTTTCCTTACTAGGTAATCAACTCTCATTCCTTTTTAGTTTATGGTTTGAAATCTCATGATGCCTTCATATAGTTTATTGTCAATTACTTTGCCCTAGTGGCCTGGTGGTTTGTGTGGTCTTTGCTATCTTTAATTAATTATACGTATTTGTTTGCTTTGCTGAACAAGTATACCAGTGTATCTTTATAATGAAGGCCTTCGTAGAAAAGTTGTGTGTGCTATAGAAATGTGCTAGTGCAGAAGTTTCATAAATATAATAATTGTATCAATTACCTCTTAATACAGAAGACAGTGGATTATTTGAAGGGTATTAGTTCACTAGATGCATATAGTTCTGTAGTTATTCTTATGTAAGAAAAAATTCAGTTTGGGTATGTCACTTTGTTTAATGGCAGTTCAGGTGACAGTGCAGAATTAGATAAAAAACATTTCATAGAACATGGTCAGTGCTACAATCGTTCTTCTTTACTCTGACATACAGCATGCTCAGGGTGTATAGCACTATGTGTGGACTGCACTCCTTTGGAACAAAAATGTATTACTTTCAGCTGTTGAGCCAATGTCATTTTGAACTGTAATTATACAACTGATTAGCAAGTACTTTGCACTTTTTCACACTGAGGTAGCAGAACATGCTATATATAAAGTTTGTGCAGTAGATGCCGTTCATTATTGATATGAAGCAAAGTAAACCCAGTAGGCACAATTGCCTTATTAAGGAGCAACACAGGAGCAATACTGATCAATTGACTTGTTTGGAATTACATAGTAAGCAATAGAGACTCAGGGAATCAGTTCCAGGACTTTACAGGAAAGCTTATTTATAGCTCATAGTCTTGTACCGCCGAACTAAACAACCAGACTAATCTGCTGTTATTTTTAGGTTACTCACAACAGTTTAATTTCCATAGTGTTGTCTTCCATCTTTTACAGTTTACAATCTTTTTTGTAGCTGTAAGTACATTACAGCGAAATATAGTATCCACGGTCCTACTGGATTTATCCAAAGCTTTTGACACCATCTCTCACACCCACCTTCTAAATCACCTATCTAATCTCAACCTTTGCCCAAAGACTCTTTCCTGGTTCTCCAGCTACCTTTCAAACAGGTCCCAAGCTTTGAGATGGGGCCAATCCACCTCTACTTTTCTTCCTACCCCTACCGGAGTACCTCAAGGTTCCATACTCGGCCCATTACTATTCAATATCTTTATTAATGACTTCCACAAAGCCATCCCTAACACCAAAATTGTGCAATATGCTGATGATTCCACATTGATCTGCTCTGCCTCTAACCTAACAGACCTCCAAGTCCTAACTCAAAGTGCCTTCTCAACCACTGAAAACTGGATGCTACAAAATCATCTCTCCCTAAATGCTAACAAAACTAAGATCCTCCTTTTCTCCCCCTCTAAATCTTCCTCCCTTGATAAAAACTCATTTCACATTACCAGCCTTAGTAACTCTTCTATCGAGATTGTACCCTCCACCAAACTTCTCGGTGTTACAATTGATGATCAACTAAAATTTAATACCCATATCCAGCTAAACATCAAAAAAACACACATAAAACTAGGTTTACTGTATAAAAACAACCACTTCCTCTCTCCTCATTCCAGACTAACCCTTGCCTCTACCTACCTCCTTCCCTCCCTCTTATATGGAGCTCCCCTGCTCACTAATCTTTCATCCACACTTACCACCAAATTGAAACTATGCTACAACAAAATCTCTAGATTTGCCACAAACGCCAAATCCTCTTCTCATCACTACTCCTCCCTTCACTCCCTAAACTGGCTCGAACTTCCCAATCAACTTAACTTTATCCAAATCACCACAGCCTTCAAACTATTGCTACACCCTTCCAACTGCCCTGCTCTTTCTAATATTCTACAACTTTACACCCCCCTAAGACCACTTAGATCTTCTCAATTAACCTGATCACAGTTCAAAAACCCCAGAGCCCAGCAGGTCAGCTTCTCTTATCCTTTACCCTAGCTAAAAAATGGAATGCCCTGCCCTCATCACTAAGGACATGTACCAACCTTAATAACTTCAAAACCCAACTTCATTCCTACCTCTATCTAAACAGAATCTGCAACTGCACTCTTCAGCCTACAACTCATAAACGTCTTCTCCCTTTACTCCAGGCTAACCTCCTCCTATTTCACCTTCCTATTCCTTTCTAAAAATTATTTAGCTTAGGGAACTAAACAGTAAAACTTGTATTTTCATTATGCACACCTTTTTTTCCTCCTTAACAATAATTGAAATTGTTTAGTGTTTATTCTTTTGTAACTACCTGTTATCTATAATACATACTGTCTATGACTTTGCATGTTAATTGAAACTGTTTTTGTAATCAAAACTATTTAAACTGTTGTATTTCCTTGTTGGAGCTTTTCTCCCCGGGCCTCCACTGAAAACGGGCCCCCAAGCCCAGTGGACCTCCCCGGTAATCAAACTGAAATAAATAAATACATAAATAAATAAATAAAAATAAAGGACCATATTGCTTTGCTGTTAAATCCAGATTCATTATATTATATATTGTGCGTTACAATTATTTATGTTTTTATTTCCAAAACAAAACAGGATGAACTACAAAGAAAGGCAAGAAAAAAGTAGTAGGAAAGACAATTCTAGTTAAAGTGCAATGAGTACTGGAGGGACTGTGGAAGTCAAAGATTATGAGGTATGGATAGGACAGGAAATGGAATGAAATGAAATCAAAAAAATTGTCTACAGTATGTAGACCTTGGTAAAGAAAGCGACTATGGAAAAATGGGGGATTTTTACATTTCATATATTCACTGGGAAGATTTGAAGGACTTATAAGTCAAAAGGAATGAGACTTTGTGAGCAACTTCCACTTCTTATGTTTCCTAGGCTGACTGTTCAGTGGCTCTGTAAGCATTTAAAAAGGGTGTGAGTGCATTTAGAATTCACATACTGATAGAAAGGATTTCTTGGATTCTGCCTTCTTAAATCACGTTGCAAAAGAGTATGATTTCTTTTAGTCCAAGGCTGGCAAACTTGAGAAAAATGTTTTGCAGGGAGTACTTTGTTCCCATGCCTCTTAATCTAGTTAGCTTTAGTCCCCAGTCATTTTTCTTAGATGAGAAATGCAATGCCATTACACTGTAGGTTAAATACAAAAGCTTTTTAACCCATTGGAATTTTTTTCTCAAACTGACCTCTGACTTTTACAACGTGATCACTCAAATTATACCTGATACTGTGAAGTCAGAAGTTATTACACCTGTTTTTATCATGACAGGTTTGGAAAGTCTGGGATGGTTCATGGTTGCATATTAGGTCACTTTGAAAATATATTTTATAATGAAGCATTTTACTGCATCTCTAAATTTAAAGGTATCCATTAATGTGTGTTCATCTGGGCATCATTTCCAACTCAGGACAGAAGCAAATAATCTAGCCCTCCAAGCCTGATGGGAGGACATCTTTTTCAGAGAGGAAATCCGCTGTAATATAGGTGTTTACCTGGTCTCCCTAAGTGGGAAATCATTCCAGAGAGCTCAAAGTGTGGTTGTTAACTGGCTGCAGGACATAGGAGTCAGGTTCCAGCTTTTTTTTTACTGTTATTAATCAGGCAGGTTTGCAAGTCTCTGTGCTCAGTTACACAGAGCTCTATAATGCTTTTCAAGTGTTTCAACTGTATCCAGAACTATCTAAGCTAAGGATATTTTCTTGATTTACTGCATGTGCATTACTTGTGATCAGTACTATTTTTGAGCATTTCTTTAATTTACGGCAAAAATAGTAATTTCTCTGCGTGTTAGCTTTTCTAGTTCGGTTTGCCTCCAGATTGCCTTGCAGATGGGCAAATTAGCTAGGGACTTTTTTTTTTTTTTGCAGTTGTTTGTTGTTTAGTCTGGACTTCAGAGCTGCTTTTTCTGTGCTTTTACATTAAGAAATTCTGGGATCATTCATCTTGTGGAAAAAGGTGTTTAACTGGGATTGCTAACATAATCCAGAACTGCACTTTGTTGAATGGTGCAACATCAGAGTACAGTTCCAAAAATGGCTAAACATTGAACAGAAACGTAGTGAACTGGCATCACAGACATTGAAAAGCACATGTAATCCAATGGCCACATTTCCATATCAACGAATGTCGAACCATCGATATTAAAATGGTTTGAAATGGGGGCATAAAGACATTTTCATTTTTGACTTTCTGGTTTGGTGACATGAATAATTGTCAGAGTGCACTTTGAGATTATGATAGTAAACCGTTTAACTGGTCTCTTTGAGTTAAGAATCACTCTGTGGAGCTCAAAGTGTGGTTGTTTATTGACTAGTGGACATAGGAGTTAGTTTTCAAGCTTGTTTTCTCTGCCATAAATCAGACAAGTTTGAGCAGAGCTACCCACTAAGCAGTGATGTTTAGCAGTGCCCTGTACAGTAGTAAATGCCTAGACAGTAACATTTCTCTATAAAGTTAGGGTTAGGTCTGAAACCCTGTTAAACAGTGTGACATTGTGTGGAATTAAGCTTAGAACAGCTAGCTTGCACAAGGAATAGCACTACCATATTCTACCACTATATAACATCTTGCCCTTAACCCAGAAATTAGTTTATATATCGAATAGCACTACCATATCCCAGCACTAATAACATCTTGCCCTTAACCAAAGAAACTACTCTAGAAGACCCCTCTTAAAACCCAATACTTAATCCTAAACAGCCCACCCTATTACATGACCAGGCAACATGAATATGCAATTTTCAAATCCCTTTTTGGCTAGCTTGGTAGATTTCGGCATCCTAAGGCAATGTAGCAATTGTCTCATGTTCTCAGACAGCCTGTTAATTTCTAAAGAAAATAACATAATATGGGAGGATTGTAAATGCACAACTTCCTTGGAGACAAAAATCTAGCATACAAATGAGATTGTCAGAAATAGCCTCCTACAATATTCACACACACAGATTGTCTTACACTGAGACATTTCAAAGAAACTATCCCAAATCTCAAAGACCTCCAAAACCATCAAAAAGCAACACTGCTCCTCAGAAATCACTAACACACACACACACCAAAAGCAACACCAAACATCTCACTTAAGCCTACACCCAGTGGTCCCCTAAGAGCAAAGTCCATAAAGTAGGCATATACTTTGCCTAATACTCTTGTCATTGGGACTTCATTGTGTGACACACAGATGCCCCACTCACCAGGTTAGACAAGGAGAAGATAATGGTTAGTTGTCTATCTGGAACTAGGATCTGCAATATCATGCCCACATTCAAGTTACTGCACTCCCAGGTACCTATATGATTCTATCATAGTCCATGTGGATGTAAATGACCTGAGACATACCTCACTGAACTATAATAAAAGAGACATAATGGATCACTTGGCATACATGTCACAGACAGGTATGACCCTTGCATTAAACAGAATTCTACCTTCACAAAGGACGATGCCATAGTATGAACATACAATGATTGATTTTAATAATTGTCTTAATTTCTGGTGTTACTCCAGGGGAATTTAGTATATGTTAGCATGGGAGGACATGGTCAACAGACCACGTTGCTTTGCAAAGGATGGACTGCACCTGTCCTCCTTGGCTTTCAGATATTGGCTAAAACTTTTATCTACCCCTTTAGAGTTTTTTTTAAGGAAATGCCAAAAAGACAAAACTATCAACATAGTGAAAAAGTCTCCAATAAACCTTAAGGCATTACTGCTCAGTGCTAGGTGCCTAAACAAAAACTTCCACACCCTTCAAGCCCTCAATCTGGAGAATGTAGACATCTGTGCAGTGATCAAGAGTCATTTTAAATTAGTAGAAAGTGTCCAGTAGTACAAGACTATGTAGCCTTCCAGATCTTTAGACCAACAACAGCACAGACTGGGGCCAAAGGTGGAGGCGTCTTGATCTGCATTAGCAGCAAACATACCTGGATAAAGAGGATGATACTATGGAGCTAATTCATGCGCGAGTCACCATAGATAAGGTTCTTCACCATATTATGGCTAGCTACAGGTCACTATTTATGTCCCTGGAATCTTACAACTCTTAACTAAACCTTAAAGAAGTTCTCACCATCCAACCAAACACCCTATTCATGGGCGACTAACTACCCCTCTAGAGTGGAAAACGTACACTGCCTCAAACACACAGACACAGCACTTCCTAGACTTTACTAACACAAACACCCTGGAAAACATAGTGCACTCCCCAATCAGAGGTTCAAACATACTAGATCTGGTACTCATCAACATGGGAGAGTTGCACCTCCACCCACAATTTGCCTCCTTTGAAGTAAAAATCAATCCAGAAAACCCACCTAAACCAGTAACAGGAACTATTATAAGACAAACTGAATCCTATTAAGTGATAGTATGTCAAAATCCAAGGCTCCCCTAACCTCGATACCACAGCTACCTTTGTAGTATCATTCACTGAGTCCCTGCACAAACATATGAATGGTTACATAGAGACTGCCATACCTACCAGACGTAAACCCAAAACAAACCACACTGATGGAATTCTCACCTAAATAGGGTATATATAATAAAAGTAAAAAAACTCATGGCCAAAATCAGGAAGAGCAACTCACTTAAAAACAAGTATTGGGAAAATGAAGACAGAAGAATTAATGGAATCTCTCTTATAGAACTAAACAAGAAAATAAGAGGTCTAATTAAGTCCAACAAAGCCAACTACACAAGGCCTTCTTCAGCTATGTCCAAAACCTTAAAGGTAACACACAGCAGTCTGCTGAACTGCTGGTGAAAGGTCCCACCTTCACTGATCAAGGTGACATAGCAAATCTACTGGCTGATAAATTCACATCAAACTTCATCCCCCCCACTCCTCCCCTGCTCCACCAGGTAAAATCCCCTCCAATCCACTACTCCAACTATTAGCAGAGACTAATTGCTGGAAGCACTCACTGAAGTCAAGAAACCACCTCCATGGGTCCTAACAACATCCCTGATTGTCTCCTGAACAGTATAAAACAGATCCTATCAGGACCATTTGAAACACTGTTCAACTATAGCCCTGAGAAAGGCTGCATTTCAAGTGAATGGAGGACAACAACAGTCAGCCCCCCCCACAAGGGAGGACCATCAGCTGATCCAGGGTCTAACAAGCCTAATATGGAAAGTCATAGAATGAATTATCATGGCAATGATAAACAAGGGCATTGGCAACCTACAGACACTGGACCCTAGACTTCTTTGATACGGTCACCAAGGCAATAGACAAGGGTGAAACAATGCATACTAAGTATCTTGACCTAGCCAAGGCATTCAATACAATACTCCAGTCAGGCATGTTGATAATCTCCCTGAGTTAGGCATAACTCCCTACATAACTCGCTGAATTGCTGGCTGGCTCACAGACATGACCCAAAAAGTTAAGACTGATGAAACCACCTCCACTGAGAGACCAGTCACCAGCTGAGTACCTCAAGGTTCTGTGCTGGGTCTGCTCCTGTTTGGCATCTACATTTTAGAAGTCAAGGCTAACATTCAAATCCTCTGGCTCACCAAGTTCACAGATGAGTGTAAACACTGTACACCGGGAGCTATTATAGAGTCTTCCCAAGACACCAACATCTTTTAAGAGCGTTTAACACAGACAAATGACTGGTGCTAAAGCTATGGCCAAAAAATGCATTATAATGCATTTTGGGAAACTGTAAACTGAAGTTAATTACTCCATTGATAAAATTCCCCTAATAGTCCATCCAGTAGTAAGGGATCTGGGAATATAAACAGACAGCAATCTGGCCTTTGACCAACATGTAGCTAAGATAGTAGGAAAATCATTATATAGGTAAGGTTATAGCACAATGGTCCAAGGAAATTATAATACCACTCTATTCCATGACTCTAACTAGATGCTTGCAATGGTTGGAATGCCCACAAAGGTTTCTCACCAGGAGATTTCAGGGTATGAATTCCCTGTCCCACACTGATCACCTAAATAATCTATCTCTATATTCAGTCTCCTAAAGCTGCTGAAAGGGGATCTTTGCCTAGCTTACAGGGCTTCATCTTTTGCACATATGGAAAACAAACAGCACCAGAAACACTAGATCAAGGGATCTGTACTTCATTTGTGGCATAAACAGAATGCACTGGAAAGACAGATATGTGTCCCAAAGGATCCTCACACTATGAAATAAGCTTCCCATCCATGTAAAAAGTTCAACCCTGACCTTATTTAAGTGAAACTTTGACAAATGGATGGAAACATTGTAAATTTACCTGGGTCTGGTCCTTATGTCCCATATGGACAGAGGCCATCAGTAAGAAAAGTATTATCCTAACACCCCCCCTACAAATCCTCCTTAGTTACCTCCCTACTAGCATTCCCCCCCCATATAGATGCCAATGATACTCAGGACCCAAATGGTTTGTGATAAGTGGTTAGGCTTGTAAGTGCCCCAATGGTAGCTAGTTTAGTAACAACCTATTAACCTGTGACCCTATGAAATATATGAAACTGATTCAGTGATATCATTATTAATGATACTGCTGTAGCAAATAATTCTTCAAATATACCATATAGTACACTGTGCCAACCAAATTTATAGTGCTGTGGCTAGCTCCATGGTAAAAAGAGATAAAGCCTTGAATGTGACCCAGAGACCCCAAGACTGATTAATAGACTGGGCACTGGAAGAGGTGACAGGAGATGGTGTGACTGAGTGACTAATACCATCACAACCATTCTTAGGAAAGGAAGACAGCCCTATCCTATGCAGTACTCACATTTAATAGAACATGGTACACAGTATGCCATCTGTTACACAGTATGCCATCTATGTACCAGAATATTAAGCATGTTTCCGTCAAGCTACATCCATGCAGTAGCCTTTAATGTGCATGTAAGTATACATACAGCCATTGGCTGGATTCTCACTCTGCCTCGTATCCATGGCAGCTATCAGGAAGTTGGATAAGGAGCACAACATAAAAATCTGATTCAACTATGATTATCAGCTCTCTGTTTTCTATCCATTATCCTTACTGCCTGACTAAATAAAAAGATTGGGTTACCTAACATTATTTCCCTTTGTAAAGAGGAAATCCCCTTCATAAGTAATGTGGGGTGATGAAGACTGTAAACAGAAGTGAGGAAAGCACTTTCTACTTCTGTTGACAGCAAACTGGTTAATGCAGTCATGGGGTACCAGTTAGGAATAGTTACTGCTACTAAAAATGTAATGGAACTATGGAAAACCACAGAAGGATAAAAGGCACCAGGGATTATCATCAGGATTAACAAACTCAGAGAGCTGCTTCAGGATTAAATATTTCAAACAACCCCTAATAAAAGAAGTGGAGTCAAACAGTTCAGAAAGAAAATGAAAGTCAGAGAAAGTCTGCAGCATGTTATAGCTATTAGGATTAACACAGAAAAATTACCTCAAGTAGAATTAATGGAATCAGTTAACTTTTCAAAGGGCTAAATAACTTAGAAAGTTCATAACAATTAAGATAGTTGGGTGACCGTGCATGCTCAGTAGGATCTTTCTATCTGAAAGATGTCATACAGTCAGGGGGCCCAGCATAACTTATTGTTTCATAAGCCTTACTTCAGAACTGAAAAACTCAGATGAACTCAGTCATGATTTAAAGATAAAGTACACATAGTCAGTATTCAGAGTCAACTTCAATCCACAACAGAGCTCATAAGTTCATAGGAGGTTATTAAGCTACCGGCTCTAGAACCTTTATTAGCCTAGCCATGTTATTCCCAAGCATCTCCAATTGTTCTTTTTTGGGGTACTTAAGAACAAATTTATGAATAGAATGGGTCTGTGAGCAACACTGACTACCCCTGTCCATGAGAGAGAAGGGTGCCACCCCAGGGGTAAATTTGCAGTCTCCCATCCAACTATCTAGGTTGTGTTTGAATAGGATCATCGAGGAACTCAGTTTTATATGAATAAGGAGTCTATTCCAGAGAGGTGGCAGTATCTGGGAGACATAGCTGTCTCTCCAGCATGATCTGTTAATGTCACAAGCTAGGTTGAGATCCCTAGAGTGAGTGACTCTTGAGCCATTTGACTTGCAGATGTGCAGCATTTCCATTAGGGCAGGGGTGGAGATTGCCCTATAGCCCAGGCACAAGTCACCTCTCAGCAGCCTATAAGATACAGAGTAAAGTGTAAGGGCTTTCAGCCTGTCCATGTAAGTTCATGGTTTGGAGTTCCTGTATTTTCTTAGAGGGAAACCTCTGAGGTCTCTCCAGATGCTGCAGGTATCTGGTAAGATACATGTAAAAGAGTGCATTATACTCTATTAGTGGTCTGATGAAAATCAAGTACATGGAGTTATAACATCCCTTGAACTGGATGCTATGCCCTTGCTTATGAGGTATACTACATAGAAAGTTTTCCTTACAACTGCGGAAACTTGGTGGTCAAAGTTCAGATTGCTATCAGCCTGTGTTCCCAAGTCTCACACCACTGGGTTGGAACTCAGGTGGGTGCTGTCAATATTGTAATTTTTAGGGAATTCTATTTTATCAAAGGGAATAATAATGCATTTTTTGCATTTTGTTTTAGTCCATGGCTTTGGCACCAGTCATTTGTTTGTGTTAGCTCTTCTTGTAATATGTTGACATTGTTATGGGACTCAATGATTGCTCCCAGTTTGAAGTCATCAGTGGACTTGGTGAGCCAAAGGCAATCTACTTTGGCCTGGACTTCTGAGAAATAGATGCCAAACAGTAAGGGGCTCAGCACAGACCCATGTGGTACTCCACTGGTCTGACAGGTCTACTGGTGGAGGTGGAGTCACCAATTTTGACAGAGTGTGTTCCATCGGTGAGCCAGTTGGCTACCCATCTACTGGTGGAGGTGGAGTCACCAATTTTGACAAAGTGTGTTCCATCGGTGAGCCAGTTGGCTACCCATCTAGTAACATAAGCGTTAATTCCTATTTGGGAGAGTTTCTCAATGATGCGAGATTGGAGTGTTGTGTCAAAAGGCTTGGCAAGGTCACAATAGGTTGTGTTCAATGTCTTACCTTTGTCCATGGCTTTGTTGACATTCTCAAAGAAGTCTACTAGGTTTAATAAGCATGATCTACTCTTAACAAAGCCATACTGGGTTGGATCCAGTGTTTGGAGACTGCCTATGTTCTTGTTGATAAGATACATGATAATTCTTTCCATGGCCTTGCAGATGAGGCTGGTTAGACTTATGGGTATGTAATTTCCAGGGGCAGTTGATGCCCCCCCCCTTTGTGCAGGGGGATTACTGTTGCTGTTCTCCATTCTGCAGGCACATAGCCATTTCTCAAGCTATGATTAAAGAGGATGCCAAGTGGGTCTGCTAGTTCTTGTTTTAGATTGTTTATTAAACAACCTGGGATATTATCTGGTCCCACTGAGGCTGTGTTTTTGGCCTTGGTGAATGCAGAGATTACCTGTTGTCTAGAGATAATAGACAGAGGACTGGTGTCAGGTATCCCTGGGATAAGGTAGGTGGGGGTAGGGGGTGAAGTTTGCACCGAATCTGTCAGCTAGCAGGTTGGCGATATCTTCCTGTGTAGTATGAGTGATCCCTTCTACAACTAATTCAGCACATAGCTGAGCATTCCCTTTTAGACTTTGGATGTAGTTAAAGAATGCCTTATGATTATCCTTGGCTAGGGATGCAATTTTAGTTTCATAATTTGCTTTAGAAAACTTAACAAGATTTCTTCTTTTCTTGTGTAGGCTTAGGAGGGAACCCTTCAACTGCAGAGTGATATCCCTCTTGCTTTTGGACAGCAATTTCTTCCTCTTGTTATATAATCTGTTTATACTTGGTCTACCATGGTGACTTGCTTTTACGGGAAGACCTGGTTTTGATCTAGTCAGGTGCAGCAGAGTTTATGCAGTCGCTTACGTTTTTGTACAGGGCATTTGTATACACTTCTGCATAGTGATCACTGGTGTCTGTGATTGTGGGTGGTATGAAACTTAGTACACTGTAGTTAGCTTTGGTGAACTTTTTTATCATTTTTGTTCCTGTGAGCATGTTAGTTCCAGTAGTTACTTCAAATGAGACTGATCTGTGGTCTGACCTAACCAGGGAGGGCATCACCCATGGGGAAGTACAATGACCCCCCCCCCATGTTGGTGACTACTATGTCCAGAACATTACAGCCCCTAGTGGGGGTGCAGACTATCTGTTCCAGAATATTTGTGTTAACAAAGTCCAGGAACCTCTGGGCAAGCATGTTTTTGCTCATGTATGTCCCCAGTCTATGGAAGGATAGTTGAAATCTCCCATGACTAAGGTGTTGGGTTGTATGGCGAGGGATTCCAATAACTGAGTTAATTGATGCAGGCACACACAACATATGAAGTTAAATGACTGAAATCTTCTTGGGCTGTGCACTTTTGAAAAAAAAAGTTAAATTTAGTCTTCAGCACAACTACTACCAGCTGGGTTGAATTAGCGCTAATTTATCCCATCATATCCATTACTACGCTTGCTACTCATTCATTGTGTTGAGCGTTACACAACACTTTTAAATAAGCTTTTACCACAAGTCAAAGGAATGCCAGCAGTCATAGTGTTCACTGTTGCTTAAAATAGCTTTGTTATTATATACTCCCTAATGACAAAACAAATATACATTCAGATCTGATTTTATTTGAAAAGTACAGATGGAGAAACTAAAGGAATCTCTGCGTCTCTAGTTTATTGAACAAATTTGCTCTCAGCATATGCAGGGTTGCTAATGTCATCTACCAACTACACTACATCAAATCTTCCCTTTTATATTAGATGAAAATATTTTAAGATTTATCTTTTACTTTGAATATATTGATCTATGTCAACCATGAATAATATTCTGATGGAAGCATAGTTTCAAATTTCCCTGCAAGCAGGCTTTATCCTTTATGTTTGCAATTCAAAGAAATTTGCTGCATACAGCATTAGATTAATTTTGCTGCTTAGTATGAGAAAAAGAAAAACATCACAGTCACATGATGAACCTATAATCTTATTAACAGCTCCTGGAGACAAATATGGTATCAAAGCTGCATGCTTCTTTCAAGATAAATGTCTTAGTTAATTCTAAGGTTTGACTTATAATTCTGAAGTTTGACTTATTTGAGGACTGCACTTTTTCATACTGTGACAGTTTTCTGCAATTTTTAAAAAGATTGCAGTTATATGTTTGAATAAGTATTTCTAGGCAAGCAGTTGCCATTTGCAATTATTCATTTTTTCTAGTGTTATTAATATTAGATGTTAATGATTTTTTTCTCTTTTGTTCCCCATAAAACAGAAAGGTATTACAATGATATAATTAAATTCTGTGTTAATGTGCTGGAAGTCCTAGATCCATTCTTACTGCATGTTTTCCAGCCTTTAAAAGTACTTATAACCAGTGATTACACAGTGATGTTCTCATTCTTTCTCTCACTCCATCTCTCTCACACACTCTTTTTCTCATTATTTATATTTTTGCATGTGGCTAGAGTGTGTTGCTGCTCTCCTAAGGTCAGGAAAGCTGTCACTGGAGTGCAACAGGGAATGGTAAGTGAATAAGGTGCATTGTAGAAACACCAGTGCAGTGGTCTTTTTCACTCTGAATGAGAATGTGTCTGTCAGATTCAAGATGGTCAGCATTATCAACAAAATCAGTGTGAGCAGTCAGTAGTCTAGAAAAAGCAGTTTAGACATCTATACATTTTACAAGTCACCACCTATATGACAAAAAAATCACCTAAATCTCATTTATTTACATAAATTAATTTGGAATAAGTCATTACCACCTATCAAGTGGAAAATGTCAAATGTGATACTACAGTTTGATTTGGTCCACACGCTCATAATCTCAACAGAGACTATCTAGTAGCTTGAAGTCACTATTTTGTTAGGCATATACCAAATTACTAGCCTAGGTAACCTAAAATGTTAAACACTTCCAAACTTGGTTCCTGTACTAAATAGTTATAGCTAGCATGTTCTATAGTCTTGCTGATCTTACTAAAAATTCCTGTTCTTAATTGTAGTCCAGAAATCTGAAACAATGACAAGACAATTGTTGTTTCTAGTTCCAATTTCATGTGAGATGAAAAGACACTCCTATGCATGCTACTAACTGGTCATTAGCAGACCATCTTTGTGCAAGATTAAGGGAGGGATTCAGTAATCCTCCGTGTAAGACTAACTAAGTCTTACTCGGAAACGGCAGCCTAAGAGTATGACGTCAGCGCACCATTCATATTCATGAAGGCACACTGACTCAACTCCAAGGCTAACACGGAGTGTGTAGGAGTGCAGGAGGCGTGTCAGACTGCCGAGCAGTCCAAATATCCATGACCCTGCAAGTGCCTAAATCTGCAAATGTCAGCAGATATGAGCGAGTCCACTCAAATGTGTATACCCCCAACACTACACTCCCCCACATTCAAAACCCCTGTACAAATGAAATAAAATGTAAAACAATTATTTTTTTTTATTATTCCTGATATAGCTGCCCGTATTTGCGCGTGTGCGCGCGGGTGTGCCCATTGCTTAGCTACAGTTAGCAGTTTAGACATCGAAGAGGATAATAAACCACTTATATACAAATTAAGCCAAATAGCAATAGTGTAGTGGTAGAGCCTTCGCACAAAGAGGAAGCATTCCCGCTTCGAGTCCCACCACTCCCCTTTCCATTTTCTGTAGGAAATCTGTGCATAAAAATAATTCCTGACATTTACTTTTTAAATTTTATTAAAATGCATTGAAATGGCCTATGTAGTAGTGAACAATATTTTAAATATATATATAAGAAGGTGAAACGGTCATGTATACTAATGAATTCATAAGTAACCTATCTTAAGCAATGTGAAGCACTGCTAAGCAACATTTGCCAGTATTAAGTACATTTAAGAATAATTGCCCATAGCTAAGCACTGCTTTAACTAGCACAATGGCTTTGTGCATAGCTGCGCACCGTGCCAACTAGCGCAATGTCGGACAATGTAGAGCAATGTAGAGCAACGTTGGGCAAAGTTGAGCAAAGTCGGCTAAACACAGCCACACCTCCTAGCTGGTCAGGCCAGTAGTAAAATAAAAAACAATGACAGGCCTCGAACCCGGGATACTGTGCACCATAATCACAGTACTGAACCACTAAGCAATGACAGCTTTTGCTGTTCATGCACTCTCAAGATACATATACATATTAATCAAAGTTTACTCAATGCTAAGCAGGTGTGCACTCAGCTGAGATATTTCAAAACCGGCCAATCACAAATAAGTGCGGGAAATGAGGCATATTTAAGCTCCATAGGTGGGAATAATCGCCATAACTGGTTGTAGCTCCCATCTGCAGTCAGAATGTCCGGTGCTGGAGATGGCTCTCATTTTCGAGCGCAACGGTGGGGCATTGAGGAGTCAAAACTGATGGTTTGGCTCCTCTTCCATCATCATGATGCAAGACTCCTGCAGGGCCAGTTCCAAAGCACTGAGTAAAAAGTGGAAGCCTGGAACAATTTAGCACATGATCTCACCAGTGCCACAGGCATCCCTCGGACTGGTGAGCAGGTCAGACACCACCATGCAGACCTGAAGAGATGGAAGCAGGACCCACTGAACCAATGGATACAGGAGGCCTGTGGAAATGAAAGTAGTAAGTAGCCATGGAATGGAGTATGTAAGAATTGCTATTGTAGTCTATATAATGGACAGGTATGTCTCAATATCCCTTAATTTACTTCACAGCTGCAGGTGTGCGTGCTGCAAATCAGCAAGCCTATGCAGATAGGCTGCTAAGGCTGCACCCGCAGGCAGGTTAGTAATTATTCTGCATGTATTGTTATATAAAATAAGTGAGAGAGCCTGAAAATGATTGTTGTAACCCATTAATAAAGGTATAATACGTCTTGAATAAGTCCTCTGCATGCACTGTGATATCAAATAAATGAGAGAGCCTCTAGAAAAGTGTGTAATGTAATTAATAAAGGTATAATTGCTGGAGTGTGTCTGTGTCACTTACTTCAAAATGTTGTTGTACTCTTGCATTATATAAATAGTACTGTTGTATTAAGCGCTGTCAACCCACACTTGGCCAGGCCCATATAAAGTGGATGAAGGGAGTGCCAGTAGCAGTGAAGCATATATACAGTCAAAAAACAGTAGAAGGATGCTCCAATTTAGCTCGCTCAGCAAAATACAACTAAAAACAAAAGATAAGCGATGCTCCACACCGTAAAACTTGACTAAACAATTTATTTAAGACTATGATAGCGACAAAACAACAAACAGAAATACAGAGGACAAGCGCTTTCAGCTACTAAAGACTTCTTCAGATCCACATTCAAAAAACACTTCAACATAATATAAAGCTTCTATCAGCCAATGACAAATAATATGTAGATATCATGTTTTAGCCTAACCAATAAAGGTGCTTATACAAGCAAATTTATCATCCAATGTACTTGATTATTCTAATGAACTTTACCTAACCAATAAAGGTAAAGATGTAAATCAGACTTCACTTTCCTAAATATCATTGGCTTAAGCTAGCCAATAGAAGTAAAAATGTAAATCAAACTTCTCTTCTGTATGGATCGATAGTTCACATCACATTTATATAAGAAACTACTTGCCAGTATCATTTTTAATACTTTGGTAGTTAAAATACCTATAATATGCAAAATTCACTTAATAAACACGCAGCCTTAAAAGCATATATTAAAACATAGCAGCCTTAAAAGCATATATTAAAACATAAGCAAGCCTTACATTTGCTAAGATCTAAATACTTGAAATTACTGCATTGGCCGGGAATCAAACCCGACCCTCCCACTTGGTAGGCGAAAATTATACCACTAAACCACTTTGAATTATATAAATAAATAAATCATTTCAAACAAATTAAATGAAAGAGCACTGATATAAAATAATCTTACACACATTTAATAAAGCTGTCTCTAGCTTAAAATTAATGCAATGACTGGGAATCAAACCAGAATCTCCCACATAGCAGACAAGAATTCTACCACTAAGCCACTTTGAATTTTGTAAATAAATAAATAGTTTCAGGCAAATTAAATGAAAACGCGCTAATATATAATAATCTTAGATCACTTAATAAAAATATAGCACATAATAGAGCAATATCAGGCTTAGCAATTATTAAAAACTAAATACTTAAGACATAAGAGCTCCTTGATGAAAAAAACTGAAAAAAACAATACAGGCATAAAGGCAGCTTCTTATGAATTATTTCAGTAGCTGATAAAAGCATAAGTCCTAATCTTCATTCTAAAGTCAAAGCCTATATTTAGTTCCCATTTCATAGTTCATCCATAGACACTAAAACGTGATAATAATATAATGGAAGATATAATGAGCAGAATATAAACTATGTAATTAAAAAACTATAAACCATAGTTATACTAGCTGGGCTAAGAGGTAAACTGAACAATTTTTCTATACTTTAAAAATGGCTTGATCGGTACACTTCCATTCAATCCTGGAGGGTGGTCGGCCCGCAGTCTCATAATCCACTTGGATTCCTCACGTTCAATCAGATTAACTAAATCACCTTCTCTTTCATTAGGTTTTAGCTGGGATATAATCATGAAAAGAAAATTATGACCTTCATTCCTTTTTATATGGGCAAATAGTGCATTGGTTTCTTTCTTGGTCCTTATATCTGATAGATGTTTGGAAATTCTTTCTTTCATTTTCATGTTGGCTTTGCCTACATAAAAAGCAGTACAAACTGTACAGGTAGCAATATAAATCACATTTCTACTATCACAGTTAGAACTACCAGAAAAATAAAATACATTCCCTGTATTGGGGTGTGTAAATGATTTAGTACAATTCATTACACAGCAAGTTTTGCAAAACCCACATTTTTTGGTTCCAATGGAGCTCTCTTTTTTCATCTTTCTACCAGGATAAGGACCTGTCCCTTCATTATAGCATAGTAATCTTTTCAAATTTTTCTTATTTTTGAATTGGAAGGTTGGACATGACCCTACTATACCTTTTATCTTGGTATCAGCTGTCAGAACCGGCCAGTACTTCTTAATCACTTGGCATATGGTGTTATGATCAGAACCAAAAGTCAAGCCAGTTCTCATATAATTCATATCTTTTATATTGGCAGGATAGATCTCTTTTCCTGCCTTTCTAGTTGAATACATAGGTCTTCCTTTATTATGTCTCAAACCAATTGCTTCCTCTGCATTTGAATTAACCCTCTTACTTGGATATCCTCTCTGTTCAAAATTCATCAATAAGTTATTTCTTTCATCAATAAACTCTTTTTCATCAGTACAGAGTTTAGAAATCCTAATAGTCTGATTTTCCACAATGTTATTAAAAACATGTTGAGGGTGCATACTGGTATAATGTAACATGTGGTTCCACCACATTTGTTTGCGAAAAAGGCTGGTAGAGATACCTTCCTTCTGATCTAGTCGTATACTGACATCCAAGAAATCCATTTTAACTTTAGAACTCCTACATTCAAACTTTAAAAAATCAGTAGTCTCTGTCAGATAACAAACAAAACTATCTAATTGTTTTCCATCACCTCTCCAAACAATAAAAATATCGTCAACAAAACGATTATATAGAATAATATGTTGACTCTATTGATTCTTTGGATCTCTCATCCATTCCCTCTCCCATTGCTCTAGGACCAGATTCGCATAACTATTGGCACAGGAGGTGCCCATGGCTACCCCCCAGTTTTGCCAATAGTACCTTCCTTCATATGTAAAGATGTTATTGTTGAGAATTAGATCAAGAAGAACACAAATTAGCCTAGTGTTGATCTTTTCTTCAATAAGAAAACTCCTGATGGCTTCCACCCCATAGTCATTGGGTATAGATGTAAAAAGGCTATTGACATCCAAAGTGACCAATAATATAGACTCAAAGTCATTTACATTATGCATGACTTCATACAGTCGATGCAAAAAATCTCCTGTATCCTTAATAACTGCATGGGCTCTGGGAATCAACTTCTTGATTTTTCAACAAACATCGAAATAGGCTCAGTCAGCCATCCTCTGCCTGCTACAATGGGATGTAACGGAGGTGATGTTAAAGTCTTATGTATCTTTGGTAGGCCGTTAATTGAAGGTATGGTAGGATGTTCAACCTCAAAAAGCTCATAAAGTTCTTTATCAATAATTCTGTTCATCAGAAGATCATACAAATCATTCCTTACTCTTTGCTTCATCAAATTCAGTTCATTTTTACTAATGTCACGATAAGTCTTTTCATCATTCAACATTTCCTTCATTGAGAGAGAATAGGCTTCAGTATCCATTACTACCACGGCACCTCCTTTGTCTGCAGGTTTAATAACTATATCATGTCTCTCCTTTAATTCTTTCAATGCTTGACTTTCATCCTTAGTTAAGTTATAGAACTGTTTGTTCTTATGCATCCACCTTATTTCAGCCACTTCTTCCTCAACAACTTGTATAAATGACTCAACCACTGGTAGATTAATGGGAACAAAGGTACTAGGTTTCCTTAGGATGGTTTCATTGCAATCCTGTTTAATTTTATTATCATTCCCAAAGATATATTTCAAAGTCAGGTTCCTGCCAAATAACTTAAGGTCTAAAAGAAACTCATCAAACGATGTTAAAGTTGCTGGTATAAAACTAAGGCCTTTTTCAAGTAAACTCATTTGAGAATCTGTAAGTTGAACTTTAGATAGATTCACAACTAGAGACTGGGCTGCACAATTTTCCTTTTCTTCCTTTCTCTGCTCAGTGACCTTCCTGTTCGAGGAGTCTTGTTCATGATTAATAAAGGAAGTTGTTCAACAATAGGTACATGTGGAGCCCCTTTCTTGGGGATTGCCCCCAAAAGTTTTCCTTCTTGTTTATGACTAGGTGTTACTGCCACCTCACCTATAGTCCCTGGTGAATCAAGGGATATCATATTGTCTTCCAAGAGACAAACACTACCATTGGTAACTTTATTCAAATGATTAGATCAATTTTCTTGATGTACCTGGGCACTGACACGAAGTTCTTTAGGTCCAGGTGAATTTACCTTCTTTGTGGTAGAGGCAGCACTTATTTTTTCTATTATTTTTTCTTTTTCCTTTTCTTTCTCTTTGTCTTTTTCTCTTATCAATCCCTGTTTTTCTCCTGTTGTTCCTCGTTGGATGACATTCCTAGGCCACTCGAACAGCTGGCCATTTTTTATATCATTAAAATCTCTTATTAGTTTATTGCTCTTAACACCTCTCAGCTTGTTATCATAAGCCAAAAGCTTGTCTTGTAGGTTCTCCAATTTCATGAAGTCACCTTCAGAGAGATTCATGTTTTCTAATTCTTTCTGCTTGTTCTCAATTAAGGAACTAATTTCTTGTTCCTGGGGTTCAAAAAAGTCTATCAGCAGCCTCATATAACAAAAGCTGGTTTGTATGTTAATTGCTTGCCACTTCGCAAGAAGATCAGGAAATGTATTTCCATAGGTTGGCATACACCTGACTCTAAGCCCTCTGGGTATAACTTGATGATGAAGGCAGGCTTCCATATGGAACCACTGCCATTGAAGTCTTTTTAAGCAAAATGCTGCATTTTCTACAGTCTTAAAAACAGATTCAAATTCAAAATTCTTTTCTGCCGTTTCAATTCTCAGATTCTCATTCTTCTTTAAGTCTAACTGTATAAGCGGGTTGCTTGTACCAGATAAAAGTCCACATGCAAATTTTCTTGCTTCCATAATATCCCGCAGTGTGTATGGAGCTTCCAACAAAACAAAACCAAAAAACAGTAGAAGGATGCTCCAATTTAGCTCGCTCAGCAAAATACAACTAAAAACAAAAGATAAGCGATGCTTCACACCATAAAACTTGACTAAACAATTTATTTAAGACTATGATAGCGACAAAACAACAAACAGAAATACAGAGGACAAGCGCTTTCAGCTACTAAAGACTTCTTCAGATCCACATTCAAAAACCACTTCAACATAATATAAAGCTTCTATCAGCCAATGACAAATAATATGTAGATATCATGTTTTAGCCTAACCAATAAAGGTGCTTATACAAGCAAATTTATCATCCAATGTACTTGATTATTCTAATGAACTTTACCTAACCAATAAAGGTAAAGATGTAAATCAGACTTCACTTTCCTAAATATCATTGGCTTAAGCTAGCCAATAGAAGTAAAAATGTAAATCAAACTTCTCTTCTGTATGGATCGATAGTTCACATCACATTTATATAAGAAACTACTTGCCAGTATCATTTTCTAATACTTTGGTAGTTAAAATACCTATAATATGCAAAATTCACTTAATAAACACGCAGCCTTAAAAGCATATATTAAAACATAGCAGCCTTAAAAGCATATATTAAAACATAAGCAAGCCTTACATTTGCTAAGATCTAAATACTTGAAATTACTGCATTGGCCGGGAATCAAACCCGACCCTCCCACTTGGTAGGCGAAAATTATACCACTAAACCACTTTGAATTATATAAATAAATAAATCATTTCAAACAAATTAAATGAAAGAGCACTGATATAAAATAATCTTACACACATTTGATAAAGCAGTCTCTAACTTAAAATTAATGCAATGACTGGGAATCAAACCAGAATCTCCCACATAGCAGACAAGAATTCTACCACTAAGCCACTTTGAATTTTGTAAATAAATAAATAGTTTCAGGCAAATTAAATGAAAACGCGTTAATATATAATAATCTTAGATCACTTAATAAAAATATAGCACATAATAGAGCAATATCAGGCTTAGCAATTATTAAAAACTAAATACTTAAGACACAAGAGCTCCTTGATGAAAAAAACTGAAAAAACAAATAGAGGCATAAAGGCAGCTTCTTATGAATTATTTCAGTAGCTGATAAAAGCATAAGTCCTAATCTTCATTCTAAAGTCAAAGCCTATATTTAGTTCCCATTTCATAGTTCATCCATAGACACTAAAACATGATAATAATATAATGGAAGATATAATGAGCAGAATATAAACTATGTAATTAAAAAACTATAAACCATATTTATACTAGCTGGGCTAAGAGGTAAACTGAACAATTTTTCTATACTTTAAAAATGGCTTGATCGGTACACTTCCATTCAATCCTGGAGGGTGGTCGGCCCGCAGTCTCATAATCCACTTGGATTCCTCACGTTCAATCAGATTAACTAAATCACCTTCTCTTTCATTAGGTTTTAGCTGGGATATAATCATGAAAAGAAAATTATGACCTTCATTCCTTTTTATATGGGCAAATAGTGCATTGGTTTCTTTCTTGGTCCTTATATCTAATAGATGTTTGGAAATTCTTTCTTTCATTTTCATGTTGGTTTTGCCTACATAAAAAGCAGTACAAACTGTACAGGTAGCAATATAAATCACATTTCTACTATCACAGTTAGAACTACCAGAAAAATAAAATACATTCCCTGTATTGGGGTGTGTAAATGATTTAGTGCAATTCATTACACAGCAAGTTTTGCAAAACCCACATTTTTTGGTTCCCTTCATTATAGCATAGTAATCTTTTCAATTTTTTCTTATTTTTGAATTGGAAGGTTGGACATGATCCTACTATACCTTTTTTCTTGGTATCAGCAGTCAGAACTGGCAAGTACTTCTTAATCACTTGGTATATGGTGTTATGATCAGAACCAAAAGTCAAGCCAATTCTCATATAATTCATATCTTTTATATTGGCAGGATAGATCTCCTTTCCTGCCTTTCTATTTGAATACAGAGGTCTTCTTTTATTATGTCTCAAACCAATGGCTTCTGCTGCACTTGAATTAACCCTCTGTTCAAAATTAATCAATAAGTTATTTCTTTCATCAATAAACTCTTTTTAATCAGTACAGAGTTTAGAAATCCTAATAGTCTGATTTTCCACAATGTTATTAAAAACATGTCGAGGGTGCATACTGGTATAATGTAACATGTGGTTCCGCCACATTTGTTTGCAAAAAAGGCTGGTAGAGGTACCTTCCTTCTGATCTAGTCATATACTGACATCCAAGAAATCCATTTTAACTTTAGAACTCCTACATTCAAACTTTAAAAAATCAGTAGTCTCTGTCAGATAACAAACAAAACTATCTACTTGTTTTCCATCACCTCTCCAAACAATAAAAATATCGTCAACAAAACAATTACATAGAATAATATGTTAACTCCATTGATTCTTTGTATCTCTCATCCATTCCCTCTCCCATTGCGCTAGGACCAGATTCGCATAACTATTGGCACTGGGGCAACTTTAACATCGTTTGATGAGTTTCTTTTAGACATTAAGTTATTTGGCAGGAACCTCACTTTGAAATATATCTTTAGGAATGATAATAAAATTAAACAGGATGGCAATGAAACCATCCTAAGGAAACCTAGTACCTTTGTTCCCATTAATCTACCAGTGGTTGAGTCATTTATACAAGTTGTTGGGAAGAAGTGGCTGAAATAAGGCGGATGCATAAGAACAAACAGTTCTATAACTTAACTAAGGATGAAAGTCAAGCATTGAAAGAATTAAAGGAGAGAAATGATATAGTTATTAAACCTGCAGACAAAGGAGGTGCAGTGGTAGTAATGGATACTGAAGCCTATTCTCTCTCAATGAAGGAAATGTTGAATGATGAAAAGACTTATCGTGACATTAGTAAAAATGAACTGAATTTGATGAAGCAAAGAGTAAGCAATGATTTGTATGATCTTCTGATGAACAGAATTATTGATAAAGAACTTTATGAGCTTTTTGAGGTTGAACATCCTACCATACCTTCAATTAACGTTGTACCAAAGATACATAAGACTTTAACATCACCTCCGTTACATCCCATTGTAGCAGGCAGAGGATGGCTGACTGAGCCTATTTCGATGTTTGTTGAAAAAGAACTCAAGAAGTTGATTCCCAGAGCCCATGCAGTTATTAAGGATACAGGAGATTTTTTGCATAGACTGTGTGAAGCCATGCATAATGTAAATGACTTTGAGTCTATATTATTGGTCACTTTGGATGTCAATAGCCTTTTTACATCTATACCCAATGACTATGGGGTGGAAGCCATCAGGAGTTTTCTTACTGAAGAAAAGAGCAACACTAGGCTAATTTGTGTTCTTCTTGATCTAATTCTCAACAATAACATCTTTACATATGAAGGAAGGTACTACTGGCAAAACTGGGGGGTAGCCATGGGCACCCCCTGTGCCAATAGTTATGCGAATCTGGTCCTAGCGCAATGGGAGAGGGAATGGATGAGAGATCCAAAGAATCAATGGAGTCAACATATTATTCTATATAATCATTTTGTTGACGATATTTTTATTGTTTGGAGAAGTGATGGAAAACAATTAGATAGTTTTGTTTATTATCTGACAGAGACTACTGATTTTTTAAAGTTTGAATGTAGGAGTTCTAAAGTTAAAATGGATTTCTTGGATGTCAGTATACGACTAGATCAGAAGGAAGGTATCTCTACCAGCCTTTTTCGCAAACAAATGTGGTGGAACCACATGTTACATTATACCAGTATGCACCCTCGACATGTTTTTAATAACATTGTGGAAAATCAGACTATTAGGATTTCTAAACTCTGTACTGATGAAAAAGAGTTTATTGATGAAAGAAATAACTTATTGATGAATTTTGAACAGAGAGGATATCCAAGTAAGAGGGTTAATTCAAATGCAGTGGAAGCCATTGGTTTGAGACATAATAAAGGAAGACCTCTGTATTCAACTAGAAAGGCAGGAAAGGAGATCTATCCTGCCAATATAAAAGATATGAATTATATGAGAATTGGCTTGACTTTTGGTTCTGATCATAACACCATATGCCAAGTGATTAAGAAGTACTGGCCGGTTCTGACTGCTGATACCAAGATAAAAGGTATAGTAGGGTCATGTCCAACCTTCCAATTCAAAAATAAGAAAAATTTGAAAAGATTACTATGCTATAATGAAGGGACAGGTCCTTATCCTGGTAGAAAGATGAAAAAAGAGAGTTCCATAGGTACCAAAAAATGTAGGTTTTGCAAAACTTGCTGTGTAATGAATTGTACTAAATAATTTACACACCCCAGTACAGGGAATGTATTTTATTTTTCTGGTAGTGCTAACTGTGATAGTAGAAATGTGATTTATATTGCTACCTGTACAGTTTGTACTGCTTTTTATGTAGGCAAAACCAACATGAAAAAGAAAGAAAGAATTTCCAAACATCTATCAGATATAAGGACCAAGAAAGAAGCTAATGCACTATTTGCCCATATAAAAAGGAATGAAGGTCATAATTTTCTTTTCATGATTATATCCCAGCTAAAACCTAATAAAAGAGAAGGTGATTTAGTTAATCTGACTGAACATGAGGAATCCAAGTGTATTATGAGACTGCGGGCCGACCACCCTCCAGGATTGAATGGAAGTGTACCGATCAAGCCATTTTTAAAGAATAGAAAAATTGTTCAGTTTACCTCTTAGCCCAGCTAGTATAAATATGGTTTATAGTTTTTTAGTTACATAGTTTATATTCTGCTCATTATATCTTCCATTATATTATTATCATGCTTTAGTGTCTATGGATGAACTATGAAATGGGAACTAAATATAGGCTTTGACTTTAGAATGAAGATTAGGACTTATGCTTTTATCAGCTACTGAAATAATTCATAAGAAGCAGCCATTATGCCTCTATTGGTTTTGTCAGTTTTTTTTCATCAAGGAGCTCTTATGTCTTAAGTATTTAGTTTTTAATAATTGCTAAGCCTGATATTGCTCTATTATGTGCTATATTTTTATCAAGTGATCTAAGATTATTCTATATTAGCACGTTTTCATTTAATTTGCCTGAAACTATTTATTTATTTACAAAAGTCATAGTGGCTTAGTGGTAGAATTCTTGCTTGCTATGTGGGCGATCCAGACTTGATGCCCGGTCATTGTATTAATTTAAGCTAGAGACTGCTTTATCAAATGTGTGTAAGATTATTTTATACCAGTGCTCTTTCATTTAATTTGTTTGAAATTATTTATTTACATATATAATTCAAAATGTTTTAGTGGTAGAATTTTTGCGTACCACGTGGGAGGTTCAGGTTCGATTCCCGACCAATGCCTTAATTTTAAGTATTTAGATCTTAGCAAATGTAAGGCTTGCTTATGTTTTAATATATGCTTTTAAGGGTGCGTTTTTATTAAGTGAATTTTGCATATTATAGGTATTTTAACTACCAAAGTATTAGAAAATTATATTGGCAAGTAGTTTCTTATATAAATGTGATGTGAACTATCGATCCATACAGAAGAGAAGTTTGATTTACATTTTTACTTCTATTGGCTAGCTTAAGCCAATGATATTTAAGAAAGTGAAGTCTGATTTACATCTTTACCTTTATTGGTTAGGTAAAGTTCATTAGAATAATCAAGTACATTGGATGATAAAGTTGCTTGTATAAGCACCTTTATTGGTTAGGCTAAAACATGATATTTACATATTATTTGTCATTGGCTGATAGAAGTTTTATATTATGTTGAAGTGTTTTTTGAATGTGGATCTGAAGAAGGCTTTAGTAGCTGAAAGTGCTTGTCCTCTGTATTTCTGTTTGTTGTTTTGTCACTATCATAGTCTTAAATAAATTGTTTAGTCAAGTTTTACTGTGTGGAGCATCACTTATCTTTTGTTTTTAGCATATATACAGTCCTTAACTGTTGGTTAATGGCTGGCATGCATAGGTAAATCTGGCAGACGTGTAGCTTGTTAATGTGTTCCCCAGAAATGTTAGTGTGCTGCTAGAAATGTAGGGGGCTGCAGAAATATAACTGATAATGTCACCTGAACACATCTAAATTTGTAGATATATAAATATAAATAAAATATATAAATACGTAGCAGTAACATCTGCATCCTGGACAGTTTGTATGTCAGATACAGGTCAGGTATATAAGGAGCTAGCCAAACCCATTACACAACTTAATGCACGTTGCCTAGTGTAATAATACATGTAGGGGATATATACCTGCAGTCAATAGGAATGTAGTGTAAACTATAAGTACATATAAGATATTAATGGAGGTATCTTTTTACACCATACTGTATGTGCATAAACAATGCAATTCCACACCTCAGTGGGTATGTCTAATCTCAAAACATTTGTTGGGACATATGTCCTATTGTTTTATAAATATCTGCATTTACTTTGATGCATGTGCCCTGTTCAAACACCACAATCTTGGTGGCCTGTTGCCACAAATCAATCCTGCATGCTGTTGGAATGTCCACTGTTGTTCTATTTATGCATCTGTTATGCTTGTTGTTCAACTGTTGGAACTCTGGTGTGTTGGGTAAATGGGAATATTACTGCATGCTGTTACAAATAATTTGGAATGCTGTTGGCTGTTACCAACCCATATCATCATTAAATCCTACTAAACATAGACCGTATGGGAAGGCCGGTCCCAGCGGACCCACCTGTCCCACCTCAGCTGGCGATGGCACCTGGCACAAGCAGGTCTGGTGCCCAGCCCGGGACCTCCTCCTCCATTGGCACTGTGCCACCTTCAGGTGGAAGCACTATAGGGGATGGGGCTCATCCCCCCCGTGCAAGCGTTGCCGGAGGAGGCCACCTATCTCCCTCCGAATGGTCCAGGCTGTGATGCGTAGGGAGATCCACTGTTCAGTCGCTGATCCTCTATGCCAGCTCAAGGCGAGAGTGGCACGACTCATGGGTGAACCTGCCCCTCCTATGCAGCCCCCAGCACAGCCACCCTCTGGACTGTGAAGGTGCAGTGGTGACTGCCCATGGGTGGGGATCTCAGTTCCACTGTTGCCATCTGTGGGCTCCTGGGCTTGTGATTTCCAAACATCCTTCCCCGTCAATGGTGTTCACCCACCCCATGTGTCATATTCCACCCATGTATGCATCTTGTTTGTCTTGTCTGTGTACCTCCCCAACCTACCTCCCCAAATATACCTATTTCCCCTACCCCATATTCCATTCTCACCTGAAAAAAAAATGGGCAATCTGCTCCCACAAAAAAATGACACCCCATACATAGCTGCCCATTTTGCACACATGTCCGCTGGACACATAAACTGAAATTTAATTGGCAGTACAACATACTTTGTTGTCTCACCCCTCTCTCAGGGGTTGAAGGTTTCAAAATTTCCTCCAGATTCCTAGTATATGCACAGCTGTTGCTGTTAAAGAAATGGGCAGCTATGGACCTTCCCTACACCTGTCCTGCACATCCCTATCTGTTTTCACTACTGTCTTACCCTCTTTGTGCCCTTTTTTCACCACTTTCCT
This sequence comes from Protopterus annectens, assembly GCF_019279795.1. Lineage (NCBI taxonomy): Eukaryota > Metazoa > Chordata > Ceratodontiformes > Protopteridae > Protopterus > Protopterus annectens. The sequence goes on along the minus strand of NC_056745.1, from coordinate 690,106,579 downwards.
ATCTCCCCATTTTCTTTTCTTTCAAAGAAATTAGCGTGGGGTTTAGCGGGAGTAAGCACTTTCTAGCAGTAGTTAGAGGGTTTGCGCGAGTGTGCGCATGTGTGCTCTTTGCTAAGTATTGCTAAGCATCACGCAAACCCATGCAAACCCGCTTACAACTGCTTAAAAGTGCCTTAGTCAACCTGCATGTGAGGGCCCTTGTTCTGCTCATCAGCAAAATAAAACACCACTGTCAGTCTCGAATCACGGACCTTGGACACACTAAACTGCATGAAGTACCACTAAGCCACAGTAGATATACAGCAGGCCATTGCTGAAATATATATATCATGCATCAGAATGAGTGAATGTAAAGAAAAGATAGGACTGCCATAACACAAAACCTGTTCTGTGGAACTTTACCAGCAGTTGTTGTGGAATTGCATTACATGACTGTGATAACAGAACCAGCCATTCTAGCAGTAAATAATGTTACAGCAGCACTTTACAACCCCCACACAGTATCACAGCAGGACAATCGCCACCCAAACGTACAAAATACCTGTGTGTTCAAGGTCCAGTAAGGATGTAGGTAGGCATGCTCAGTACTGGAATTGTCCAGTTTTCATAAGCATCCTGTGATAATGTCAACAAAATAAAAAGCACAAACTGTGCAGAAGTGAGTACATTAATATCCACAGTATAGCAGTTTCCAAACAGTTCATGTGCCAAATGAAAACATCTCAATAACTACGTATGTATGGCAGCTAATTGTATAAGTAGAAAAGAAACTACATACTCCCGTGTATCTTGTGTTAGCATTTGTAGGGGTGAGTACAATTTTACACTGTCAACTGTGTACTGGAAGTGGCAACATTCAGGTCTGAGTACAACATTCAAATCCCTGGCTACACCCCTAGCAACAGTTAGAAGAACTATACCAACCTTCTGACTTACACAACGGTGTCCACAGCAAACAAGCATGGTCCCCTCTTTGGAAATCTGAAAGGGCTACACCTACCTGACTTAGCAATTTATAGCACTGGGTTGCTATGACAGTGAGTACTGCAAGTACCACACAGCAGGCTGCTTGCAATTGCCAAATGGTGGCCACCAATTGGTACAGAGGCCATCACATGCACATGTGCAGATACCTATAAAAGCAGTCTGTACTTGCTGTCCACGCATGCAATCATTTCATTGCAGATACAGAGGGAGAGAGAGAGAGAGAGACACGCATGCACGCAGAGGCAGACAACAGCTGCAGCAGAAAAAAAGAAAAAAATCCAAAGAAAATATATTGAAAGAAAAAGTCATATATTGAAAAAAAAGATAACAAAAAGAATATATTGAAAACAAAATAATATACTGAAAATAAAAAATTATACTGAAAAAAAATATTGAAAAAAATATATTGAAAAAAATATATATTGAAAAAAAAATATATTGAAAAAGAAAAATATATATTGAAATAAAAAATATATTGAAAAAAAATATTGAAAATTAAATAATATATTGAAAAGAAAACGTATATCGAAAAACAAATATACGTTGAAAATTAATTCAAGATATACAACAACAAATACGAACACATACAAAGGAAAGGTATGTAACAGCTATGTATTTACTGGCATGCAGTAGATGTTTATGAAGAGTACTCTACATAGTTTGAATCATCCATATGTGGCAGCAGTACGTATCAATGCACAGATGCCCTGCATAACTACTGGCATGGAGAAATGAGTGTGTAGCTGTGTGCAGTGGGATGTGATTGTGACATATGTAGTTCAGCATTAAATGTCAAACATCTGATCCATGTTATCTGTGTTCTGTACAGTAGTGTGTGCATGGTCTGTTTGGGTGAGTAGCCTATACGGTTATGTAAACATGGATGTGACAGAGTTACAAATGCATGATAGCCATATTAACGTGTAGCTTAGTATTAGCAACAGCTGTACCAGGCTAGTATGCTAACCTAGCATTTGCAGCTATATATACACCCTCTAATATTACTGTGTGCTCACATGTGACACCTGTTCATGTTGCAACAAGGCCCAACAGGTCAGCCATGAGGTACACGAACTTACAATAGTGTGTACCTTGTGTGTGTATGGCACACACATACAGAGAGATCTGTCTGTGTCAAATATATTAGCATTTGTACATGTGCATAGAGCAAGAGACATACTGCAACTGTTTGTGAAGGGTGGACATATATATGTTGTTGAAGGTTGTTATGTGCATATTTCTATGTAGGTTCTAGTGTGTGGCAACAAGACAGCATACAGTGCTGGTATATGACATTTGGTGGTTAAACTTTGTGGGTATGATTCGTCAGGTCTGCAGTGTTGCAGCCAGTGAGGCCTGCTAAAGCTACATGGGCTGAGAACACCTTCAATGCATTCCGCACAACACTGTGCAATATTATGACATAACTGTATACCTCACAACCTTTGCATAATTGATATCCCCACCATGAAAGGTGGACTGTATATGTGCCTATATGTATCTCTATATGTACACCAATGGATGTTTATATGTATGTGTGTATATATATATATATATATATATATATATATATATATATATATATATATATATATATATATATATATATATATATATATATATATATATAGAGAGAGAGAGAGACAGGGTCATATTTACTGCAACAGATGCCTGGTGACAATGTCATGGACTTACGCTCAATGTTGACACTGCATTGGCATCCCTTCTTGCCAAATCTCTGTACCCATTAACTACCACATAGGTGGTAGTCTACTTAACACCGAAGGTGTGATAAGAGACCATGGGACACAGGTGGACAGTAGTCTCCCCTCTGATGATCACAGTGCTACACTAGTCATGTCATCTGTCTACATGGCACACGTCATCACAAAAGGTGTGTCATCCAGGGAAATATAGGTCAGTGCTCCCCTCTACTCATCACACATAAAGCCCATTATAGAGTACAATACCCCATGTGGTATGTACCTCACAAGACATCTACAGCAACTAGAAATGACACAGACATACCTCACAAAGAGTAATACTGGCCTCAAACAGATGCCCTATGCAGACCATCTCACAAACCCACAACTAGACTGTGTCACATACCACCTACTCAGAGGTGACCTCTGCCTAACATAATAAGCAATGTCAAACCCAGAGCTGTTGGACATGCTCCACATAAACAGATCACAATCTCTACAAGCTACATGATCTAGGGACCCAAACCTTTTGACCACATTAAACAGCACATGCTGGAGGGATAGATTCCTATCTCAGAGACATCCCATACTCTGGAACAAACCAACTATCCATAGCAAGCAAAGCTCCTAATTAGCAGTCATCATAAATAATCTTGAAGATTGTATGGGAGATAGTGAATACACCCAGGCAATCACCTCTGTGTCTCTGCTTGATAGGGCCACGTGAAATGTAATTACCTTTGTGTCAAAGGCCAGGGTAGTGTATGGCTAGACTTCTATAGGCCCTAGGGCCAATAGCCTCTTACCTACCTATGAAGTGATACACACCCACATGTACTTGTTGCAATAATTGCTATGTGAGGTTGACTGAGTGTGATGGTGAATGTGTTGGTGAATGTGTCAGAGTTCGGTATATGTGTGATAGCTTAGTGGGAAACTGTTTCTGTCATGGTATTATGTGTCCTAGCTGTGATCCCAGCAAAAGATGTGTATGCAATTGCTAGGCAGCAAAAGCAGTATGCCATACGGTCTGACGTAGTCCCTTTTTGTCGACTGGGGTGCCCATTGTAGGCTAAAGCAGTACATGTATGCTTATTGACTGTTACGGCTGGTGAATCCAACTCCTGTATGAACTGTAGTACTACCTTAAGCTGTATGCCTAAACAGCACAGTATGGTGTACGTCCACATTTATTGGAACCACTGTTTTGTGTGTTCCCTGTAGTCCTCACAGATTACATACCTCAGGCATAAGGTCTTGTAACTACTGACACACAGTACTGTAAAGTACACAAGTAAAGGTCACCTGGGTTGCCATACCTATGTGTCTGGTATGTATGTCTGATGTGTGTGTGGGTATGCCTGTACCATGGCCTCGGTCATATATGTGTTACAGGATACAACTGCATATCTAGCAGCATGTATAGTCTAGTGCAGCAGTATGCCACCTATATTAACGAATGTGCACATATGTTAGGCAGGGGTTTGCCATCAACGACTAGTGTGGTATACTGGTAATACTGTCACTGGACTTTACAATCATTGCAATGGATTACATATTTCATGATGCATTAGCATGATATATACCTCCTGTGTCTAGGTGGTGCATCGTGTTGCATACAGTGTGCCATGTACTGTTGTATAGTCTTACATACTGTTTTAACTTTGTTGCTGTACAAAACATGGTTTGATATATAGAGTGTGCCAGGCACTGTCAGGCAGTTGGGGGTTGAGAACTGATATATGGTATTGAAAGTGTGTATCTTCTGACAGCCAATAGGTTGCTATATATGGCAGTTAATTGATATCTGTACTTTAGAATGCTACGTGTGCCACATGACTTGCTCACACATATTCTTTCATTGTCTTCCAGGGTCATGTCCCACCATCGTAATCCCACCTATAGCAAGGCAGTGGAAGAACAGATCACAGCCAGCCTGGTGCAGCACTATGCCCTGCTGTTCTTCAGAACTAGCCAGGACCAGCATGAGCGGACTGCGCTGTGGCAAGATCTTGTCTGTAGGGTAAATGACATAGGCATACATAACCAGACATATGAGCAGGTACAGCAGTGATTTAATTAGACATGTCCTGCAGCGTGTGTCTGATATCCACAGACAACAGCTTGCCACAGGTGGGGGGTAGCCATCCATCCCCCCTTCACCAGAGTGGAGGAGCTGCTCCTGAGCCAGGTGGCTCCTGGCCAACAACAGCCACAACAAGTAACATGTGTCATCATGGAGGCTGGAGCCACCCAGCAAGTTGACATGGAGCATGCAGGTAACATGGCATAGCTGTAGACTACTGTTACCTCTATTGGTAGAGCATGCTTATGTGAGATGTGTACTGTGTATTTAGATGATGTGGTGCCTAGTGTTGTGCAATACTAATAATTAGGAATATAATCTGTAGGCCTGTGACTGTGAACCGTTGTACTACTGTAAGATTGCAAACACACAGTAGCAATGCCACAGTTGTTGCCACTGACAAAGTGTCTCATATCCTTGTAGGTCCCTCTAGTGTAACAGCAAGGCAGCAAACCCATGCTGGTGAGTGTGTTCTACCTTTAATATTGCTAATTAAATGTGCATGTCATAGGTGAGGTGTTGGCCATGTACACGTAACACACCTACGCATAATGCATGCTGTGCATGTTTGCTGTGAGACTATGCAAATCCCAGTAACGTGGGTAGCTGCCTAAAACACATACCATACACAGAGCATCCCACACAATTGTGGCAACACTGTAGTGGACATTGGATAGGCAGAGTCGATACACATGCACACATCATACACAACTTTGTCATACGGAGTACACGTTAACATGCTACACATGGCATATTCAGACACCCACTGTAAGGTCAAACTACAGTATCCCAAACGTCATCCACCCAGCACACATAATATACCTGAGGGGTAGATGCCTCACATGTGGCTGTGCAACACTCTTCAACACATAACACATTCATGTTAGGCAATGCCCCCTATTGTGCACCTTACAAACTCATGTAACAACTGGCTGTGAAATGGTGAATGTAGCCATGGCACTGCAGTTCCAGTAGAGCATGGTATGTGCTGGTCTGGCACATATTAGTAGCCTTGAGTGACCACATGATGCTGCATGATGATGGCTCATGGTAGTACACCCCATCCAGTTACAGTGACCACAGTACTACACATAGTATTACCTGCTATGCACCTCAATGTTGTGTGTGTGAAAACATAAGCACCTATATACAATATGCACAGCAATCACCGTTTGTACAAACTGACACATATATGTCTTGTAATGCTATTGAGTGTATAGGTCACATGACACACACTGTGTCTGTGTGATGTTTAATGTTGCAGTTGTGTTGTAGCATGACATGTCATGTCTGACACTGGCATGTCCACAATATGTCCTACACTCACCATAACCACTGTACAATGGCTATGTTGCGCAATGGTATTCCATCAGGTATACATGCACCACTCATCCTGTGTGTATACATAGCATGCATGTGCTAAACCTGTGTCCACAATTATCTGTTAATGACACAGATGCTCTATTCAGAAATGGATATCTATGTGACACACAGATACACATCCAGCCATGGTATGTATACCTGTGAGAGATGGTGCACAATACATTGCAGAGCTTTTAATACTTGCACAGCAATGTCATGTCCATGTACACAGTGCATTCCAGGGTGAGGCCAATCACTGAACAACAACACACATGCATCAAAGACATGTATGGTGTTATTGGCAAGGGCTGTCAACACCCGCACTGCATGCTGACACGTGTGATATAACTGTTTGCCTTGTGATACTGTATCCCACCATCACCCGCTATTGAGTATGTTCTGGATTGTTGGTGGTGTGTGTGTGTGTGTGTGTGTGTGTGTGTGTGTGTGTGTGTGTGTGTGTGTGTGTGTGTGTGTGTCTGTCTTAGTGAGGAGTGCATTTGTGTGCATGTGTGCATGTGTGCATGTGTGCATGTGTTCATGTGTTCATGTGTGCATGTGTTCATGTGTTCATGTGTGCATGTGTGCATGTGTGCATGTGTTCATGTGTGCATGTGTTCATTTGTTCATGTGTGCATGTGTTCATGTGTGCATGTGTTCATGAGTTCATGTGTGCATGTGTGCATGTGTTCATGTGTTCATGTGTTCATGTATGCATGTGTGCCGACATCATGTACAGGTCGTAAAGTGTGTTTCCTGTCTTCCTCTCACAGGTGCTGACTGGACTGGTTCACTGCAGCAGGGAAACTGATGTCACTGAGCAAAATAGTGATACTGATGATAGGTGTGTTGAGGTACAGGCATGTTTGCCAGGGTCTGTCACTGGGCCACCAATCGACAGTACACAAGTGTCCACCCCATCCATGCACACAGTCATACTGCCAATATATCCATCACCAATGCCCTTAGCTGAGGGACAGCGTACAGTCGGCATTGGCCAGGACAGTGTGGTATCCATGGCACATGCATCTCGACACAGCAGCCATACCCAGATGTCTGGAAGGGTACCACATAGGCAGATGTCCAGGGGTTCTTGTCAGAGCACTGCTGCTCATCATGCCACTGGCAGATGTGCCACAGGTCTTACAACCTCACACATGTTCCAGGCTGTCATGGAGGCAGAGGCACATATGGAACGGTACACCAGACAGGGACTAAGGGCACAGAGGGCACATAACACCACCATTATTGACAGTATCCCTCAACTAGCAGGTGCCATCCGTAATTACACCGAGGTCACTGATAGATGTTGAGGAGAGACATTAGGTGTCCTCTGCAATGTCATGTCCATGTGTCAGCACAGTGCGGGATGGTTGAGTCATCGACGTGGATGTATGCCAGCAACATCAGCAGCTGGCAGCCGCCGCGGACGTCCATCAAGTCACAGCCACTCCCATAGTGCCAGTACCAGCCCCAGCAATGTTGGGGGTGGGTTGTCCATAGAACATCCTAGAAGACCACGTGCACGTGGCTCTGGACAGTTCCAGCAGGGACCTGAGTCCAGTGTGCATCCATCTACCTCTGGGGATAGTACCAAGTCTGGCTTAATACCTGATAGTGTCAGTAGCACCCCTGCCAGGCACAGTCTGTGGCTGTCCCACAAATACCTGTATATGGCGGCCACATGGTGGAACTGTGTGCATGCAGACACACACACACATAAACTACACACCTAGGGCTAACACATACCCACATACATTATATCAACATTGGCCCATAGCAGTGCTCTTGCCCCTCACACACACACACACACACACACACACACACACACACACACACACACACACACACACACATATACATGTCAATTGGATGGCTCACTGTAGGCCTCTGGCAAACCAACAACACACCCTGTGCATATGATGAAACCTGTGCCACCTCCTGTCATCTTTAACATCGATGTAGGAACAGGCTACCATAGTGCTGATGCACAGGGTGACTTTATAGCAGTATAGCAATGTTAGCATGTTGTCAGCAGTAGACTGTAATGATATGCTTGAAGGTGTAGCTGAGCAGGCATGATGCATTAAAGCTATGATTGCCAATGTAGTATTGTTTACACCAGGGTTAGTTCCAATAGTGTATTGTCCACCCACGTGCCACTTGGCTGATGTGTGTAGTATTGGCAGCATGTGTTAGAGAGTGGACAGTATGTGTGGGATGTGTGTAGCACAGATTTGCAGGTGTACATTTGTGAACATGGTGGAGGTGCACTGTCTGCATGTACGTGTATACTGGACACATGAGCAGGGTGACATGCCCTGTATTACACAGTGTTAACACTCCGTAGTTTCTATTGGTGGCCAGTATGCATTGTACTGCACACATTTCGGAACCTGACTACACATGTGTGTATGATATGGTCTGACACTTTGCTGTGGGTGATACTGTTACTATCTGTCATTGTTTTCCATTCTGGTAGTATACATAACTTCAACAGCCTGACCATAACCAATCATTAGATGATGTCTTGACAACTGACACACAGATGTAGGACACACAGCAACATTTGGATCCTTCAGGTACTATACTATGCCAGTAACCAGTGGTATTCACCTGCACCCATTACTGAGATCACTCCTGTTTGGCATATAGCTCTCTTAGGTACAAGCAATCTCAGCAGGGATATGTCCGTCCACATCTGGTAATGCATACTGTGGCCTATAATGCATTCTCCAGATGACACACACATCCTCCACAAGGGTATCATACAGACAGATGCCTGTTGTCAAACCCATCCTGTAAAGCTATAAGCCAAACTAAGCATAGTCATCCACCTTTACGGAACATATTATCCCCACAGTAACACATAGGTAGTAGTCACCAACATGATGAACAGGTACCGATGTGTACATACAACCAAGTGTTGCATCATCTCTCCTTTGATAATCACATTTCCAAAGGTATTTTGAAATCCCTCGGTGGATCACATAAGCAATAAGGGGTCTGCATGCATATCCACAAAGGTTGTTGTACACCTGTAATGAATAGTCATCATTGACAGACTTTGCTGCATTTAAACAGGTCTGACATATACCTCGGCCATAAACCCTCACTCATACATTTCAATAGAAACCATAATGAGTGTGTGTGACAGGGATGACCTAGGCCAGGGATCACTGCAGTGGCTGGCCTTGTCACAAGCATACAGATGTGACCTAAGGTCTGGGAAGCTGCAGCACAGTCTGGCAAAGATGACAGCTGTGTTCTTGGAGAAAGCAGGGTTCCCACACATGCAATAAATGAGGTAACATGTACGTATATGTATTTGCTACACAGCTAGCTCACATGTGCAATGCATACTGATATGTCATACAGTAGTAAAAGCAAAACCCACAACACATTGACCAACAGTGTCACACACATACAGCACACACACTCACCAAGTGCAGGATTCAAACCCATACCTAACTACTTCATGATACTAGAGAAGTATGCATTAACTTGACACACTATACACATTACTGGGAGCTCTTTTTTCCACAGGTATAATTGTAGGATGGTGACATCATCAGACTTGACAAAGATTAGTTTACCACTTTTAAGGTGTTTTACTACTCTCCTAAAAGGTTGCTTTTTCCCAAGGAGACCACACACAAACACACAGTTGTTAAGTGCAGGATTCAAACCCCTACCAAACTACTTCATGATACTTGAGGAGTACGCATTAACATGACGCGCTATACACATTACTGGGAGCTCTGTTTTCCACAGGTATATTTGTAGGATGGTGACATCATCAGACTTGACAAAGATTAGTTTACCACTTTTAAGGTGTTTTACTACTCTCCAAAATGGTTGCTTCTTCCCAAGGAGACCAAACACACTTCTCAAGTGCAGGATTCAAATCCCTACCTAACTACTTTATGATACTACAGGAGTATGCATTTACACACCACGCTATACACATCACTGTGAGTTATTTTTTCCACAGGTATATTTGTAGGATGGTGACATCATCAGACTATACAAAGTGGGTTACATTAGGTGGGCTACATTGAAGGAATGTCTAAACACTTTGGCCATGTGATCATCAAAGGGGAGTTTACTATCTACCTGTGTCCCTAGGGCCATAATGACTTTCTCCGTACATACTGGATTACCACCTATGTGGTAATTTGTGTGCACTTTGTTTTACCCAAAGGGGATGACTATGCATTCTTTGCCATTCAGCTTGAGGGCATTGTTTTGACACCAAGTATCTGTCTCTGTAAGACACTTCTGAAGGATGTCTGTGTCAGCCATACAGTCAATTATGGACCACTGTTATCATTCATCTGCAAACCTGTTCAGCCATACACCTCCTATGCTTGCCTGTACCTCTGAGCAGTATCTACTGAATAGGTGGGGTCCCAGGACCAAGATCTGTGGGATGCCATTTGTGACTGGCTTAGAGTTGGACATGGCACCCACAACTCTGAACATGTGTGTTTGATCTGTGAGCCACTTGGCCACCCATCCTGTGACATAGCTGTTAATGTTCAAGCTGGTATGCTTGTCCATGATGACAGAGTGGGGAATGGTGTAGAAAGTCCTTTGTGAGGTCCAGGTGGGCTGTGTGGACTACTTTCACCTCCATCTATGTCCTTGGTAACTGTTTGAAATAAGTCAACTAGGTTTGGTAGCCAGGATCTGCCTTTAACAAGGCGAAGTTGTGTAGAGTCCAGTGTCTGGAGGTCTCCAATGTCTCAGTTTATGGGTTCCATGACAATTTGCTCAATAGCTCTGTAGACCAGGCTGAGTAGACATATTGGGCAATGGTTTCCAGGTTCTGTTGTGGCACCCCCTTTGTGGAGCTGGATGACTGTTAGTGTATGCCATTCTTTGGGTACATAGCCTGTGGTACACTTGAGTCTGGATAGTGAATGTAGGTGAGGGTGTAGTTCCTTATGGGCCTAGTGTAAGACGCAGCCTGGGACACCATCCAGTCACATTGATGCTGTGTTCTTAGCTTTGGTGAGGGCTGTCTTTACCTGCATGTCCATGATTTCTGGGGCTCTGCATCCTTCTGTGATGGACACAGGCCCTTTTGGGGATGATTGGGGGGAGTTTACACTGAACTTGTCCCCGTGGATGTGGGCAATGAAAGTTGGTTTGGTGTATTTCTTTCCTTTTTTCAGTAGCTGACAGCATATTTGGAAGTTGACACCTACATGTCTGGTATAGCTACCGAAGGCTTTGTGGTTGTTATTCTTACATTCCTTGGCTATTTGTCTTTAGAAACTGTCCTTGGATTATTTTATGAGCGATCATTGTTTCTTCCTGATAATGATCAGTGATGCCTTTCCTTTAGTGAAGTTGGATCTATCATGTGTTCATTTCCTCCTTCTGTTGTCTAGCTTATTTATGGCCAACAACCACCTGATTGTTGTCCTATTTTTGGAGGAGTGCATCTTGGTTTTATTTGTGATGTTTCATTCCATGCATCCCTGTAGATGCCCATGGGATGCACTTGTAAATGATTCTGCAAATTGTATACCATTATCCTATAGCAAGAGGTCTTTGGAACGTTCCACTTTGGTCTTGGAAGTGTGCAGTTTGCTTTTGCAAATGTCTTCACAGTGGTTTTATTGACTGGGTGGGGGGGGGGGTGGGATGTGGATGTCCAGTGTGATTACTTAAACCAGCGAGGGGTTTATCTCTGTTGTGGAACAGTGGTACCTAATGTTGGTGATGATCATGTCCAGTATGCTGTCACCTCTACTGGGCATGATGACCAGCTGTTCCAGGATGTTAGAGTTTTTAAACTCTAGGAAACATTGGGCAAAAGACGTTGCACACGAGTAATTCCACCACTCAATGTTTGGGTAGTTGTAATCTCCTCATATAATGGTGTTTAATAGGACCTTTATATTTCCACTGTTCTCCGGAATACTGAGTGAGGTTCCTGAGACAAAGTAAGTGATCTGTATCAGGCTACAATCTGATGGGCAGCTTTGTCCAATGTTAGTTGCACTTGCATGGTCTCCAAGGCCTCATGCTGTGCCACTAACCTGAAGGTGTGGGTATCCATAAGGTAAATGGGTACACCCCTTCCTTTTGTATTTCACTTGTGGTTTTGGGTCCGAAGGTCAGAGGGATTGTGAGTGTTTTACGTATAGCATATCCAACAGCTCTGTGTTTGACATAGCTTTGTATGTTAGGCAGTGAACACCTCTGAGTAGGCGATATGCAAGGGAGTACGGATGGAGCATTTTGAGATGGTCTGTGTATGGCATGCATTTCAGGCTGCTAATGCTCTTTGTGAGGTATTGCTGCTGGCTTTCCAGTTGTTGTAGTTTTCCTGTGAGGTACATAGCAACAGTGGCATTGTACTCTATTATAGTTCTAGTGAGTGATGAGTAGAGGGGAACAATGTCCTCTTCTATTCTGCATGAGACACATTTTGTGATGAGGTGTGCCACATAGGAGGATTTCCTGACTACTATGGGAATGTGATTATCACAGTTGTATCCACTGTCCACCTGTGACCCAGGGTCTCTTGTTACACTTTCAGTGTGAAGTATACTACCACATATGTTGTAGTTCTTGGCTACAGAGTTTTTAACAAAGGGGATGACAATGCACCTTTTGGCATTGAGCTAGAGCCCATGGCTTTGACAACAGCCATCTGTCTCAGTGAGGCCCTTTTGTAGGATGTCCACATCTTTATTGTTTACAATTATGGCTCCTAGTTTGCAGTCCTCTGGAAACTTCAGTAGCCACAGACCTTCCATGTTAATGTTTACTTCAAGGACATAGATACTACACAGTCTGGGAAGTTATCTAGTCCCATGGCTGCTGTGATACTGGCTTTGGAGAGTGTTTTTTACCTGTGCAGCCGTGATGACAGCAACTTTGCAGTCTTCCATTATAGAGATGTGCTCTTTCATGGGTGAGAGGGGGGTAAAGTTAACACTGATCCTATCTGCCAGGATGTTGGCAATATCAGTTGGCTCTGTACATTTAGCGCCATTGAGCTGTAACTCAGAACAGATCTGAGTGTAACCATGACATGGACCTGTCTGTTGGGCAGAGATCTCCTGAGTAGACAGTATGCAACAGAGTACAGATTGGGTTACATTCAGTCTTGTTGCATGGGGCAACTATTTGAGGCCAGTAATCCTCTTGTTAAGGTACTTCATTGGTCTTTCTAGCTGCTGAACGTGCCTAGTCAGATTCATCGCAAGTGTGTTGTGGTACTCTCTGACAGGTCTGATGACTGCTGAGTAGTGGGAACCTCCTTTGACCTACATGAACAGACCTTGGCAGTTTGTGTGAACACATAGCATGATTTTCCGACCACTTTGTGAATGTGTTTCTGGAAGTAGAGATGACTATCCACATTTGTCCATAGATCCCTTATTATCACATCCATATTTAGCCTAAGTGTGTGAGCATCCCCAGTATGACCTTTCAGTATGTTGCTGCCTGACATTTGCTTCGTTTCTTTAAGTGTGTGAGCATGCCCAGTATGACCTATCAGTGTGATGCTGAATGAAATCCACTACATTTGTTGGAGTGTGTGAGCACACCCGGTATAGACATTTATACTATATGTGTATGGTAAATCAAGTTGTATTTTTACAGCAGGGCTCACCTTTGTGTCATAGATCAACAGATCATGCTGTTCCTGCAGGACTTCCATGAGACACTTTGCATAGACTTATCAACATTTCTACATACAGGGGGGACAGCTATTCTTTGTACATTTCTACCCGGGGGCACACCTGATTGTTACTGTGGGTGTACATAGGATGTGGGTTTCACCTGACACTTATACACATTTGCTATGCCTGCACTGCTATGTACAGGACACCATTTCAGTCTGTACTGTTGCCTATAGTACTGGCTTGAGGCATACTACTGTACTACAGATCTTAGCGTCCAATGTCACGTATATTAGCTTGTGACTTCATAGCCTACACAACCCACATCACACCGCCTGGCCTGATGTTCTCTGTCTGCATAGGCGTGTGGGGGAGGTTACCCATTTGCCTCTATAGGGGCATGATACAGCATTTCTTTGTGTTTGCATTAGTGTACAATTGTCCTGCTGTGTCTGTGCCACTGAAATGCTATCATGGCTTATTGGTTTAGTGCTGTGACTACAGTGCACAGTATCCTGGGTTCGAGCCCTGTCACTGCTTTTTATTTTCATGCTGGGCAGACCAGACTGCTTAAGGAACAGTAAAGCACATATAAGCATGTTTAACTGACTTTGCTCAACTTTGCCTGACCTTGCCCAACATTGCTCAACGTTGCCTGATGTTGTGCTAGTTAGCATGAGCAATTTAGTTTACATATACTAGATATTGGTAAAAGCTGCTTAGCACTGCTTTATATTGCTTAAAACATGGCAATCATGCCTCAGGTGGTGCTGCAGAGCTGCCTATGTCGGATGCACATACTACACTCCCTATACATGTTTGGAAGCAGGTAGTGTCAAGTTAGGCATCCCTTTTATTTTATGTACGAGTCAGAGGGAGGTATCATTTCCAGGGTTCCTACTGAGCCAGTGTATGTGCTATGCATTGCCTCTTTGCCAAGGACAAGGTATACTGGGCACGCCTCCTTCTGCCTACTGGGGCAGGCTCAGGTTGTTCCTCCTCCAAGTCACGCTGTGCCTGTGCAGGCCTTGGCATTGGTGGGGGGTGTTTGGCCCTGCCCCATGCTGTTCCTGCTGCAGCTGTTTTCACAGGATCATATTGTGTAGCATGGCACATACCATGACAATTTGGGTACATGTAGTTGGTGAGTACTGCAAGGCTCCACCAGAGGTGTCCAGGCACTGGAACCGTGACTTGAGCATCCAAAACACACACTGGATTACATTTTGTGTTTGTGCGTGTGCCTCATTATGGAGTTCTTGTTCAGGTGTGTGTGCATTTCTGATGGGTGTCATCAGCCACGGCTCCAGTATGTATCCAGCATCCCCCACTAGGTGACCGTCAGGGATGTCCCCATTGGCAAATGTCTGGTACAGCTGCGACAGATGCCAGATATGGGAATCGTGGTAGCTTCCACGGCAGCCAGCACACACATTCAGTATTATGCCCTGGGCATCTCACATAACCTGGCAGTTGATGGAGTGGAAGCCCTTGCGGTTGATGTAGGCCCTAACCCTCTCACCAGCTGGTGCTTTGATGTATATGTGCATGCAATCAATTGCACCCACTACCTCAGGGTATTCCGCTATTTGATGGAAGAGACGCATATTGCTGGCCAGTACCTCATGGGAATTGGGGAAATATACATGATCACTGACATGTGCTGACATGGCATTCAGGAACTGGTGCAGTACCCTGGACGCTGACGCCTGTGAAATCCCCATCATATCACCAGTTGGTCTCTGGAAGGTACCTGTTGCTAGTATTCTTAGGCCAACACATACCTTGGTTTCCACTGGGATGGGTTCCCCTCTGTTGGTTCTGTGTGTGAGGCGTGGCCTGCACAGCTCAACAATTTGCTGCAGGAGCTCTCTGTCCACTCTATAGCACTCCACTATCTCCAGCTCATGTAGCCCCTGGTAGGTTACCCTGGGTCTGTACACTCTTCTCTGTCTCAACACTGTGGGTTGCTCAGCAGCATTCGTAATGGCATCACCCTCAGCATCTTGCACATGTCGCCTTATAATAGCAATGGCAGCCCCTAACATTTTTTGTCTCAGTTAAGCTTTTTAAGTTTTCACTTTTCTTTGCAGACTGCAGTGTTGCAGTGTTTCTGAGAAAAACATGGGGGAATGTTGTTTGCAGAGTTTTAAGTGCTGGGCTGGGCTAGTGTACTGCCTGTGTAATTGGCTGATTCTGATTCATTTCACCTGGCAGCTCTGCTAGTTCTCCTTGGTTAACTTCCTACTACTTCTTTTCCTTCCTTTTCCCATTTCTGTTTCCACAGGGTCAGGGCCCGCAAACAAGTGCAAACATGCGCACACGCACACACATGCACGCACACAGGCTTACACAAGCTTACACAGGCTTAGGCGGGTGCACATTTGTGTATACAGGCTTAGACAGCCTTACACAGGCTTACACTGGTGCACACACAGGCTTAGACGGGTTTACAGGCGCGCACACCATGAAAGCAGCTTTGCAAGAAACTTTAGTGATAGCCACAGCATACACCTTCAGTTTCTGGATTTCAGTTTAGACAACTGTAGACACGCCTCTTCCAGTCCTGAGTAACTCACAGCAAACACATGCCACTCTGCTCCAATAAGCTAACAGTCTTTTTGATACATACCCCCTCATGATGTCACCCATCTTTTATTCTGTTACTCCCTGAATCCTACTCTTACACTCTAGGGACATGGTTCACATAGCTTGGAAAATTGGGATTCACTATCCTTATACTCATTTGCATAGGATTGCCTACTAATGCTTGGTTACATCTCTCAGACTGAGCTTCCCCCCCTTAGCAACCACTACTCAGTAGCCATGTTGCCTTCAGCCTGCCATTCACCTGCATGGCAGATGAATATTTTGAATAAAATCCCTATTTGTGGCTTTTATTTTTTGTTTTTCTGGTATTTAGAGTGCTGCACATTTGCGCGGGCTGCGCTATGCTTAAACATCGGAGATCGAGGAAAAAAAAATATTTTTTATTATTTTGCAACAGATAAAAATGCCAATGGCCATATATTTGGCCATTTGCATGTTTCCTCAACTGGATGCATCCTTTATTTGGAGCTGTCATAGCTCCGTTTTGCTATTTGCAGAACGGTACTCAGTTGCCAAACGAGTACATTTCTACAAATAACACTACTCTTACTCGGACAGGTTAGTGTTTCCTGGATCGCAAATTTGCCTCATTTGCATAGCTTTCAGCAGCAAATGAGGTAATTTGCATAAACTAACACTGTCCATGCAAGAGTCATTTTAGGAGCTCTCTTGCACCCCCCTGCCAGCTGTTCCTGGATCGCTCGGCAGACATGTTGGCTGGCTGGAGTCTTACTCTACTCTTAGACTTCGTGCAAGCCTTTGTGAATCCGGCCCTAAGTCTCTTCTTAAAACCCTTTAACTACTAGAATATAGCCCCAGAGCTCTTAATCTGTCTTTTAAGACTAATTCCCACAGCACTTGAATCTGCCTATAAGTATGTTCTGGAATCTCTCTTTTTTCTGTGTATTAGGGTCATGTTATACAAATATGCCACTGAATAATATTCTATAATTGTCCTGAAGAAAGTTTTATATAATCAGACAAGCTCTTCCTTCTTCCAAATCAGAATGAATGTAGCATCTCCCTCAGATAAAATATATTCTAATTATTATCAAAATATTAATTAGCTAATGTTTTAAGGGATAGGCATCCCCCTAAAAATAATAATGGAGGGGGTTAGGAGAAGCAGAAAACAGTCATAGAACAGAATTACCAAGAAAATTAATTTGAAAAGACGTTCATGAGGGCAGAGCAATGATAATTCAGAAATGCTGCAGAAAGCCCAGTTACAAAATGAAATTAGTATCTGTAAGTCTTTGTTCCAGTACATAAAGATTGCTGTAATCCTATTATTTGGTTAACATAAGTTGTGGTGCAGTTTTTTTAGCTGTAGTATATTCTTGATAGAACATATTCCATGTTCTCAGAAGGACAAGCCTGAAGTCTTATTTGCTTCTCCTTTTCCAGTGATGGGTGTGTCCCCCCTTGAGGTGGGTTGTTAGTGATTATTTTTACCACAAGGAATAAACAGCTGGTGTCTTTGCATTCCAATGAATATTCTGCGAGTGGATTGTGCATATCTTTGAGCTTAATGTTTGACAAGTGTTGTATGATCTTTTTCTTCGGCTGTTTTTTTAGTTTATCTGGTAATTGCATTTGCTGCAATTTGCTCTGTATACCAGAAATGCACTGCCACAGTCCTGCAATGAACTGCCCATGCTCTGGAATAGACTTCTCATGCATGTCAAGCAGAGCACCTCACTGGCCCTCTTCAAGAGAAATCTTGATGAGTGGATGGGAAATAGAAAGTTCACCCCGGGGATCACTCCAGTGGCTCTACTTGATAGAGGGACTGGGAACTAATGTTGGACGGCATGATGCCAGGGCACTTCTATGTGCTAGGCTTGTAAAGACTCCAGGGCCATTAGCCTAGTACACACCTATGAACCTATGAATTCCTTATCATGAATGATGTTCATTAGATGAGCTGTTATCATGTCTATGTCCACAACCATGATCACATAGATGACCAAGTCTGGGTGTGGACACATCCATCACTGATGTAGTAGTGAAAGTAGCAAAGCTGTGGGAGCAGTATCTGGCATGGCCATGTTGGCTGACATCTGACATGTACTGGCAGACTGGCCTCATGGATGCAGTCCCTTACTCAACAGATGATCCAAAACAGACACTGCATGGTCCAGTGTGTCATTTATCCTGCTTAGAGTCTCACACATACTGTTCATGCATTCTCATCCATTACAAAAGAGAATGTGCAGTAGTCTGACTTTCTTTTCCAAAGACCTGGTGAAACTTGCCTGTACATTTACAAAAGCCCTACATATATGCTGGGTAGCAGCTACTAACACTCCAACCTCACAGAGAATGTGGTAAGCATACCTTTTCTGAGCACCTCTTCAAGTATTTCTGTGGGGTACTTCACTCTCACAATGACAAGAGGGAGATTCTGCCATCTCTGCAACTGGGGTAACCACACTACACTGATCTACTGTGTCCCCAAAACCTGTCCACTCTCAGATGGTTCTGTGCTATGGGTATGCATAAGCATAATAATTGTGCCCATACTATGAAGAGGGGATGGTCGTGCTGCACTCCCCATAACAAACTTACCCCCTGCAGCCACAGACTGTGCCTGTTCACTGCCATCATCATCATTATAGAAGACTGTTCGTCCAACATCCTGGAATATCTAATGGAGGGAGGTCCACAGTGCTGGTGCTGGACAATACTTCACCTGTAATTACACCAAGAAAAACATAAAGCTAAAATAAATATAAACATAATAATATAATATCTAGGCCAAAACAACGTAAGCACACATGGAAATGCTATAATTTCAGAGAGGACTACATATAAATCATACATAAAAAGTATGCCCATGCCATGTGCTGGTGGTCATTGTACCTCAATGCCAGATGTACCTAGACACAATTATGGTTGACAGAGGTATTATAAGCATACAATTTATTATAAATTGTAAAGGTGGACGTAATATATATTTGAATGGCATACCTGGGGCATCACTAGTGGAAATCCTCTAATTGTCCTCCACCTCTGCCCCAACGTCCATCACCACACTGTGAAACTCTTCTAAGATGCCTGAATCCCTTATAGTTAACAGGAACTCCTCCATCTCAGAAAGCAGGGGTTCAGTGGATGGTCCACTGCAGAAGCCTTCACTCCTGTGCCACAGCCTTTGGTCTTTCAGTAGCCTTTTTAATCATTTCAGTGGCCGTATGCTGGACCATATGTTATAGACAGCACTGACTTCAAACAACACTGTTATTGTTAACCACCTGCCACCAGACATGGTCACTGAAAGGCTTGACTGCAGAACGTATATCAAGGAGCCATCCACCATGGAGACAGAAAGCCTGTATAATGACTACATTTTCAACATATGAGAAATAATGCTTCAATGATAATGATCCTATCTTATTTTTCAGTTTTGGAGTCATATCCCTGTTGTGATGGAATAAAAAATGTATATTACACAAACCAAACAAACAGCACATGGGGGGGTAGTTCAGACTGTTATGAAGCAATGTATATCAGTATGCAGTCAGTGATTCTCATTGTAGTAAACAGTCTAAACATCAATGCAAGGATTGTAATATCCCATATGCATGAACCCCCCCCATCAATAAAAATGATAAATTATTGAAGACAACAAACAAAAATAGTAGAGGCAAGACTATGCACAACTAGTAAGCAGAGAAAACATCTTAAGGGGAGAAATAGTGGTTAATGTAACAAAAAGCTACACAATTCAGAAGCGTTTCTGAACTTTAATACTAAAGAACTCTAAACACATGAATGTAAGTATTGCCCAACCCCCATGAAATACAATTACGATAACTAGAATAGAAGTTATTGAGAAACACTGCAGATACACAGCAGTCATTGGAAATAATTGGTCAACATATACTGTGAAACTATAGTTGCATAGAAAATGCACACTTGTAAAGATTTCAGTCAGTATCCTATGTATAACTGTTGTCATTTTTTGGCAGCACTTGGGAAAGCAAGCAATCATGCCCAGCACAATGGAGGATCCATATCCCTATATCTTGTTTATATGGTGGTGATTAATCCCTCTGGGCATGCAGAATATGTTAATTAGCTTTCAAGTCATTATTATTTCTGGATCACTCAAGTTGCTTGATGTGCTGTGTAGGTAAACATGGTGTTGGTTGCTACACAATAATGTGCACATGCCTCAGCAGTATAAAAGTGGATAATAAGCGTTTTGGCTAGGTAATGCCTTGCAAGTGTGCCTTATTATCAGTACTGGTCGATCAATGATGCATTTATCATCTCTGCTAGTGAGAAGCACACTCAGAGAAGGTGTGTCTGACAAAAAGGCTTACAAAGAAGGCTTAAGTTATATTTCCTGAGTTAGGAGTCAACGTTGATATACGTTTGTTAATATTTTGCAAGAAGATGAGGTGCCTGTTCACAAATGGAATGAAGATTGCTAACAATGGTTCTGAAACCCAAAGCCTACATACAATGAAGAAACATAGTGGCCCTTTAAAATATTCCTTTCACAAAGGTAATACAGTGAAGTAATGCACTGCAAGTGCTGTCAGTAACTCTTGCCTTTATTATCCTCACTTTTCCAGTTATCAAAGTCACACACTTATATTGTGACAAGAAAAATAACATTGGCTTAATAACATAGGTATATGGCAGAACAAATATACATTTAAGAAGTATAATGCACATGTGCCTGACTTTCTCCTTTTTATATTTAAATGTTCAGGTGGCAAAGCATGTCTATCATATGAATGTCTTATTGTCATGCCATAGGTGAAATGTTCAAATCTTGTAAAGGTGTCATCTATGTGAAAGTAGGGTCACTTAATATAAACATTTTACCTGTATAAAGCCCCAAAGTTGAAAAATCATTCAACTGATTCATGAATAACTTTTATGATTATTATTTTTTTGTTTCATCCTTTGTGTGACAATTGTCTTTGTACATCAGTGCAGGTCATAGATGCACTGCAGTGAATGAAAGTTCCCTTCCTATGGCAAAAACATAAAAATGAATTCTGCATGCACAAAGATTCAGCCATCAGTTATGCAATCACGAGCAGGGATGGTGCACCTTACTTAGCAGTTTGGACATTACTGAATACAGAAAATTGCAATTTTTCTCATAACTGCCTGAATGGTACCATATGTTAATAAAGTTATGTCCTGAATACAAGCACAACAGATGCAGGCTTTGAATCCATATTATGGATAGTGTATTTTTATTTGGCATAATACATGTGATTGTTTTTTTATACCTACACATAACAATGTATACTGTTAATGTTGCAATATATCTGTGTATTTAGGTCATATTATCAGGTTTAGTAGCCAGTGTGTCACCTGCATTGCTTATATCAGTAGTTATTATAATAACACAGTTTGAACAGAAGCATAGCTAGCTCAGCTAGGAGGAACCAGCGTCCCATCCTTCAGCGTCCCACCCTTCAAGTGAAGAACAGAAGAAAAAGGGATGCTAGGTGTACAACACCCAAGCCATTCAGGCCCTGTTTCTATGCCCTGCCATTGACCTTCCTCCCTTTTATTAAAAATAAATAAATAAATAAAAATTTAATTTTATAAACTGTAGTAAATGCACTATGGCACTCAAGCTTTAGTTAAAAAAATCATCTTATAAATTGTAGCAAACTGCTTGCTACTAATGTAGTATATACCCTGCCTGAAGCTTTTTTCCTAACTTTTGAACTGTAGCAAAGTGCTTGCTACAATGTAACAAGCAGTTGCTGCAGTTTAGACCGCACAGAGACCACTACAGCACTCAGGTTTGACCACAAATGCAATACTAACTTTTAAAAGCCAGTATTGCATTAGATATTGGGATTGGCTGACTGTGCCCCCAAACACTGTGTGCCAAGGGCAGCTGCCCCTCTTGCCCTGCCCTAGCTACATTACTGCTGTGGAGGAATGAGCTAATGTGCAACACTATGAGGAAACCAAAACAGCAAGGTAATAATTTAGTTCAATTATGAAGAGCACAGCAACACACCTTTCAAAACATGTGTGAACACTGCTTCAGTGGCATGTCTATATAATGATCAAGGGTAAATCCTTTTGAAATATGCTAGAGAGAACATCCTGTCCTGTACACTGTATATGGTCTTTTCCTCAATATTTGTTCTCCCATAAAACAATAATGCTGTAAGCTGAAACAACAGCACATCACACACGTGGACAAAAATTGTAGTCATTTTTTTATTCTTTGCACAACAGTTGGCATAGAGCACTGTTAGTGTTCAGGGATGACTGTGAAAAATGGTACTTCATGTCATATTACAAAAAATACATTCAGTGTTAATACAGAAGAAATACACTTTTGGACATCTTAGTGAAGTACAATAAAATGTATAGGATAAATTCCTCTAACGTTTATGGAAGGCCTACTTTTGCTAATAACTACATGCATTTTAATGGTGCTAATCCTTTATATGTTAAGAAGAATGTTATAAGGGGCAAGCTGTTAGGCTATCTAAACTTATATTGGATGATTTCTTGTTAGGAACAGAACTATGAAATTAAGTGTATTTATTTGTCATCAGAGGGTATGGTAGGATCTTTGTTATGGACGTTATTGATAAAGTGAAATGAGAAAGGCTAAATACATGGAGTCCTATTTTACTTGAAGGTGAGATGTCTAAGCATATGGCAAATGATAAAGCATGTGATAATTTAAAAAAAACATTTATGATTTTACACTGGCCTTTCCATCTACTTATAGTGTGGATGGTAGTAATATAAAGAAAGTTTTAAGAGATAATTGGAAGGTGACTTTAGACTACCCAAATTTGGTAAAAAAGTTGGTTGATCAACCCTTATTAATTGGTAAAAGAGGTCATAATTAGAAAGATCAATTAGAATCCACAATAAGTATCAAATTTATCAGGTTCTGTACAAATAAACTTGTTGGTATGTACAAATGTGTTTTAATTGTAAGTAGTGGAAATTTAGTTTTGAGACAACATTTGTGATGTTTGATAAATATCATAGAACAGTAGCTATTCATGTAAGATTTGATCATCGTATAGCTTTTGTGGTTTATTGTGCTTTATACTTCATGTCATTATTTTTATACTGAAAAAACTAAAAGTCATTTCCATCATTGTATAAGGGCAGATTTATATTCTATTAATGCAATATATTCTAATAATGCATTATACAATCATTCTATTGTTTGTAATTCTTTTCGTATTGTAGCATGTAAAGGAAGATTACAGGGGTAATGATATAGAGAATTGTTTAGAAATTGCTGAAGTTAAATGGCAATTGAGACTGGATGCAAATAAATATCCAGGTCTCAACAAAACCATTAATATTAAATGTGTTTTAAAAGGAAAATGCAATTGGTGCATTTTAATGTGTATTTATAGAAACAATTATTGTATAGAAAGCCTTACAATGAGATAATTAACTGGTCCAGGTGATTGATGCTTTTTAAATATGCATGTTTTATGGTATTTAAGTTCTGAGTGGTGATATTTGCCCAGTTCTGATGAAGTCTCTTTAGATGAAAGTTTTAAATTTTGAGTAGTAATACATTTTTTTTTTTTTTTTTTATATTATGTACTGCACACATTGTCTGAAATTTTCCTTTTTTGGTGATTTGAAAAAAAATGCTCATGTGTTAAGACTTGGCATGTGCCAGTTTGCATTGACGATATTAAAACAATGAATTCAATGACAAAGTATTCCTAGGAAAACCACCTGAGCAACAAATTATTATTCCACTGATGGAAAAACTCATACTGCAACAGTTACGTTTGTCAGAAGTAGGTTAGTTTCCAGTCAGGTGTACATCTATAGGCTTCACATTACACATTTGGTGTTTTAGCCTCCCCCCCCTGTGGTGTTAATGGCTAGTAAGCAGAGTTCAGATGTTCATGTTCCACTTTGTCAAGGTTTCATTTCTAAGGGGTATTATCTGTCACACTTTATTATCTTTATGTGAAACCAAGGGATCCTGTACTACTGAACCAAAATGTACCTAAGGACAACAAAGAAGAACAATAGCAAGCAGATTATTTCAAATATGTGTGTCACACTGTTAATATTATGAATTCCATAAACCACCCCAGAGTGCATACACAGTGGTGTGACTATATCATTTGAAATGTAACTGAGATATTAACATTAATGTGGAGCAAGTATATATAGTGATCAGCACACATGGGCAAATGTTACTGCCATGTTTCTGACCTAAAGTATACAGTGAAGAAATAATACATACATTTAATTCTTGCCCATTTCTGTCACACAAATGTGGTTTTCTAGGTTGCCTGTCATCATGCCAAAGTTGGTGCACATGAGATCTGATTTGAGTGCCAATTCCCTGCCATTTTCCTAAGACCTTTGAAGAGAAGACATGGCAGGTGATGGTGAGGATAGTGTTCCATTCAGAGTACAGAGGTAATGTCAGGGTGAGTCTTTGATTTTTGTAGCCCTCCTTGTGAAATATTGTAGCCAAAGCTTCTTTAAGGTGATTATACATGGTCCCAGTACAAAGCAAAGTCTTGGAATAGCTTAGTCAAGGCCATGGCCATACCATTATAGTGACTTAAAAAGGTGAAAATAGGACCTCCTTAGTCAATGAGAGGAATATTATAGGCCCCACAAGCCACCTCTCTTGCTTAAGTATATTGGCCCATAACCAAGCAACATACTACCATGATGTACAAGTGTTCATTATTTTTTTTCTGTTATGTATGGTTTCTGCAGGGATTGAAGGAAACAGGGATGATCATCAGGATAGGCTCATCAGGAGAGATTGCAACGCCTCAGAGAGCCAAGGGGTAAGTATGGGTTCAAGTATAACTGAAGCCATTTCAGAATAGCGCTGAGTTTTCAAATATGTTATTAATTTTCCATACATAAATCCCTAACAGTCTGTCAGAAAATACATGACTATGCATACTGCATCTGTGAATTGTACAGACCTTCATGATTACCTCATGCAACAGTCAGGTAAACATAGATGTCTGCAGGTTCAAATCCAGACAACAGAAACACTGTTGTTGAATATTTAGCATGTATAATCAAGAATGTAGAAAATCTACTCAGTTCACATATACATCTAATGACATGTTCTGCATTAACCAGCTTTGAATTAGTCCCACTTTTTGTGCAATGCTTATAATAGTGAGAGCCATTGAGATTTTCCCTTTGGTTTAAGAGAAATGTATGGCTTCATAGTCATATCTGGATGCAAACATTTGAAAAATGTATGTGAAATATGCAGTGACTGGGGCGTATTACAACTACATGAGATTTATGATATTTTTCTCTTTTCTCTTCCCCCCAATCCTCTATTCCATTATCATTTTTAATTTTACCTGAATCTATTTTTCTTTACTTTCTTTACATTTGAACAATAATTCCTGCTTCATCGCAACCAACAACACAAGGAACTTGACCAGTCACAGTGGCTCAGACCACCATTCCTCCACAGGTGGCTTCAGAGGCATCACCTGCCAGTGTTGCCTCCACAATCCCTGTACTACATAGGCCACCTGCATCTGGTATCTCTGTCCCCAAGGGCTGGTACAGTGGTACCTGTGAGGGCTGCCAGCCTAGCTAGATAGAATTTTGTAAATAATTCTATGTCTTTGTAAATATTAATATAATCCACAGGCTTGGTTTACAAATGTAAAGAGAACTATGGATTATGATTAAACTATATGTTGTACTGAGCTTCAAAAATGTAACCACAGAAGCTTCAAAAATGTAACCACATTGTACTCTGCTGGAAAGAAGCTGATAAGTCAAGCATTGTATGACTGTTTGATCTCAAGCTTGGAGACAGGATGTCTTGGCCAGGAAATTCTTTCCATTGTCTTGATTTAAGATATAATTACTAAGGTTTTATATGTATAAGGTATTTTATTACTGTGGCTTCCTGGGCAGGTGCAGCTTACTAAGAAATGTAAATTTTGATTTTCTGTGAGACTGGGAAACTAAATCAGAACTGTTAAGAATGATGAAATCTAAAATGAATCAGCACTACTGTGTTATCAATTTAAGACTTTCCCAGAGAGAAAGAGAGAGCATTTTGGATTGTGTCTGAACTTGAACACATCAACTCACCAGCACTCTGCCTTTGCTTTATTTAGAACAGTGATTTATCTTAGAGACAGATAGAAATAGCCAGATTAGTGTAGCTGTTTTCTATATTTATGCCAGACTATTCTACAGTATTATTTTAAAGCATTTCCTGTGATCTCTGAACTCTGTAATATCATTGTGTTGAAGTAATAATATTTGTCGTGTGTTTTTATCATTTAGTATTAAATATTTCTAAACCTTTCAACTGTGGCTGTTTTGTATAGAGATAATTTAAGCTCTAGAGTACTTGTAGGCATTTAGTGATACTGTACTAAGCCACTCCAAAATAGCCTTAGTCCTAGGTTGCACTTACTATTTGGATAACAGTAATATTACACAGTGAAATTGGTCACCCTTTGGGAAGAGCCTTATAATAGCTGATATTAGTGGCTGGTAGCAGTGATTTCTACCTTATAATCTGGAGAGAATGGGGCATAGCTGGAGAACCTGTGCCAGCCTTCCATAGGAGTGTCTGTGCATTTCTATATAACTCATATCTCAAAGTGTGTGTGTGTGCCAGCTACTTTGGCAGGGATACAAAGTACTGGTTGGACAGAGAGGGTGCTGGAGGTTTTTGCTTGACCACTAGGCTGAGATCTGGACCCTATAGCTGTGCCATTGGGGAGTCTTATTGGGGATCTCCCCATCAACCATATGGAAAGGATCTGGGAGTGAATAGCTAAATACCTGCCCTAACTGGCACTGCCCTAGGTTTTTGCAACAGAAAACAGTGGTGACAGTTCTGAAGGTGAGGGCTAGATTCCCGCTGTAAGCATTTTGGATAGGGATGCACCTCCAAAGTCCCATACCTAACCCTAATTGTGGTGTTTCCACCCTCTTGTGTCCATCACCATTCCAGTTTTGTATGTCCTGTGTATCTTCACCTGCTACCTAACCTGCCCTACATACTTACTCCTCTTATTTTTAAATACCATCCCCAGCATTCCTCTGCCTTTCTCTGAAAACAACATGAAAAGGGCACCTGTCTAACAAACAATATACTCCATACATAAGTCTCCACTTTGCATATGTGTATGCTTGATACACTTGATTTTGTACAATTGATTGAACACTATTAAGTTGTTGTTACACATCCTTTATGATGTGGCTATCCCAATTTCCCAAATTATTTGTACAAATACAATGTTAGTTTGTGATGAAGTAGATAGCTATAGTGCTATACCACCTCCATCCTGCACATTCCTTAATTATTCCCCAATGTCCTACCCTCTGTTTGTTCCCCCCTTTTAACCACTGTCCTATTAACCCCATTCCAGACCTTTAATCAAGTCAAAAAATAGATTCACACACCACATGCATGGTCAGAAATGGCTCATATACAGACATCTCTATTTCTGTCTAGCATTTGTATGACGTTTAGCATTGAGCAGCATTGATATCCATATTTACATAACAGCAACTGCCACATCCTGTCTTATGGCAAAAAATGATCAGATTTTGTCTTTGACTCCATTCATAAGGTGTTCCTTGTACTACTACACTGCACACAGCAATACTGATATCACCATGAGGAGATAGCCATTATTACATGTATAAGAGGCTCAACTGTTTTATGTAGTCCAGATGGAATGTTTGAATAGTGACTACAGTTTGTTGTGAAGTCTGATCCACACATTGTTAAGTGATTCACTTGCTCCCTTTAACTCTGTGATTTCTGATAGCAGAGATGTGACTTCTTCTGTGTTGTGTGCAGTCAGTGTACAGGTCTACAGAATGCTGAGTATGACTGGCAGGTGTTTGAATATAGCATTGTGTACAACTGTTTAACTTTTTAATTATCCAATCTTATATTAAGAATTGTTTACATGTATACATACAATATACATATATGTTACTCTCCCACCACCATCCTGCTTATTCCTTAATTACTCTTTTGGTGTCCTATTCTCTGCTTGTTTTCCATTTTCAATCACACTTTTGCCTTGTTAAAAAATGGCCTATAAACAGAAATCTATATTTTTGTACTCAGTATATGCTTGGCATTGATCAGCAAAGTCTAGTGTTAGTTCTCTTCCTATGGTAAAATGTCAAATAATTATACATGCGATAATACTTTGCCATCAGCCACACAAATAAGTTTGGCAGCAGTGCACTTCAGTAAGTGATTCTGACAGAGTGAAAGTAATGACAGTGGCCTTGCAGAATTAAATTTTTATAGGATTATTGTGTCCCTGATTGTAATGCATTTAGTTTAGTACTGAATGTAAATGACTGTGGGAGTCTCAAACATTTCCCTTCCAAGTATAATCCATTGAACTGGCATGATAACAAACATAGTTGCAGACTACTATTAATGAGTGCAGTGTATATGCTTTGCATGGATGCCTTGTGTGTATACATGCACAGGTAAACACCAAGGCTTACCTGCAATGATCTAGAGATTAACAGTCAAGACTGCATTGGTGGCACTCCAGTGTGTGCTGTTTATCACTATCATCTACCTGTTCAAAACCCCTTACTGATACAGACACACACACACACACACACACACACACACACACACACACACACACACACACACACACACACTCTCACACACACACACACACACACATATCTATTTACTGATACAGACACACACACACACGCGCGCACACACACACACACACACACACACACACACACACACATATCTATCTATATATCTAACTATATCTATATCTATAGCTATATCTATATCTATATCTATATCTATATCTATATCTATATCTATATCTATATATCTATATATATGGGTCTACTTTACAAGACTTGAAATTTCACTTACCCGAAACTCAGAACACTGAGATGAAAATGCCGACAGCAGCACCACACCAAAATCCCAGAACACAAACTTACCACTCCAGGCAAGTAACCGCTTGGACATCCTAAACGAAAATGTAAACCAGCAAAAAGCAGGCCCACCTATGTGGGGGCTTCACCCCCCCAACTAAATATACCAACTCCGAGATTGCACTATAGCTGGGGTAAGGAGCAAAGTTCAACAGGATGGCCAAGCAGTTACTTACCTGGAATGGAAAGTCGGTGTTGTGCAGTCATCAGTCTTTTCATCTCAGCATTGTAAAAGTCAGGTAAATGAACATTCAGGTTTCTAAAGTGGACCCGTATATATATATATATATATATATATATATATATATATACATATATATATATATATATATATATATATATATGTGTGTGTGTGTGTGTGTGTATATCATTTTCTACCACAATTAATGTGAAATATGCAATGTTTGCTGACTTATTGCTATAGTATGTGTTGTGATCAACACATTAATATTGACTGTTTGTTAAACAACAATTCATCTTGCAACATGCGATATGTGAGATTTGCAATAAGACCTCTTCTGTGGACTTAGATAAGCAATTGCTAAAATCCATTAATGTGTACCTAATATAAATGTGTCAGAAAATAATAACAAGTAAGAGTGGCTTATCCAACAGATATGAAGTGGACAGTTCCACTTAGTGGAACCATTTACACAAGGAGAGGGATTTTCCACCTCCTGTACTCCCTTTTAGGGAAAGCATAATGCTGAAGCTGTTCCTTCAAATGTGTGCTTTGTGACAGCTGTGGTAAAACTTCTGCTGTGGTATAAGCAGGTTAATACACTGTTATATAGAATATGGACTTGGCAGGTGTTAATGTCTGACAATGTGTAACTTCTGTGAATGTGTAACAGAACAGTGACAGGCAGGACTGTGTTAATCAACTGATGTGAAGCAAATAATTCAACCTAATGTTATTAGTTACATGGATACAGGATTTTGATCCCTCAAACCCTTTTTTTGGGAAGATATATGTACAATGCACTGATCGACCTATCTATTCAAGCATGTGCTTTCTGAAAACTGTGATATGATATCTTCTGTGGCATCAGCAGTTAATGCACAGTTTTAGAGAAGGTGGAGTTAGATAGGTAGTGCTTTGAATCTTGCCAAATCTAAATGTGCGGGTCTGTCAAAAACAGCAACAGTCAGGACTGACATACTCAAGATGTACTTTGGATAATTCAACATAGTGGGAGCATGTGTACTGCTACTGAGTTTTGATATCTTAAACTTCCTTTTAGGAAACCATATTCAAATACACTGCTCACATTATTCCTTCTAGTGTGGATGTTCTGACAACTGTGTTATGACATCTTTTTCTCTGATATCAGTGTTTCGTATACATAGTTCCATAGAATATGTACTTAGATAGGTAGGGGTTTGAATCTGGCAAAGAGTAACTAGTGTGAGTATGGAAGAGAATAGTAACAGGCAGGAGTGGCTTATCCGTGACATCTGGTGTGTGCATTTCTCCATAGTGGAAAAATTTCTAATGGGAGTGAGAAATCCCATGCTTTGTACTCCCTAGGGAAGACATATACATTTAATAATTTACTTAGTAATTTAAATAAATAACTGGTGTCAAAATCATGGTCTGAAACTAAACACCATAAAATGCATTAATGTATCTTTTAGGAATTCATCTACCCCTGAGAACTACCACATTCAAAATATGGCCCTAAGAGTTTACCCAGATGTTTGGGATTTGGGAACTTATATGGCCAGAGACCTAACTTTTGACCAACAAGTGTCTATTGTTGTAGAAAAGTCCTTCAATATTGTGCAGCTTATAATCAAAGGGATTGTTTGTGGATATCAGAGCTGTTTGTCTGGCTGTGACCAGTCTACAATCATCTGGACTTATAAGCTGATTTAAGTATACTTTTTTGCACTTGCATTGTTTCAGTGATAGTTAACAAAACTGTACTGCATTTTATTTATTTGTTTCATTGAATATTAATTGAATATTGTGGTCTCTCTCTCTCTCTCTCTTTCTCTCTCTCGCTCTCTGTCTGCTGCTAGTCTGCCAGGGCTAATTTGGCACTAGAAGTTTAAGCCATTTGGTTTCAGCGGGGGTTGTTTTACCTCTTTGAAGTTCTGTTTTTAACTGATAGCCTAGGGGTATCCTTTGTCTTATAGTACTGGTATAGTCACATGTCTGTGTATTTATTTGTGCTCAGTATCAGAGCTATTTGGCTCACTGTGACCAATCTGCAATCATCTGGATATACAGGCTGATTTAAGTATATTTTTTGCACTTGCATTGTTTCAGTGATATTTAACAAAACTGTACTGCATTTTATTTATCTGTTTCATTAAATATTAATTGAATATTGTGGTTGCTCTCGCTCTCTACAGTTTGTTTCACACTCTCCCTCCTTAGTTTTGCTGTTGTCTTAAACGTGGTGGCTTTGGAATTGCCTACCCCTGCTGTAAAGTTGTGTTTGGACACTCCTCCTGGACCCATCTCATTTGCTCACTCAACTGAGTACAGTAAGATTATTTGGGAAGGACTACCCCCTTGCTTCTTTGATTTCAGACACTCCTACCAGTCCCATCTCATCAGCTCTATCTACTGTGTACAGAGAGAGCATTTGGGAAGGACAACCCCACTAGTCTCTTAATCTTGCTCTGTTTCCTCCTTCTCCATTTAACAAAAAAATATACTTTATTCAGCTGCTCTTATTGTAACTGTGTTCTACCTATGTTAATACCTTATTTTGCTGTTCTGGGTGCTCTTAAGTGTTCAAGTGCTCTTATTCTGCATTTATTACTGCATGTTTAAATTTGTTGTTCTAAGCATTTCAGTTTTGGTTTTAGCACTTGTGCTTCAGGCCAGTTATTTTACATTTAGGGTTTTTGTTGTCTACACTCTTGTGGACAAAACCTTATCAAATCCTGTTCTCCATAAGTCCACCAAGTATTCAGAACACTGTGTCTGAACAATTCCCATTAGGTTATTCTGCCAGCTTGGTCAACATGGGCATACTGAGACAGTGTAGCAACTGCCTCATGTTCACGGACAGCTCTCTTCCCCTAGCACATAATTCTACTTGCGAGAAATGCATCTACATCAGTAAGTTGGAATCCATGCTGTCTCACACCACAGTCATTACTCCTGACAAAGAGGAGATTGCCAGCACAAACACCACACCACCCACATCACAGAGCCAAGCACAACACCCACCTAAGCAGGGGTCCTCAATAAAAACTTATCTAAGCAACAGAGACCCCCAAAACACACTTCCAAACATTCCAAACACAACACCAATTACATCACACACAGTAGACAACATACCAGTGTCTCACAAACACAGCCCATTAGGCATAATAATAAACCAACGGAGCCCATAAGGTATAAAAATAAACCAAAGATACTAGTCATTGGCAACTCACTAGTGAGACACATCAATGTTCCCTTCACCAGACTCAACAAGGAGAAGTTCATGGTCAGCTGTCTGTCAGATGCCAGAATCCACCACATCAAGCATGTACTTAAGTCTTTCCACAACAGGTACAAGTATGACTCTGTCATTTTCCATGTTGGTGTGAATGGCTTGAGATATACCTCCCTGGACTATATGAAGAGAAACATGATTGAGCTGTCAGAGTATGTGTCCCAGGCAGGAATAGCCCTATCCCTAAGCAGCATCCTGCCTTCACCAAGAATGATATCAACAATACCAAAAAAAATAATTGACTTCAACAATTGGCTTAGTTTCTGGTATCTTTCTAAGGGGGATCCAGTATCTGTCTGCCTGGGATGGTATGGTTGACAGGCCTCAAGGCTTTGCCAGAGATGGCCTCCACCTGTCACCCCTGGACTTCTGGATCTTGGTCAAGGGTCTTGCCTCCCCCATTGTGCCTTTTTTTAGGCTATGTCCCAAAGATAAATCTTCTAACATAAAAGATCTGTCAAAAAGCAAATTGAAGGTCATGCTGCTTAATGTTAGGAGCTTTAACCTGAAAATGCACTCACTGGAGGATCTCCTCAAACTGGAAGATGCTGATGTCTGTGCGGTCACGGAAACTTGGTTTGCTGTGGAGAACACCCCTCCCTTACCAGGCTATACCTCATTCCACACTTTCCAACCCCAAAATCTGCAGGGAAAGATTAAGTGTGGTGGGGTCTCAATCTTCATTAAGGATAGGCACACCTTCAGACTGGTTTGCCAATATGATGCACTGGAATTACTCCAGATACAACTGACAGTTGGCAAGACACCCATCCAAGTTATAGCCAGCTATAGACCCCTTCCATAACTCAGGACACCCACTCCTCCTACCTGGACTTACTTGACTCCATCAAGGTACCCCCTAACACCCCGAACTTTGGTGACTTCAGCTACCCTACCATAGATTGGGTGAACTATTCATGAATGAATGCATTCACCCAACGATTCCTTGACTTCATCAGTTCTAATGCACTAGTCCAGCTCATCTCATCCCCCACAAGGGGAGATAACATTCTGGACTTGGTTCTCACCAACATGGGTGACCACTGCACCACTCCTCTTGTATGTTCTTCCCTGGTGAGATCAGATCATCAGTCTGTCTCATTCAAAGTTTCTATCCCACTCAGCCCCTCCCCAGCCATAACCAGGCTAAAAGCTTATCAAAAGCTGACTACAACCTCCTAAGGGAGGGTATCAGTAGCTTCACACCACCACCACCACCCTCAGAAGATGCAGACAACTATGCTGAACAGTACACCAATGCAGTATATAAGCACCTGTACAACTGCATTGACTCAGCCATACCCAACAGAACTAAAACGTATTCCTCAAGGAAACACAAACCTGTCTGGTGTACATCCTCTGTCAACAACCTTTACAACAAAAGGAAGAAACTGTTGTCCAAGGGTAAAAAGGAACAAATTCCAAATTGGAAACACTCCCTCCTCAGCCTCAACAAGCAAATTATGTCACTACTGAAAACCTCTAAAGCCAATTATGAGTTGAAACTAGACTCAGAAATAAAGGGAAATCACAAGTCCTTCTTCAATTATGTCAGGAACCTCGATGGCAAATCCCAAGTTTGTTCCAAATTAGTACTTAATGGTACTACTAACACTGATGCCATTGACCTAGCCAGCCTGCTAGCTGATAGGTCCAATGCAAACATCACCCCCTATCCCCCCAAAGGCCCATTTGACATCCCCAGTACTTGTTCCACACTTTACATCTCCATAGATCAAGTGTTAAAGGCCCTATCCAAGGCAAAGAACACAGCTTCCATGGGACCTGATAGTATCCCAGACTGTATTCTGCAACATCTCCAGCAAGAACTAGCTTTGCCATTGAGCACCCTGTTCAACCACAGCCTAATTACAGGCTTCATTCCAGAAGAGTGGGGAACTACTATTGTCATCCCCTTGCACAAAGGTGGTGCCACTACTGATCCAGGAAACTATCTCCTCATTAGCTTGACAAGTTTGATCTGTAAAGCCATGGAGTTTATTATTAAGGATCTCATAAACAAGGACATAGGCAATCTCCAAGTACTTGATCCCACCCAATTTGGATTCATCAGGGGGAGATCTTGCCTATTGAACCTGGTTGACTTCATTGAGACTGTCACCAAGGTCCTGGATGAGGGAAAGTCAGTACAAACAGCTTACCTTGACATGACCAAGGCCTTTGACACAATCCCCCACTCAGGCATCATCGAAAAGCTAACACAACTTGGCATAAATCCCTATCTCATCAGGTGGGTGGCTAACTGACTCTCAATAGGATCCACAAGGTCAAAATAGGTGACACCACCTCCAGCAGCAGACCTGTCACTAATGGTGTTCCCCAGGGATCTGTCCTGGGGGGGTCTATATTATAAGATCAACGTTTGAAAACATCGAAGAACATATGGTCAACACCATATGGTCGATGTCTTTAAGCATCAACCTTATAAAAAGACAAAAAAAAAAAGTACCCTAACGGGTTTAAGCAGGGGGGCAAACCCCCTGCACCCCCCACCCCCCACTACTTAAATATGCCAACTCTGAGACCACACTACATTGCAATAAATGGAAATCTCCCCTTACAGAGATTTCCATTTACATGCTCGAAGTTCTGAACTTTAGATATTCTCGTGTCGACAATGTCAGATTCAACATTGTTGGCTTTTGAGGCTATAATATAGACCCATCCTGGGACCCCTACTGTTTGGCATCTACTTCTCAGAGATCTAGGCAAAGACAAATGCCCTGTGGCTGACCAAGTTTGTGGATGACTGTAAGTTGGGTGCTGTCACTGACTCCCCAAATGATGTTAACATACTGCAAAAGGGTTTCACAGCTACAAATAACTGGTGCCAAAATCATGCCCTTAAGTTAAACTCAAAACAATGTATTATCATACCATTCAGCAAAAACACAGCCCCTACTGATTAACATAGGTGTGTACTAGGCTAATGGCCCTGGAGTCTTTACAAGCCTACCCCATAGGATTAACCTGAAATGAATGATCTGCATTGGAGCCCGACCTGTGAATTACTGCATGCTAAGTGAAAGATCTAACCACTACGCTATTTCACTTTTCGCTAGAGTAGTGAGGGTTAGTAGAGTCAGGATCGGGAAATTTACCAATTTCACTGCCACATCAACAGCAACCCTCTAAGCACACAACCTGTGATGAGAGATCTGGGTACTCAGGTTGACAACAATCTCACATTCGACCATCATGTGGCGGCAGTGGTCAGAAAAGCCTTTTACTTGATTCATCTCATAAGTAAAGGGATTGCATCCAGAAAAAAGGAGGTTATTACCTCTCTGTACCCCTCTATTATTAGGCCTATAATTGAGTATAATGGCCCAGTCTAGTCTAGATACAAATTTGCTGTATCCAGGACTGTTTGTAAGCTTCTGAGCCCCCAAAGCTTTTCTGTGTTGGAGGGAGGCCTTCTAGTTTATCAGTGGGAGTGGTAAGCACTAGGCAGTCTATCTAGCACAAGAGTGGTTTCTGGCCCAGAAATTGTAGCTTATTGGCCATTTGGGCAGTTTTTCCATATTTTTCAACTTTCTGGTTTAAAAGCCTATGTTTGCACTTGTTTCCTACCTTCCCTGTAACTAATTTAGTCCAGATACAGATTTGCTGTATCCAGGACTGTTTGTAAGCTTCTGTGCTCCCAAGCCTTTCTGTGTTGGAGGGAAACCTTCTAGCTTATCAGTGGGAGTGGTAAGCACTAGGTAGCCTATCTACAACAAGATCCAGATACAGATTCTTAGTTTTAGCACTTGAATTTGCTTATTTGTGCTCAGCACTTGTTCAGAACTTGTTGTAAGCACTAAATAAGCTACAAATTACTACATCACTCAACCGTCCTCATTACCTAGAACATTTTTGTACTTACTTTCCTCACTTGCTTAGAGAAAAACAGCTCTTGTACTCACTTTCCTCACTTGTCTAGAGGAAAATAGTTTTTTATTCAGGCATGTCCAAGGGTCAGCTCCCAGTGTTCTCTCCTGTCTATCTGATGAATATGGACATCTTAGAGTAATGTAGTAATTGCCTCATGTACACAGACAACCCTTTCCTCCTACCACCCAACACTACATCCTGTGAGAGATGCACTTATCTAGCCAAACTAGAGGTAAAGTTCTCTACAACCAAGACTGAACTTGACAGTCAAGAGGAGAAGGTAAACACTTGCACCACACCACACTCATCACATAGTCCCACTAAACCTACATCACCAAAATTCACACATAGAAACACAAAAACATTTGGAGTTCCAAGATGGCTACCGTCCTGTAAACAGGGTAAGAACTCAGCTCTGCATAAATCCAACATCTTTAAACAAGATATTATGTGAAGAAATCAATTTTATCTGGAAATAAAACTACCTACGTTTGGCAAATAACTTACCAAGTTTGTTCTTCGACCAGATTGCCTTAACTATTTTTAAAAGATCAAAAGATTACCTTGGATTAGTTCGGGCCTTCTGCAGTCTTACCTACATGTGCTCCAGGAATCCAGTATCTCTGTGTGCTGCTTCTTCCTCCTGAAACAAACATTTCAGCAATCAAATACTTTGACTACTTGAGGGTAAAAGCATTTGCTATGTCTCATCTTTCAGAATCTATGGACTTGCAAACCACAAAAGCAAAGTTTTCTGCCACCTCCTCTCCAGAGAAAGAAGTTATTACTAAAAGGGCCAGAACTGGCAAACAACAACAACAGCAACAACAAGACATGTCTAAATCTTCAGTGAACTCTGCTACTTCCAAAAATAAAAATGACCAAAATAACTTGGATGATTTAAAAATAGCACTACAGCCCATCCAGGAGGCCATTCAAAGCTTTTCCACACAGTTTAAGTCATTTGGGGACTCTCTGGACAGATTGCTAACTAGACTTTCTGATACTGAAATAAGGGTCACAAATAATGAACTCAAGATTGATCAACTACAAAAAGATTTCGATTCCAGTAGGTCTACAATTCAGGAAATGCAAGAGAAACTGATAGATCTAGAGGCAAGATCAATGCGCAATAACATCATTATAAGAGGAATACCTTAATCTATCCCTCACAGGTCTCTACCAGAAAACATCATTGAAATTCTTTCCATCTTGCTTGGAAATCCAGTCCTAGTTGCTCAAATTACAATTGAAAGGGCTCATAGAGCCTTAAGGCAAGTCCTTGATAACTCAAACATTTATCCCAGAAATGTCTATGTGAAAATCTTAAACTATCAACATGCCATCTCAATTTTATATGCTGCTAGATCTAAGAAATCTATTACATGGAAGGATTCAAAAATTACTTTTTCACCTGATTTACCAGCCTCGATCAAACTTGAGAGAAGAAAGCTATCGCCTTATTGTGGGTACCTCATAAAAAAAAGCATCAGATTTCAAATGAAATTCCCAAACACCCTAGTGTTTAATTACCAAGGCTCCAACCATGAAGCAAAAACTAACAAAGATGCCAAAGCACTGTTCATGAAAATATTCAAGGAGTGTCCAGAACTTTGATAATCTAATTTTCTCTTACTTTGGCATCCTGGCTGTGTTCCGATGATGCTCCGACGGCGTTCCGCCTCATGGTAGTGCTTCGATCCTTGTTTTGCGAGCTGGATGGCAAGGTAATAGTTTATTTCAATTCCAGGGTGTTGGCCTGTTGAAGCGTGGCTGCCCAGTAGCAGAGAACTTCAATTCCCATCAGCCACCCGGGTGATAACACCTCGCAATGCGCCTCGTCATGTCGTCTCGCCCTTTTCATTGAGTGAGCAGCCTAATTTTGTTTCCAGATCTTAAAGTGGCAATACCTCTCAGCTAGCTGACAATTAAGAGTCAGGCATCAGAGAGGGGATTGCCCCTTTTAAAAGTAAGCTGCTCGCAGCTGAAGGTTGTTGTTCTGCATGTCTGCCTTATGTTCAAGATCCAGTATGGCATCGGAATTATGAAAAAGTTTGGAAGAGGATGTTTTAGGAACTAGAGGCGGGGACCGCGCTTTTCCAGGATGCTGTTTGGGACACTAAAAATCTGTGGACTTGGTATTTTATTTTAATTTGTCCTGTAGACAGGTAGAAGCGTTACATTATGTTATTACAGCACCATATGATGTTCAGGATTTCTAGTCTTTAGTACATGAAGTCAAGTGTTGTATTGTAATGATCTGGGCTAATATTAGAATCTATGACTAGACATCTCTGTGGCTAAGTTGTGCTTTAGGGTGTTTAAGTGCTGGGGGCCTTCTAGGATGTTCAATAAGCTGAATGTTTAGACTCTCAGAACTTTGCCCTATGAAGCGTTCCCTGAATCTATTACTCAGGTAAATACACGTAGGTGTTGCTCATTTAATTATACTTGTGTATATCTCAAGCGTCCTAATGCTTTGGTATTACAGGTACCATACTTTATTACTTTCCACCTGATATTTGTAAAATTTTTTTTTTTTTTTATGTTCTATACTTGCAGGGGGACTATAACTAACTGGGTTATTGTGCACTGATTATTTTTGTTAAGATATTATATGTCAGACATATGCCAGACATATGTTGAATAGATGGCTCTTATATATACCATTTGAAAGTCTTAATGTACATGTTTAAGCTATGTCTCGGTACATGGTATATTAAGTCATCTTGGTTCTTTTTCTGATGAATCTGCTGACTGCAGTATTAGGCTTATTGTACAGCCTATCATTCTGTTTCTTTTTTTTTTTTTTTTTTTTTTTTTTTTGTCAAACATGTTTTATCGGATTGTTACTGTTGCATTGATGCTGAATAGAAGTTGAAGGTATTATTAGATTCCGCTGTTATTATCCAAATGTTATTTCTATCTGATAGTTGCTCCTTATGATTCACATTACAGTCTCATACATGCTGAGCTGGGTTCGGGTTCCTAACCCTGATTGGGAGGATTAGCGACCTGGACCCAAGGGTATTTAGGGGGCTTATTGGGGGCCTAGATCTCTTCCATGGGAGGGGGTACTTGTTGACCTTCCCCTTTGACAAGTTTTGTCTGTCAATCTCCCCAATAATCCCATTCCCTTCTGGGCCTAAGGAGAGAGGATTAAGCTCGGTAGATAGGCAGGAAGGGTCTTGTTTTATAGTGTATATAGCCCGAAATCTATTAGTAATATTTTCTAAGTTTCAGGTATGCGTTTTAATATACAAATCTCTAATCTCTCCCCTTCACATCGGTAACACAGATTTTTCCCCCCGTTTATTAGATAGCTAAATGGTTATTATCGATTCATGGAATATTAAGGAATTACAATTGGTGAAAAAGAGGAAACTGTTTATGCACTTGCTGTATAAAGCAAAAGCAGATATCTTACTAGTCCAGGAAACACATCTACTTAGCCACCAATGGGAACAGGAAAGAAGGAGACCATGGGTGAAAATGATTATAGACTCTGGAACCAGCTCGAATAGCGCAGGTGTTGCCATAATAATAAAGAAAAAGTTCCCGTATGATATTATTAAGTATGACTCAGATAAGGAGGGCGGATGGTATCTAGTTATTATTAAGTTAGCCCAAATTGATAAACCCATTTTAATTATGAATATTTATTCCCCATGCTACAACCAACAAAATTTTTATATGAATATATATAACATTCTCTCCTCCTTCCCTAATCATTTATATCTTATAGGCGGGGATTGGAACTCCGTGCAAAACCCTCTTACTGATAGGTCGAATTCAAATGCAAAATATAATAAATATGCTGTATCAGTGATAGCTGAACTCAAAGATGACTTCAACTTTTTTGACCCATTTTTATCTCATAGAAGCCCCTCTAATAAGGTAAACTATACTTTCTTTTCCAATTGCCATAAGGGGTGGTCCAGAATTGACTTCTTCCTCCTCTCCTGGGACCTTGCTAGCTGCCAAATTGAATTGCATATTGATAACAGAAATCTTTCCAACCATTCTAAGCTATCCCTCTTCTTAGACTGCAAGCAAAGAGTTAGCAATAAAAATAGACCATTGTGGTGGAAACTTAATCCTATGCTACTTCAAAGGGAAGGGACTGCTGAGATCATAGAGGACAATTTGGACCAGTTTATTCAATCAGCAAAAAGGCAAGATACCCCTATTGACATATTATGGGCCTCCACGAAAACTGTGATTAGGGGAACTCTTATTAATAAAGCATCCTATTTTAAGAAGTTATACTACAAGAGGGAAACTGAACTAATTAAAAAGATAGCTGACTGGGAAAATAAACTGCAAACAAAGTATGATAGGGAAATAGAATCCCATTTAATTAAGTTGCAGAAAGAGTACCTATCTCTGCAGGCAGACAACTTATCATTCCATGAAATTAAAATGTTGGCCAAGTACTCTGATTGGGCTCAGTGTCCCTCTAGATTCTTAGCCAGACTAATAAACCAAAGTAAGGCGTCGCAGTATATTTCTCAAATTTCATATCAAGACAAGGTCTATCATAAAATCCAGGATATTACAAAAATTTTCCAAACTATCTACTCCGAACTATATAGCTCTCTTAGTGACGCCATTAACTCGTCTGAACTTTTTGATACCCTTAAAGAGCTGTCCTTTCCCAAATTAAACGTAGATCAATTCTACATTTTAGACAGAGAAATTACTCCTCAAGAAGTCTTGGAAGTGACCAAGAACTTAAAACTAAATAAAGCTCCCGGTCCCGATGGGTTCACAGCAGAATTTTATAAATCCTCTCCCCACAAGATGTCACAAGCACTATATTTGACCTATAACCAGATTCTTCAACATGGTATAAGAGACCCCTATTTCAATGCATCTAAGACTATACTTATCCCTAAAGGTAAATCTGACTCTACCAAACCGGAGAATTATAGGCCCATCTCCATTATTAATGTGGACTTAAAGATTTTAGCTCACATTTTTGCTAATAGACTCAAATTAATGCTACCTAGCATAGTCTCCAAAGAACAATCGGGCTTCATTAGAAATAGACAGACTTCGGATCATACATTAGCTCTAGAAGCTATGATAACTTTCTCATCTCTTTTTAATTACCCTTTATATTTGTTAGCAATAGATGCCTCGAAAGCCTTCGATAGAATGAGTATGAATTTCTTACTAACCATCTTACCCTTCTTTAATATACCTGTTTTGTTTGTGAAACTTATTGAAACTATCTATTATAAAGCATATACAATGCTTCAAATCAATAATGTTATATCTGATAGAATTTTCATAGTAAATGGGACCAGACAGGGGTGCCCTCTCTCTCCCTTGCTATTCAATCTTTATATAGAACCTCTGTTTCTTCTTATTAAACAAAAAAAAAACATCATTCTATCCCCAGGCTTTTTAGAACCAGTATTCCCTTTTCGGCATTTGCAGATGATCTAAATATTTACCTCTGTTTACCAAACTCAGATTTAGGAAAAATTATGAGTTCCATTGATATCTTCTCCAAGTTTGCCAACTATAAGGTTAACAAAGAGAAATCTCAAATCTTTCTGGTAAATATTACTTCACCTTACCCCTGTACCTATTCTGTTGAAGATATTCCTATTAAACAAAGACTACATTATCTGGGGGTCTCCTTTTCAATTGATCAAACCATATCCTATCAGGAAAACATCTCTCAACTGTGGTTAGAGGTGCAAGGGGACTTAAAGAGATGGGCCCAACTTAAGTTACCTTTTTTGGCGAGAACAACTATAATTAAAATGAATATTCTTCCCAGGTTCCTATATATTTTTAACGCTACTAACTCCATTATTCCCTTGAAATTTTTC
Organism: Protopterus annectens; assembly: GCF_019279795.1. NCBI lineage: Eukaryota > Metazoa > Chordata > Ceratodontiformes > Protopteridae > Protopterus > Protopterus annectens. The sequence goes on along the minus strand of NC_056745.1, from coordinate 690,064,012 downwards.
AATAAACTACACTCTACATTCTCTAAATTTGTGTGGTCTCCAAAATCGGTGAGAATATCATACTCTAAACTCATTTTCCCGAAGGACTTGGGAGGTATCTCTCTGCCTGACTTCAAACTATACTATGACATTATTCAGAGCAGTAGAATTCTTAATATAGCAAACTATAAGAACAATTCTGATGCATGGTCCCCTAACTGGGTAGTACTACATTTCAATTATATTAAGTCCCTTAAAATTAACCCATCGGCCCTTCCTTTTCTGAACAAGGACAGTCTAGATAAATATAAAATCATTTATGGTCTCAAATCTAATGTTATGAGATTTCATAAACTATTAATGTCTCTAAAGCTTTTCCATGCTTTCATCTCTCTTCAACCCATACACCTAAACCTTAATTTAACATTGAGCGGTATCATGTTAAATCTGGACAATTTTCCCCTTATTAAAGATAAGTGCATTGCCGATTTTTTCATAGTTAAACACCTGAAGATCTCTGAAATTAGGCAAACCTTTCATTTAACTAACAAATATACCTTAATAATTAGACAGATTTTGGATCTAATTAAGCCATATATCGATTATCCAGAGTTAACCAGGGAAGACATTGAGACCTCCAAAGTTATTTTGAAATTACTTATGCTAAAGAAGAAGATGATCTCCAACGTATACAAACTCTTGGTCTCTGTTAGAACTAATAATACACCAATATTTTCCAAGTTCTGGGTGGATAAGGACCCGAATATATCCTCTACATGTATGAAAGAAGCTTTTAAATTAAGCACTAAATGTATCCCTTTCAAAAAACTGTTCTATACGCAACTTATGATTGTAAATAATGCATAATTAACCCCGGCAATTATTAATAAATTCCAACCTAACTCATCATCTTCATGCTCATTTTGTAAGGAACAGGTAGCTGACATATACCATATCTTCTGGAGTTGTAAATGTGTGTACAGACTATGGTGTGCCCTAAGAGTTATCCTGGGGAAAATGGGATATGAGAAATCAACACTTTCATGGCAATATGCTCTACTACATATTCCTCCAGATAATATTACTAAGGCACAGCACAAGGTGTTGATCTCTATATTCATGTTTATTAAGTATTATATCTCTCTTCACTGGAAGAATCAAGCTATGCTAACCTGGGAAGGTCTAAAAGACTTGGTATTTAGACATATTAAGGCGCAGAAATTCCTCTTTTATAAAGGGAGTCACAAATACCATTCTGAAAATTTTTGGAGTTCATTCTTTGCACATTTATTAACCTGAAATGTATTGTTTTTATCCTTCTTTTTCTTTTTTCTCTTTGTATGTGTAACGATTATCTAAATGTGGGCATTGTACAGCTGTATATACTTACTTTCTTTGTTTGTTAGAGGTATGTTGGTTTTTGTGTTGCTATGTTTGTATGTTATATTTTTGGAAACGAAATAAAATAAAAAGAATTTAAAAAAAAAAAGAAACACAAAAACATTTACGGATGCTCTCAATAATAATCTTCTCAACCAACAGAGACCTCCGAAGCAGAAACACAAGCAACCTCCCCCCAGCAACACAACCCAAATGACACATAGCCCACAGACTCAGTGTACCCTCAACCACAGCCCATAAGACAAAACAACGTACCCAACACACTAGTCATAGGTGACTTTATAGTCAGGCACACTGATGTCCCACTCACCAGGCTAAACAAGGAGAAAGTTACTGTCAGCTGCATGCTGGGTGCCAGGATCTGCCACATAACCCATGCACACAGGTCACTCCACAACAAGTACAAATATGACTCTGTGATTGTCCATGTTGGTGTGCACGACCTGAGTCATACCTCCCCGGACTACATGAAAAGAGACATGGAAGAGCTCTCTGATCTTGTAGCCCAGGCAGGTATGACCCTAGCCCTGAGTAGCATCCTGTCATCACCCAGAATGATACCGCAGTACAAGGACAAAATGATTGACTTCAACAATTGGCTAAGCTTCTGGTGTCATTCTAAGGGGATCCAGTATCTGGCTGCCTGGGACAACATGGTCGACAGACCACAATGCTTTGCCAGGGATGGCCTGCACCTGTCACCCCTGGGATTCCTGATACTGGAAAAGGATCTTGCCACCCTGTAGTGCCTTTTTTAGGAAAGGTTCAAATGACAAATTCACCACCATAACAACAACAGGCAAGCAAAAACTGAGGGTAATACTACTCAATGCTAGAAGTCTAAATTTCAAAATGCACTCACTCAAGGCACTCTTTAACATGGAGAACATCGATATCTGTGCAGTGACTAAGATCTGGTTCAAGGCACCAGAGAGCACCCCTGCATTACTAGGCTATAACTCATACCACACTTTTCGGCCATCTAACCTGGATCGGAACACCAAAGGCGGTGGTGTGTCCATATTCATTAAGGATATCCACACCTCCAGGCTAGTTGCTCAGCATAATGCATCCGAGGTTATCCAAGTACAACTAACTCTAGGCAAAATTGCAATCTAAATTTTAGCTTGCTACAGATCCCCCACCATGCCCCAGGATTCCCACTCCTCTTTTCTTGATATACTGGAAAATATTAGGGTTCAACCAAACACCCTAATATTGGGCAATTTCAACTACCCCACCATTAACTGGGAAAACTACTCATATACCAACTCCTTCACTCAGCGCTTTCTGGAATTCATAAATTCCAATGCCCTGGATCAACTTATACACACCCCCACCAGGGGCAACAATATCCTAGACCTAGTCATTACCAGCATGAGTGACCAGTGTACCACACCTGAAGTTAACTCCTTGTTGGTCAGATTCGACCATAAGCAAATCACCCAAGATATCCACATCCCACCCCCATCCCCCATTAAGGAAACCACTGTAAAAATTTCTCCAAAGTCAACTTCATGCTTCTTAAGATAGAAGTGGTGAACTTCATGACACCCATGCAGATGGACAATACAGTTACGACTGCTGACTCCTACAAAATGCACTCTATAAGCACTTACATGAGTGCATGTATCGTGCTACCCCAAACAGAATAAATATGCTATCCTCCAAAAAAAGGAAGCCAATCTGGTGGTCCCCTGCCATAAAAAAACTCTACAAAAGAAGGAAGAAACTGTTGCAAAAGAGAGTAAAATCCCATGAGTGGAGAAGCTCCCTGGTCAGCCTCAGTAAGAAGCTGAAATCCCTTATAAGATCCTCCAAAGTTAGCTATAAAAACAAGATTGCCACTGATTCTAAGGACAACCACAAAGCATTCTATAGCTATGTCAAGAATCTCAATGGCAATACCCAGATCTGCTCTGAGTTACAGCACAATGGCACAGAAATTACAGAACCAACTGATATTACCAACATCCTGGCAGATAGGTTCAGTGCTAACTTTACTCCCCTCTCACCCCCTAAGGGGCCCGTATCTATACAGGAAGAATGCAGAGTCTGTATAATCACAACTCCACAGGTAAAAGCAGCACTCACTAAAGCCAAAAACATGGCATCCATTTGACCGGACAACATCCCAGGCTGTGTTTTACACAAACTTCAGAACAAACTGGCTCCCCACCTAAGCATGTTCAATCATAGCCTCATGTCAGGCTTTGTGCCCACTGAATGGCACACAGCAACAGTCATCCCACTCCACAAAGGGGAGCCAACACTGATCCTGGGAACTATCGCCCTATTAGCCTGATGAGCTTGGTCTGCAAGGCCATAGAATGTATCATCATGGAATTCATAAACAAAGACATTGGTAACCTCCAAACTCTAGACCCCATCCAGTTTAGGTTTGTGAAAGGCAGATCATGCCTCCTGAACCTGGTTGACGTCTTTGAAGCAGTCACCAAAACCGTAGTTGAGGGTAAGGTGGTTCACACAGCGCATCTTGACCTCGCCAAGGCTTTCAACACCATCCCCCATTCTGGAATTATAGCTAAACTCACTAAACTAGGTATAAATCCCTATGTCACAAGATGGGTTGCCAACTGGCTCACTGACAGAACCCCCACTGTAAAAGTTGCAGACTCCAAATCTGAATTCAAACCAGTAACAAGTGGAGTACCACAGGATTCAGTCCTGGGACCTCTCCTGTTTGGTATCTACTTGTCTGAAGTACCGGCTAACACAGAACCCCTCTGGCTAATGAAGTTCGCAGATGACTGCAAACTAAGAGCTATAGTCGAGTCCCCAAATGGTGTGGACATCCTACAGAAGGGCCTCACTGAGACAGATGCCTGGTGTCAGAGCCATGGCCTCAAGCTCAATGCCAAAAAGTGCATTGTTATCCCCTTTGGTAAAAACTCTGTACCCATGAACTACCACATAGGTGGCAGTCTTCTTAATGCCAAATGTGTGATAAGAGACCTTGGGACCCAGGTGGACAGTAGTCTCTCCTTTGATAATCACATTGCCACAATAGCAGGAAATCCTTCTATGTGGCATACCTCATCACAAAAGGGTTCTCATCCAGGAAAAAAGAGGTCATTGTTTCCCTCTACTCGACACTCATTAGACCCATTATAGAGTACAATGCCCCTTTTGGAATGTACCTCACAAGACATCTGCAGCAGCTGGAAAGGCCACAGAAGTACCTCACAAAGAGGATTACTGGCCTCAAACAGATGCCCTACACTGACCATCTCAAAAAACTCCAGCTTTACTCTGTAGCTTATCGGCTACTCTGAGGTGATCTCTGCCTAACATATAAAGCTATATCAAACCCAGAGCTGTTGGACATGCTTCACCTAAAGAAATCCCAATCCCTCCAAGCTACATGCTCTAGGGACCTAAACCTTGTCACCACAATAAACAGGACATGCTGGAGGGATAGATTCCTGTCCCAGAGACTTCCCATACTCTGGAACAAGCTACCCATCTATGTCAAGCAAAGTTCCTCATTAACACTCTTCAAGAAAAATCTTGATGAGTGGATGGGAAATAGGAAATACACCCCGGGAATCACTTCTGTGGTTCTGCTTGGCAGGGGCACAGGAAATTAACTTTCTTGGGTTGGCGTAAGCCAGGGACTTTGTTGGCTAAGCTTACTTAGGCCCTTGGGCTGATAGCCCAGTATCAACCTATGAACCTATGAACCTATTTGGTATGCACCTCTTCAAACTGCTGCACCAACTGGAAAGGCCACAGAAATACCTCACAAAAAGAATCCATGGCCTCCAACACCTGTCCTATGTGGGTAGGATCAAATCACTATCACTCTAGTTGGTATCATACAGATTGCTCAGAGGTGATCTGTGTCTCATCTAAAAGGCAATATTGGACCCTGCCCTACTAGAGATGTGCCATATCCGTAAGTCTAACTCCTCATGCATTACTCACTTGATAGGCCTAAATCTAATATGCAAGATCAATAAAACCTGGTGGAGAGACAGGTCTGTCTCCCAGGGGTTGCCCCGTCTCTGGAATACACTTCCCATACATGTCAAACAGAGTACCTTGCTGACCCTCTTCAAGCACAACCTTGATGAGTGGATGGGAAACCACAAATTTATCCCAGGGATTCCACCTTTGTCCCTCATTGTCAGGGGCAACAGGTACTGACCGAGGGTTCTTTTTTGGGGATAAACTCTTGGCTATGCTTGTAAGGGCCCCAAGGCCATTAGCCTAGTAACCTCCTATGATCTAGGGATGTCATTGTCCTTCTTTACTCTGCCCTCAATAGGCCAGTCATTGAATATAATGTTTCCTTTGGCATGTATCTGTCCAGATACTTGCAGCAACTGGAATGCCAACAGGAATCCCTATCAACTGATCAAGTTTTCAGAAACTTAAATTCATATTGTTGAGATGATATGATCGAATTGCCGAAAACTTGAAGCTTTTGAATGGAGATTGCAGTAGAGTGAGGATCAGGAAATTTACCATTTTCCTCCATATAGTGAGATCTCAGACTAGGTATATATAATTAGCAGGGGGTGTGGAGGGTGGGTTTCTATTACGTGATCAAACTTCAACAAGTTCGAACCCTATATGGTCAAAACCATATAGTTGAACTTGCAGAAGTTTGAACACCGAAAAAAAATAAATAAAACATGCAACAGTAAACTAACTGTTGCAAACAGGGGGGCAAGCCCCTTGCACCCCCTGCTTTTTAAATATATCAACTCCGAGACTGCACTATAGTGTGGAAAAGGAATATTTCCCTTTACTGCACTGTAGTGGATCTCAGAGTTGGTATATTTAAAGAGCAGGGGGTGTGGGGGGTGCAGGGGGCTTGCCCCTCTGCTTGCCATAGTTAGTTTACTGTTGCATGTTTTATTTTTTTTTTTTGTGTTTGAAGTTTTGAAACTTAGAACAGACAAGTTTAATATTGTCGTGTTCAAAGTTTCAAAACTTTGATCATGTAATAGGAACCCTGGGGGGGCAGCTTCACACATGGGGGGTGAAAGGGGGGCTTGCTCACCTGCAAAAACATAAAAAAGATAGATTTTTTTTTTGTTTTGTTTTGTTCAATGTTTGAGTTTTTGGAAATTAAGTCATGTTGTCTCACCAATATGAATTTCAAATTTCTGAAAACTCAATCAACTGACATAGATCCACCAACAGAGATACCTTACTAAAAAGGTAAAGGCCAAAACAATGAAACACCATGTCTTACATGGACCAACTCAAATCCCTGTCACTATACTTACTAAAAAGGTAAAGGCCAAAAACAATGAAACAACATGTCTTACATGGACCAACTCAAATCCCTGTCACTATACTCAGTATCCTACAGACTGCTAAGAGTTGGCTGTGTCTGGTATACAAAACAGTAAAATAAAAAAGTAAGTGTTCCTTGCATTTCTTTTATTGGAATGTGCAGAAATGTACACAGTGCAGTATTAATACAAATGGAACCATTACTGGTAATACATGATAATAAATGATTAGGAATGAGCACTGGCCAGTGGAACACTTGTTGCACTGTGTGTGTTTTTTTTCTTGCAGAGTTAGAAGCTGAAAAAAGTATTTTTTTCTTCATGTTTTTAATAGAAGTTGCATATTGTTTTGGTTGTATTATACAGATACACAGTTATAGCTCTATGTGACTGCTTTGAGCACCTATATATTTTGTAGAAAAATGGAAATAGGTGCTTAAACTTTAATATGCTGTTTAGGGCTGCACATGTGGCTTGGAGTACTTTCATGTACGTTATTGGAGTTGTAGGCACAAAGCATAGAGTAAAGCAACTTGCACTATAGGACCAAGTGTTAATATATAGTTAAATTTGTGGGCCTTGCTTGATTTTTGGCTGGAGTGGTGTTAGTTATGCATCTGACTGCTGCAACTGGATTTGACCTAATTTACTGGATATGAGTTCTTTCTTCAGTCCATTTGCACTGAAAGGAAGTGCATTTTAGTTATTTAAATTGTTGTTTAACATCTGAGACAACATTTTGCTTTGCTGATTTTTAGTCCATGTTGCTAACTGGGCACAACTTCATTTGGTAATATCTGTAGGCCATCTTGGAACATTGCTGATGATTATCTTATGAGAGAGGGTAATTAGCGTTTTTTTTTCGGGGAGCTGAAATTACTCCTAGCCTAATAAGAAGTTGTACTTTGGCTATTTCATTTTATTTCTTTTTATATATTGCACTTCTCTGTGTGATGCTACAAAGTGTTTAATTCTTTTAACTGGACAAACTTGTTAGGTATATGACAACTGGCTGACATGCTTAAACGTAGCTGTATTGCTGAAAGCTGTGCGAGGTTGCACAAGGATTCTATCAGTTACGTGTTGAGCATTTCATTACTATGGTATTGCCTGTTGGTTTATTGTTTTTTTCTGGGCTGCTATTAACTGCATGCTGTGTCCCTTAGTGTTACTACATTATTACTGTAATAAACAGTACTAATAGCCATTTGTCAACCACATAGACTCATGCAGCCTCTTTTCAGGGCAATTCCAAAGCAATGTCTGGTTAACTGACTTACTTAAGACCACACAGTAGGTAAATAAGGATGAAGGAATCAAACCCTCTACAACAGAAACTACAAAGCACAGCCTTAACTGTCTGTACTAACTGTCAGAAAAGTTGAGCAATGACTACTTACTACTGTATTAGTTGCTATATCAGTTATGTTGTACTCAGTGTGTACTTTGCTGTGCTAAACCAGTCTAAAATGCTCACAATCAGTTGTTTCTTCATGTAGTTTAGTTCTCCTTCTATACCCTTCACCAAGCCAGGCTACTAATAGTATATCTTAAGCACTTAGGCCAAATAAAATCCAACATCCATCCAGATAAAGTGGAAAGAAAATGTTCTTGTATTCCTTCAGTTGACAGTCTTATAGCATTTAGTACTTTTAGGCAGGGTAGGAAAATTGCCATATGTTCAAAACAATGAACTTCTTATTGACATGAATAATTCAACCTGCCAAAGATTGCTGTGAGGGAAAGGTTATTTTTTTTCCTTGCATTTTGTATTGCTTCATTGTCTTCTCCTATTTTGCATATTGTGGTGCATTTTCTTTACACTGTTTTACTTGTATTCTTCTTTTAATTGTATATTTAATCTAGAAAAGGGACCATAGCTGTATGTCTTGTGAGTCACACAGAAATTAAATTTTCTTGCTCCCTGGTGCTGTTGTGTCTTAAAACTGAACTGTCTTTTTAGTTTCCTGCCCCTTATGTTAATTTTTACCACATATTTTCTTTCATGTCCTCTTTAATTGACTATTGTGAGTAAGCACAAAATTATCTGTCACTTTCCTATCTAGGACACAATAGAAGAGTCTTCGTGGGTTCTGTTCAAGCAGCTTTATTTTATACAAACACATCACTATAGACGTTTACTGACTTTAACTTAATTAACTTATATACAAACTAACAACTGTGATCTTGCATTCTCTCTCCCTGGCTGCTCTTTCAAAATGGCACTTGGGATTGCACGTCTGGAATTTATACATGCACGTCTAGCCTTGACATGGTTCCTAAAGATATAGCACACACATCACTTGCACTCTGATCTATATCATCCCTCTTTGAGAAATAAATTGTATAACGTTATGAGGCATGCAAAAATCACAAGTAATTCTGTCATGCATTATACAATACTAAATATACAGATATATACAATCAAGTCCATGTTGCTGCATATTTCATACTAGACTTAGATACTTGCCCATATCGTGTGACATAAAACTGAAAATGAGATTTAGCAACTGGAACTGTCTCTGCAAAATGGTTGACCTGTGGAATATTTGGATCACTTTCTGGAATGGAATTAGAATTTTGAACACATTCTGGTATGGGAACAGTGTTTGATTCTGTCTTAGATTTAGACTCTACATCATAGAAGCAATGCTGTAATGGTGATGATGATTCTGGTACAGGAAGAAGATGTCTACAGTTCCTCCTACACTCCACACCTTTGGAGTCTACTAGGTAGGATCTCAGCTCAGCACAGATGCCTGTAATCTGTTCTATTTGATCAAAATCTTTTGTTGTCTGGATTCATACCATCTCCCCTTCCCTCAACGGACAAAGTAATCTGTTCAATCTGTTGTAACTAGATTTCTGGATATTACACTTCTTCAACAGTTGAACCTTGATTGTTTTATTGTTCTTAGGTTTAGGCTTCAATAGACTAGAAGTAATGGGTAGCGTAGTTATAGTTTGCCTGGAAAGTAGTCTTTGAGCAGGTGAGCCTAGAATATCACCGCAGGGTATGTTTCTGAGATTAAGTAAATTCAAGAACACACCGGTATTGTCACACTTTGACCTTTCAAGTAATTGCTTTTCACTTTGCACTGCACATTCAGATAAACTATTGGACTGAAGATATTCAGGACTACTAGTGACATGTACAAAGTCCCATTCTTTTGCAAATTTCTCAAACAACTGGTTAGTAAATTGAGTACCATTGTCAGAAAAAAGTTTGTGTGGACTACCATGAACAGAGAAATGACATTTCAACTTTGTAATAACAGCAGTGGATGTTAGGTTAGGTAGTAGATCAATCTCAAACCAATTGGAATAAGAGTCTATCAAAACCAAGTAGTGTTGATTGTTCCACTCAGAGATAACAGTTACTACAGTAGACCAAGGTAATTCAGGAACTGGACTTAGCTGAAGCGGTTCTCTTTGAAAATGCAATCTATTACTATTGCATACTGAACAAGAAGAAATAACTCTATCAATGTCTTATGGTAATGAAGGCCAAAATACTAATTCTTGTGCTCTTCTCTTAGTAGATGTAGTTCATGAGCGAACACAATGCAAAATCTGAATATATTCTTGTTGTAAGGAAGCAGGAACAACAATTTTAGGACCTTTGAAAATAATGCCATCTTCCATCAACAATTCATCTCTGTAAGGAAGATAGGTTTGCACTTCAGGTGGTACACTAGCTTTCTTTGATGGCCATCCAACATTAATGTAGTGATTAAGCTTTTGCAAAATTGGATCAGTCTGAGTGTGATCTCTTAACTCATCAAGGCTAGTGGTGGAAAAATTATGCACTGTCATCACATCAAAGTCAAAATTCTCTGCATCGAGCTGTTCTGTCATATTCCTGGGCGATCTGGATAAGGTATTAGTCAGATAGAGCAATTTGCCTTTGTGTAGATCATTTTGAAATTGTACTTTTGCAATTTGATCATCATTCTCTGTAATGTCATTGGAGTGGAATGCATAGGCTTCTTTAGAATAATCACTAGAGGTTGATGGTCAGTTTCAATCTGAACAGCTCGACCATAAATATAAAAATGAAACTTGGAACATGCAAATACTATTGCCAAAAACTCCTTCTCAATTTGGGCATACTGCATCTCAGTTTGGGCTAGTGTTCTAGATGCATAGGCTATTGGTCTGCCCTCTTGAAGTATAACTGCACCAAGACCAAATTTTGAAGCATCATAGGAAAGAGTAACTGATTTGTTTACATCATAGTATCTTAATGTAGGTGGGTGGCGATTTTCTGCGTGAGGTTTTCAAATACCTTCTGGTGCTGTTCCAACCATGAACATGCAACATTTTTGCATGTTAGCTCTCTTAAAGGTGCTATCAACTCACTGAAATCTGGTATAAACTTGCTTAAATAGTTGACCATGCCTAGGAAACGCTGTAGAGCTTGAGCATTATCTGGTACTGATATTTCAAGAATAGCTGCTTGCTTGGTTGGGTCTGGTCTCAAGCCTGTACTTGTAAACAAATGACCTACGTACTTAACTTCTGGAAGTCAGAATTTGTAATTCAGAGGATTGAGCTCCAAGTTTACTTCATGTGCAGTGTCTAGAAGTTTCTTGAGGTTTCTGTCATACTCTGCCTCACCATTGCCTCCAACCAATAAATCATTTAATATTATGGCACAAGGATAAGCAGAAAAAATTTGCTGCATTTCACGCTCAAAGACGTCACTTGCAGAATGTATTCCAAATGGCATCCTTAGGAATCTGTATCTGCCAAATGGAGTACCAAAAGTAGTTAGAAATGAGGATTTACAATCAAGCAGCACTTGCCAAAATGAACTCTTTGCATCCAAGACAGAAAATACAGTAACATTTGGGATTAGAGCTGCAACTTCTTGACTGTGTGCATTGGATGATACAGTCTCGTTAATGCTTTATTCAGATCTCCTGGGTCAATACATATTCTGATTTCGTCTGAGCCTTTTTTATGAGCAGCTACCATGGACGACGCCCATTGATTTGGTTCTGTGAGTGGACAAATCACACCTTGCTGCACCATTTTATCCATCTGAGCTTTAACTTTATCCTGCATGGCTATCGGAACTCTTCTTGCTGGTCTGACTATTGGAGTGACCTCTAGGTCTAACTTCATAGAATACACAACTGGAAGTTTTCCTAACTTGTTATCAAAAACATCATCATACTCTGAGAAAATGGCTTCAGAAAAATTAGAACTTGGAAATGCATTTATGTGATGGACTAAAATTCTTTAGCAAAATAAAGCAGATTAATTCTTAAACTATCTTTGAGACCCAATAAAGATTGCACTGGTCTTTGACTACATAGAATAACAAGTTGTAACAGTTCTTGGCCAAATAACATGAAAGCATCACTGAACCTTCGGTTTGAATTTCTTCACTTCCATAAGCAACAAGTCTCGCACTACTGGCCACATTGAGTTGTCCATTAGTTCTCACTTTAGCAAATGTGTCCGCTGATATAACATTACACTTTGAACCAGTGTCTACTTTGAGCTCTGTGGATTTTTCATTAATCTGGACAGTACAAAACACTTCGCTTCTTGTCAATTAATTCACTGCATCAACTCTTTCACCAAGCACTGATACACAATCTACATAGAAAGCTGACTGTTTGGGCTCTACTTGATCAACTTGCTTTTTTGTGCAACCTTTCTTTACAACTGTGTGAGGTTTACTTGATTTGCAATACTTTTTGAAATGGTCCCATTTTTTACACTTGTGACATTGCTGACCAAATGCTAAGCACTTCTGTCTTTTAGACTCATGATTTGCACCACAATTGTGACAGTTAAGAATAAAGCTAGATGTGGGTTTTGCTGATTCTTGCTTGAACTGCACTGAGCTTGAATGCACTCCTTTCTTAGAACTTTCTGGAAAGCTACATGCCTTCCCTGGAAACCCTGTAGCTGCCACGTGCTTGGGCTTGCCTTTGTTTGCCACATGTTGCATACTATCTACATTTGCTCTGGAGCCAACTGAAACCATACTCTTGTCACTCGCAAGCATACTTGTGTGTTTTTCTGTCACCTCATGGATTTGGCAAATCTCTATGGATTTGCTCAACATTAAATCACTGTCACGAAGTCACATCTTTCTCACAGAAGCACTGTTAATCACACACAAGCCTATCCTTTATCAGTTCATCTTTTAAGTCACCAAACCGACATGTTTTAGCTCTTTTTCTCAAGTCAGTTATATAAGCTGCAAATGTTTCCCCTGGTTTATGATCTCTTGTGTAAAACAAATGTCTCTCTAATGTAATATTCATCTGGGTGTTACACATTTCTCTGAACTTGCACTTCAAACACTCAGGGTCTTCCTTTCATTCAGCCTGTACAACAATATGATGATTTTCACCTTCTTCTTCATATACTGCAGGTGCATACACAAATGAATGCTGTCTTTCTATGACCTCTGACCCAGCTATGTTTAGCAAAATAAATGGTCTGGAGCATGCATCTCTATCTGCATAAGTTGCTTGTATAAAAATATTGTACTCTTGCTCAAATATTCTCCAGTTCTCTGCAATATTCTGATCAAATACAAGTGGTAGGGTTTTTTGAAATCAGTCTGCCATATTAACACATACCAGTGAAGAGTTTTGCAAATAAGCACAAACATACACACATGCACATATGCCAGAAACGTAGCCAGTATTTGTAACTTTGTCCAGTGCCTTTGCGCTTCTGAATTTATACGTTTTGGACTTTTTGAAATTACGCAAATGGACAAACTTGTAGTACCTTTGAATAATTGGACTTTGCCAAATAAACTTCTCGGGCACTTTATACTTTTGAAATATTGTTTTGAAAGGGTAAAATGCTAAAGTCATTTATCATCACATTACTAAAGTAAGTTATCGTTATTTTAAGAAACATTTCAACAACCTTATGATGTGACTGAATAACTCTTGGGCACTGTAATACGCTTGTAATGTCGTCTTTTGCAAGAAATCACTTTTTATTAATGTAAGAAACATATAAAGTAGCTGCACAATGTGAATAAACTTAACATCTCTTGCCCAAAACACAGTAATACTTTGAAGTAATTGCACTCTGCAAATAACACCATACAGCACACTAAAATGTCCCCAAAATGGTGGTACCTTGGTAGGCAGCTCTTTACAGTACAAGAAACACTCTGTAATGGAGGCACTTTGCGAATAGACATACCCAGCACAAGAAATTTTTTGAAATGGCTATACTTTGACTGTTGTTCATGAAGTAGTTGCACTTTACACACAACAACTCTTTGAAATACATGGACAGTAATAAGCACAGTTTGTAAGCACTTTTACACACTTTGAGATACTTTGAATAACTTTAGCTATGCCCTTGATACAATACAAAGTTGCAGTTATGCCAAAACACAGCACTTTACCAAAACACATCCAGTCGCCTTGCTTTATTTTTGCTTAATGTGCCCCTTTTGCCTTTATATTCGTTTTACTTGTTTAAGCCCTTTTCATGCCCAACATACAATTCTTGTGCTCGTTTTAATTTAAACATGCCCAGTTTTGCCTTAAACACACTCGTTTTGCTCTAAACTTGCCCATTTTTGCTTTACTGTTAATCATTTCACCAAATACTTTTATTTTAAACATTTCCTTGGTTAACAAACTTTTGTGCTTTCCTTTGCTTAATAATGTGGTTTGTGCCCTTGTAATGCCCCTTTTTGTCTTTCATATCAAATAAACAGTTTGCGCTATTTCTCATTACCTTTGATTCTTTTCTGGCTCTGTTTGTACTCTTTTCTCTCAGTATTACCTTCAGTGTCACATCTGCACCTCATGGCTCTGAATATTATTCTCTTCGATACCAGATCTGACACCATGTCGCTCTCCTATCTACGACACAATAGAAGAGTCTTAATGGGTTCTGTTCAAGCAGCTTCATTTTATACAAACACATTACTATTGAAGTTTACTGACTTTAACTTAAGTAACTTGTATACAAACTAACAACTGGAATCTTGCATGCTCTCTCCCTGTCTGCTCTTTCAAAATGGCATTAGGGATTGCACATGTCTGGAATTTATACGTGCACATATATTCTTGACATGCTTCTTAAAGATATAGCACACACATCACTTGCACTCTGATCTACAGTATCATTTTGTAAAACCTCTCCCCTTCGACTATTTAAATTTATTGGCTATCCCACTAAAGTCTACAGAGCCAAAATACAAAGTACCCACCCCTTCAAGTCTATCTTACTCTTTTAAAATTTGTGGCTCTCCACTTAGATCATTGAAGCTTAAATTGCATCCTCTTTCATATCTGCTTATTGCACACTACAACTCTTAGAATATTAACCCATTTTCCACCTTACTTTTAAAATCTGTAACATATTGTCCAAGGCCACCAATTATTGGCGAGCCCACATTCTGCCTCTCAGTTGTCATCTTTGGCTTAGTGCTTCTGTTTTGCTTCTGGTGAGTGCCACCTTGGAATTTGTACTTTCACTCCTGGTGAGAGCAGGAGCAGAGTGCATTCATTCCTGACTGTTTCTGATTGGGCAATGAGTGTTTGTGCTGGACTTTCCTGATTGGTCTGGTTGCTATTTTATTTATTTGTTTATTTATTTTACATTTGTTAGTCCAACTGGGCACATGTCCAATTTCAGCAGTGGCCTGGGGAGAAAAGCTCCAAAGGTAGTTACAAAGCAAACATAACATAACACAAATTAAGTACAGTTTACAGACTCTGTTGAGACATGTAAGTTATACAATCTCACAAATTTATGATATAGTTTAACAAATTACAACACAAATAAATTGCAGGTGAAATAGTATTGGTACACAAATATAAAGATTTAGTCAGGCTTGGAGCAAGAACATAACCAATGAGAATTGAAATACTGCTTGAGATTTTTCTTGAATTGAGTTAGGGTTGTTTCTAGAGTAATGTCAGCAGGCAGTGAGTTCCAAGTTTTGCCAAAAGAGTTGGCAAACAAAGAGTCTCCGGCTGAGTTGTTGGATTTAACAGTTTGAACTACTAGTCTATTAGATGAGCGAAGTGGTCTGAGTTTGCAATGGGGGTAAATAATGTTTTTAAGTGCTGGTGTATTTTCAGGTTGGTTAAGTACTTTATGAGCCATTATAAGGTGGTTGTACTGAATTAGGCTGGGCAGTTCTAGCCAACTAGGATAATTTAGGTTTTTACAGTGATCTGTTCTGTAGGGCATGCCAGTGGCAAATCTAGCTATGTGATTATAGCAGCTAGAGAGCTTGTTAAGATCAGTTTTGGTTAAGTTGGTAAGTAAAGGGGAGGCATAGAAAAGGGTAGAGAGTAGATGGCAGGTCGGGTTAGGAAAGGTTTAATTATAGTGAGCCATAGGAGTGCTGGGTACTGCAAATGGCATCCTGAAAGTTAGAGGAACTCAGAGGTAGCTGGCTAGCTAGGGCCTGTATAGTCTCAGTGAAGAAACTATTGCGGGTGTTAGCGACATCCTCTGGTAGTTTGTCAGTAGAGGCTGAGGAAGGTGGTGTGGTAGTTTGTCCTGGGTGCAGTAGTTTATTTATACCTGCCCAAAACTTTTGAGGGTTATTTTGATTTCTTGGCTGGAGATGGAAGTAGAAGTTTTTTTTATCTAGTAAAACAGATCTTTTTGTCTCATTCCTTAATTGCTGATATTTCATTTGATCTAGAAGGGTTTAGTAGTATGCCATATGGCCCATGCCTTGTTTCTGAGTGTGATTTTTGATTTGATATCTTTAGAGACATGGTGCAATTTTTGCTTTGGTCCTAATGGAGCGAGCAGAAGCATGAGAATCAAGGCTGGCAAGGAATGTATTGTTAAAGTAACAACAGCTTCATCCAGGGGCAGGGATTTTAGGGCAAACCAATTGCATGATTTGAGTTTGTCTTGAAAGTTGGTAGGGTTAAATCTCTTTATTATTTCTCACTTTCCTATAGGTGGGCTGGTGGGGGTTATTATATATAATTATATAAAGATAAGAAAGTGATCACTAAGGTCATCAGGGGAGGGTGGGAGGTTGGCAAAATGGTCAAGGTGATTGCCTTACAGGCACAAGGTGCAGGGTTTGGTTCTCAAATGGGGTAATTGGCTAGGCTTAAAATGGACCTCAAAGGTAGTTAGCCTAGTGTAAATCTATGAACCTATGAACCTATACATTTGGGGGTGACTGTTGATTAGTATCCAGTCTAGTATACTTTCTTTGTGATTAGATGTGCCTATCCTGGTGGGGTGGATATGATCTGTGTAAATCTATATAGGTTTACATGGGTAGTATGAGATTCCAAGGAACAGGTGCTCCAGGCTATATTAAAATCTCCAAGTACTATGGTTTCTTGGGGATAGGTACTAGATAACCAGTGGAGGATATTTTCTAGGGTATCGGCATTATTCCCTGGGGGAATGTACATGCAGACAATATTTATGCATTTGTTTATATTAATCTGAAATTTGGTAGAAAGAATTTCTGCATTATTGACCTGGGGTGGTTGCATGGGGTCTATAGTAACATTTAGTGTAGATTTGAAGAGTACAGCTACCCCACCTCCCTTCCTAGTAGCATGGTTTAATCTAAGTATGTTATACCCTGGTTGTAAATCTTCATTATCTGAAGTTGATGGCTTTAACTAGGTTTCAGTAAGACACAGTATATCAGGGGAGTAGACTGCTAAGAGGGCATGCAGGTTATGTATCTTATTGTTTATGCTTCTAATATTTAGATGGCATACCAGGAGGGAGTTGGTGGACCTATTAGTGTTTGGTAGGGTTATTAGCATAAGAGGTAGAGTTATCTAGAGTGGATGGGCCAGGGTTTGGGTGAATGTCTCCATCCATTGTGAGGTTACAGTGTAAGCTTACAATAAGCTTCAAGAATTTATTTATTAGTTTTTGATAGTGTTTGGATTTTGAGGTGATGTATCCAGAGTTAATAGGCCAATAGTTTATTGTGGTTAAGGAGTTGGATATAGGACGAATTATTGGGTGACCTGCCTTATTTGATGTAATTGGGGTGGTCGTTTGACAGTTTGGGTAATGAAACCCTAGGTAATACTGCTCTACTACTATTCAAGGCATCCACCAGGAAAATGGTGCAACAAGTCTACAGACCCCTGCATCATATGTGACAAGACTGTTGATCATGGCCTGCCTCCCAGCTTGGGATTGGTGCTACTGTTTTGCTTCTCATGAGAGATGAAACAAAGAAGCATTGTATTCCAGCAGCATGAAGACTGTGGTGAGACCAGCACTAGTAGTAGCAAGGCTGTAGCCAATCAGGTGAATCCCCTCTTTTGATCATTCTTGACAAAGCTAATTCTTTTCAGTAAATACTGCTTGATTAGCTGCTGTCTAACCTAACTTCAGAATATCTCCCTAAATATCTCATCCATAAATCATCAAGGTCTATATATTAGTTTCCCTCAAGTGTTTGTCAGTGTCCTATATAGACACAGACACCTTGAGGTGGCATTTGTCCTTGAAAATTTTCCAATACCTAGTTGCACGAAGGAGAACTAGTTTACAGTGACAGGCACTGCCTCCATAGTTGCAAACCCGATACTCCTGACATTACTTTATATTCTCACTGCAACCGTCTAGTCAATAAAAAAGGGCCTGTTGCCATGGATATGAACTTTCCCACCATCTCCGTTACCAACTTGGTGGATATGTGCATCTGAGGAATAGAAATTGCCTCGTGTTTACTGACAGCCAGCTAATTCTCAAACAAACTGATATGGTATGTGAGAGATGTATTTACACAATGTCAATGGAGGCAAAGCTCACACATAAAAGCACTTCTAATGTCAATCAGGCTGTCAGTAGTACACATGCTGCACCCATCACACATTGTTCAAAGGATATTTAGACATATAGACCTACATATTCTGATGTACTTAAATGTAGCCTTCCTAAATTCCAAAGACCTCCTAGATAATGTACACATAACAAATACCCTCAGCAGCCATGACTGTACTCTTTCAAAACAACATTCACATCAACACATACAGCCACATCTCATGGAGTGTCTACTTCAGGGCCCATAAGGCAAGCAACCATGCAATCCAATAATCTGTTCATTGGAAACTGCATTGCGAGATACACTGATGTCCTGCTCACCAGGCTGAGTAAGGAGAAAATCACAGTCAGTTGCTTATCAGGGGCCAGGTTACACCACATTACACACACACACTCAAGCCATTGGACTACAAGTACCAGTATGACTCAGTCATAGTCCCTGTGGATGTAAATGACCTGAGACATATCTCCTTAGACTACATGAAGATAGACATCATTGAGCTTTTGACATATGTGTCCCAGGCTGGTATATGCCTAGCATTGTGCAGTACTTTTACCTTCTCCATGGATGGTGTTATAATATGAACAGAAGATGACTGACTTTAATAATTGGTTTAGTTTCTACTGTCATTCTAAGGGTGTGCAATACTTGTCCACACAGAAGATGATGGTAAACAGTCCATGCTTCTTTGCCAGAAATTGTTTGCACCTCTCCCCTCTCAATTTTTGAATATTAGCAAAAGCATTGTCCTCCCCCATACTGCCTTTTTTAAGTAATGCCAAACTTAAACAACTGCAAATCCAAACCAAGAAAATCTAAAGGTGTTACTGCTCAATCTAAGAGTCTAAACAAGAAACTCCACTCCCTATAAGCTTTCCTCACGCTAGAGAATGCTGATGTCTGTGTGATCACTGAGTCATGGTTTAAAGCTGTGGAGAGCACACTGGCATATATTTCATAGGTTCATAGGTTCATAGGTTGGTACTAGGCTATCAGCCCTAGGGCCTATACAAGCCTAGCCATAACAATTCCCTGGCTGTTTCTTCCCACACTATTTACTTCCCTGAACCCCTGTCTAGCAGGGCGACTGACGTGATCCCTGGGGTGAATTTCCTTTCTCCCATCCAGTCATCAAGGTTCCTTTTTAAGAGGGCCAAAGGGGTGCTCTGCTTGACATGTATGGGCAGTATATTCCAGAGTCTGGGAAGTCTCTGGGTCAGGAACCTATCCCCTCCAGCATGTTTTGTTTATTGTGATGACAAGGTTTAGATCCCTGGAACATGTGGCTCTGAGGGATTGGGATTTCTTTAAGTGTAGCATGTCCAACAGCTCTGGGTTTGACATGGCCTTGTATAATAAGCAGAGATCGTCTCGGAGTAGACGATATGCGACAGAGTATAGCTGGAGTTTTTTAAGTTGGTCAGCATAGGGCATCTGCTTTAGGCCTGTGATTCTTTTAGTGAGGTATTTCTGTGGCCTTTCCAGTTGCTGCAGATGTCTTGAGAGGTACATACCGAATGGGATGTTGTATTCTATATTGGGTCTAATGAGGGATGAGTACAGTAGGACAATGACCTCCTTTTTTCTGGATGAAAAGCCCTTAGTTATGAGGTGTGCCACATAGAAGGATTGGTGATGTGGTTATTGAAGGTGAGACCACTGTCCACCTGTGTCCCTAAGTCTCTTATCACACTTTCGGTGTTTAGTGTACTGCCACCTATGTGGTAATTCACGGGTACATGTTTTTTCCCAAAGGGGATAACTATACATTTCTTGGCATTGAGCTTGAGCCCATGCTCTGGCACTAAACATCTGTTTCTGTAAGGCCCTTTTGTAGAGTATCAACATAATTTGGGGATTCAATATTGGCTCCCAGTTTGCAGTCATCTGCGAACTTTGTTAGCCAGAGTCCCTTAGTGTTGGCCTGCACTTCAGAGAAGTAGATGCCAAACAAGAGAGGTCCCAGGACTGAGGTGCTCCACTTGTCACTTGTCTGGAGCTGGATTTGGAGTCAGCTACTTTTACAGTCTGGGTTCTGTCAGTAAGTCAGTTGGCAACCCATTGAGTGACGTAGGGATTAATGCCCAGCTTAGTAAGTTTATCTATGATTCCAGAGTGGGGGATGGTGTCAAAGGCCTTGGCGAGGTCCAGATAGGCTGTGTGGACTGCTTTACCCTCGTCCACGGCTCTGGAGACTGATTTGAAGAAGTCAATCAGGTTCAGGAGACAAGATCGACCCTTCATGAACCCAAACTGGGTGGGGTCCAGTGTTTTTAGGTTGCCAATGTCTTTATTTATAAGTTCCATGATAATACGTTCCATGGCCTTGCTGATCAGGCTTGTCAGACTGATGGGGTGTTAGTTCCCAGGATCCAAGGTGGATCCCCCCTTGGGGAGTGGAATAACTGTAGCTGTGTGCTACTCAGTGGGCATGAAGCCTGAGGTGAGGGTATGATTAAACATGACACTTAGGTGAGGTGCCAGTTCATTTTGTAGTTCATGTAGTACACAGCCCAGGATGTCATCTGGTCCCATGGATGCTGTATTCTTAGCTTTGGAGAGTGCGTTTTTTACCTGTGTGGCCGTTATTACTGGAATTTGGCAATCTTCCGGTATTGAGATGGGCCATTTAGGGGGTGAGAGGGGGGGTGAAGTTGGCACTGAATCGATCTGCCAGGATATTGGCAATATCCTTGGGATCAGTATATTTAATGCCATTCTGTTGTAGCTCAGAGCAGATCTTCAGCATTGCCATTTAGATTCTTGACATATTTATAGAACGCTTTGTGGATGTCTTTGGAATCTTTGGCAATTTTATTTTCATAACTAGCTTTGGAGGATTTTATAAGGGATATCAGCTTCTTACTGAGGCTGGTAAAGGAGTTTTTTGCATCCTGAGATTTTCCTCTTTTCTGCAACAGTTTCTTCCTTTTGTTGTAAAGTTTGTTTATGGCAGGGGACCACCAGATTGGCTTCCTTTTTTTGGAGGAAGCATCTTGGTTCTATTTGGGATGGCACAATTCATGCATGAGTGGATGTGCTCGTACAGTGCCTTAGAGTAGGACTCAGCAGTCGAACTTTCAGTTCCCGTCTGCATGGGTGTCATGAAGTTTGCAACTTCTGACATGAGTAGCATGAAGTTGGCTTTGGACAAGTTTTTTTATGGAGGTTTCCTTACTGGGGGTGGGGGGGGGGGTGGGATGTGGATGTTAAGGGTGATTAGCATATGGTCTGACCTGACCAATGAGGGGGTGACCATAGGTGTGGAGCATTGATTTTCCATGTTGGTAATGACCAGGTCTAGGATATTGGAGCTCCTGGTGGGACTATGGATTAGGTGATCCAGGGCATTGGAATTTATGAATTCTAAGAACCGTTGGGCAAAGGTGTTGGTACACGGGTAGTTTTCCCAGTTAATGGAAGGGTAGTTGAAATCACCCAGTATTAGGGTGTTTCAAAGGAAAAAATATCCAACCTGCGGTGAAGGTGTGGAAGACAAAAAAAGAAAACTGCAAGACTAAACTTCATAACACCACCACAGCAGTCTCCGCTTCAATGATTCTATCAATGAAATTCAATACTCCAAAATATACGAAGAGATAAGGCTCCGCTTCAATAAGTCTGTCCTTAGCCAATTGTTGAAGTCAATAATTTTGTCCTTATATTGTGGTATCATTCTGGGCGAAGGCAGGATGCTACTCAGGGCTAGGGTCATACCTGCCTGGGCCACATGATCCAAGAGCTCTTCCATGTCTCTTTTCATGTAGTCCAGGGAGATACGTCTCAAGTCATTCACTCCAGCATGGACAATGACAGAGTCATATTCATACTTGTTGTGGAGTGACTTGAGTGCATGAGTTATGTTGCGGATCCTGGCACCCGACAGGCAGCTCACTGTAATTTTCTCCTTGTTCAGCCTGGTGAGAGGGGCATCAGTGTGCCTGACTATAGAGTCACCTATGACTAAAGTGTTAGGTATGTTGTCTTGCCTTAGGGGCTGTTGCTGGGTGGCACACTGGTGTTGTGAGCTATGTGACACTTTGGTTGTGATTGGCGTTTGTTTGCATTTCAGCTTCGGAGGTCCTTGTAGCTTGTGCAGGTTACAGTTAAGGGTCTCTGCATATGTGGATTTAGTGTTGCTATGTGTGGGTGTTGGTGTGAGTTTAGAAGGGCTATGTGTTGCTTGAGGTGTAGTGCGGGTGTTAACCTTCTCCTCATGACTGTCTAGCACAATCTTGGGTGGAGAGAGCTTTGCTTCTAGTTTGGCTATGTAAGTGCATCTCTCACAGGTTGTAGTGTTAGGTGGTAGGAGGAGAGGGTTGTCTGTGTACATGAGGCAATTGCTGCATTGCCCCAGTATGCCCAGATTCACCAGGTGGACAGGAGAAATCAATGGAAGCTGACCCTTGGACATGCCTGGTTTGGTGCTTTTTTTTTTTAAAGTACAGGGATGAAAGGTGGTGGTGTCTCTGTTTACATCAAAAATAAATATATCTCAAGGATGGTCAAACAGGAAAATGCACTTGAGGTTTTCCACATTCAAATCACCATAGAGAAAATCCCATGCCACATCCTTGCATGCTATAGGCTCTCCTCTATGACCCAGGAAACTCATAACACATATTTAAATTTATTGGAAACAATCACCATCCAACCCAATAACATATTCTTGGGTAACTGTTAATTACCTCATTATTAACTTGGAATTGTATATGACGCCAAATGTGTAGGCACAGAGATTCCTGGATTTTGTAAACACAAACACCCTGGACCAGATTATCAATATACCAACCAGGGTGCAAACATACTACATCTGGTCCTCACTAACATGTGAGAATGCTGCACAACCCCTAGTGCAATGTCTTCTCCTGTAAGATCAGACCACAAAATGGTCTCCTTTGATATAAAAATAAACCCTGGAACTACAGCTAACCATGGAATGTTCAGAAACTACTTGAAGGCTAACTTCCTACTATTAAGTGATATCCTGACAACATTTCAAGCCCCCATAAACCCCAAGAACACTCCTGCCTACATGGAAGTGTTTATAGAAACTCTATAGAAGCATGTTAATAGCTGCACTGAGGCAGCTGTACCCACCAGGAAGAAGTACGGAACAAACTCAAAAAATAAGCCACACTGGTGAAATCACATCAATAGGCAGTATAACAGAAGGAAGAAAATCATGGCAAAAATTAGGAGGTGCAGCACCAAGCAGGATAAAAGCATAAAAGCACTCCCAAACTAAATACATAAATCAGAGGAAAAATAAAGTCTACCAAATACTAATTTGAGGCAAATTTGGCCTCCCAGGTCAAAGGCAACCACAAGGCATGCTTTAGTTATGTCTGCAGTCTTAAAGACAATATACAATTGTGTGCAGAGCTTGTTGTTAATAGAGACACCTATACTGAGGCAGAAAATATAGCAAACCTACCTGGCCAACAAATTCAGCTCTAACTTTACCCCTCTCCCCCATCCTCCCCTCAGGAAATACCATCAAATATAACTCCCCCTACTATCACTAGGGAACAGGTCCTCAATGCTCACTCTAAAACCAAGAACACTGCATCAGTGGGCCCAAACAATATCCCAAGATGCCTTCTAAATAGCACTAAACATAACCTAATGCCTTCTAAATAGCATGAAACATAACCTATCAGGCCCCTTATTTAACTATAGCCTCCCAACAGGCTTCATACCTCATGAATGGAAAACAGTAGCAGTCATCCCTTTTCACAAAGATGGGTCATCTACAGTCCCTGGAAAGTACAGACCCATAGGTTTCACTAGTCTGATATGCAAAGCCATGGAAAGAATTATCATGGAAATGATCAATAATGACACAGGAAACCTCCAGACACTGGACCCTACCCAATTTGTGTTTTTTCAAGTGCAGATCATGCCTACTCAACATAGTAGACTTCTTTGAGAAGGTCACCAAAGCAATGGATGAGGGAAAAATAGTTCATACTGCCTATCTTGACCTGGCCAAGGCGTTTGACACAATACCCCATTTGGGCATTGTTGACAAACTCAAGAGATTTGGTATAAACCCTTATGTCATCCAGTGGATAGGCAGCTGGTTCACAGAGAGGACCCAGGAAGTTAGAACTGGAGAGTCCACCTCTACAAAGAAGCCAGTCACAAGCGGAGTCCCTCAGGGATCAGTCCTGGGAATGGTCCTTTTTGGCATTTACTTCTTTGAAGTCAAGGCCAATGTCAAGGGCCTTTGGCTGACTAAATTTGCAAATGATTGCAAATTAGGAGCAGTCATAGAATTCCCAATGGGCACAAATGTTCTCCAGGAAGGGCTTGCACAGACATTTAACTGATGCCAGAGCCATGGACTAAAACGAAATGCCAAGAAATGCATAACAGTATCCTTTGGGAAGGCATCCACACCTGGTAACTGTCATATTGATTACACAACCCTAAGAGTTGACCCAGTAGTCAGGGACTTGGGGACACACACAGACAGTAATCTAGACTTTGACCATCATGTGTTTACAGTAGTGAGGAAATCATTCTATGTTGCACAACATATGAACAAAGGTATGGCATCTAGGTCTAAGGAGATAATTGTTCCACTGTATTCATCATCCATCAGTCCTATCACTGAGTACAATGCCCCTTTGGTATGTACCTAACCAGGCACATTCAACAACTGGAATGCCCATAGTGATTTCTCAGTAAAAGAATACAGGACATAAGCAACATGTCCTGTGCAGACCACCTCAAGGCCCTGTCCCTGTTTTATGTCTCCTACAGGCTGTTAAGGAAATATATATGCCTGGCATACAAGGCATTGACAGACCCCACCTTGATGGACCTCATGCATATCTGCAAAACAAACAGCACCAGAATTACCCATTCAAAAAGCGTAAACCTTGCCTGTGATATAAATATTACCTGATGGGGAGAGAGGCATGTATCCCAGAGAGACTACACCTTTTCTGGAGGAGGATCCCCATCAATGTGAGGCACAGTTCCTCTCTATCTCAATTCAGGTTTAACTTGGGCAGTTGGTTGGGGAACAGGAAATTCATCCCTGGCTTGGTACCTATATCTCTAATGGACACAGGCAGCCCTGCTTGTAAATGTTTAATCTCTCAAGCTCCTGCTTACACTTATCAAGGGTCAGAGATTTGGGATGCATGGTTAGGCATACAAAGGCCCTAGTGGACATTAGCCTAGTACACACCTATGAATCTGTGAGAGCTGGAAATAACTGTGCATTCTAGATGCATCTTTTTCACTCAATAAGATAATCTGTGACCATCGCAGACTACCACTCACAGCTCATCACAACCAAAATAAACTGACGTATTCTGAGGCTGTAAAAGAAGTCACTTACTTTCAATAAGAAGACTACGTCACAGCAGATATCCACTGCTACATCATCACCATGCTCAAACATTTTAAAGAGTCTCCTGGAGGTTTATTCACAAACTGTATAATGCCTCAAATAAAGTAAGTAAAAACAGTAATGTGCTAGTAATTGGTGATTCTGTTGTCAGTTACACTCATACCTCTCAACCTCTTAAAGCAAGAAATCTGGACAAAGCCATAAATAATGGGGGGACAAAGGCACAAAAATAGGGGCACTTTTAAAGTATTGCTCTTACAAAGTTAGAAAATTGATAGAATAACACATTTTGCATTAGCATGAATTTTCCTAAGGATATGAAGTCTGAAACTCAAATGGCTGTCATTATTTTCTGACTTCAAACCTCAATGATATGCCAGAAACCCACAATTTTTATGAGAAACAGGCCAAAAATATGAGGCAAAAATCTGGATATTCAGTGAAAATCTGTACAGTTGAGAGGTATGGTTACACTGAGTCCACAAGCAGAAAACTGGATAAAGACAGGATAACAGTAAGTTGTCTTTCTGGTGCTAGGATCAATGACATCACATGAGCTCTAAAGTCCCTCCCACCAGAGAAATATGATTACAATATAGTGATAGTCCATGTGTGTGAGAATGACTTGATGCACATAACTCTGAGGGATATGAGATGTCGGATCTCGCCATGCATGTATCCAGTGCAGACAAGACACTGGTCCTGACTAGAATCCTTCTTTCACCCAAAATGATACATATATAATAGAAAAGATGATTGGCTTCAACAACTGACTAAGCAGTTAATTTTGTTCTAGGAGGGTCCCATATGTCAAACCATGGGATGGGATTACTGGTAGTCCAACTTGATTCAGTAATAATGGAATGTGCCTCTCATTTCAAGGCTTATGCATACTGGCTAAAGTCCTTGCTGCCCATATACTGACATTTTACATAGAGGCTACCTAATGGACACCCCAATGTAGCAACTATAGATATAGTCACTTATAATCCTAAATTGGAATGTATTGTGGTGGCTCTTCTCAATGCCAGATGTCTTAACAACAAATTGCCTAATCTTCGGTATCTCCTGCAACTTGAATGCATACATGTTTGTGTACTTACTGAGACTTGGTTTCAGTGTAAAGACAGCACTTCCTCCATACTTGGGTTATGTAGCTACCATGCATTTTGGTGTGATGGAAACTGCAGTGGCATTTCCACATTTGTTAAGGATGCATCATCTCTAGTCAAATTTACAGAAACCTAAATATGAACTCATTGATCTCCAGCTTAGCCCAAACAAAACAAAATACCAACTTATAACCAGCTACAGGACACTGCCCATGTCCCCTGACATCCACATAAGACTCCTAAAAGCACTTGAGGAAGTACTTATTACCAAAAATGTATTCATAGTGATAGAATTTAACTACCTGTCAATAATCTGGAGCATCTATACCTCCAAAGTTGGGTAAGTGCAGAGATTCTTAGACTTGGTGAATTAAAATTCTTTGAACATATGGCTAACAAACCAACTAGAGAATGTAATATTATTGACCTGGTTTTAACTAATATAGCCACTGCATGCACCAACCCTCTAGTTTCTCCATCCTTGGTTAAGTCTGACTTTAAACATGTAGCTTTCTGCTTCAAAATGCCTAAAACTCTGCAATTAATAATGTTGAATTCAAAGATTTCAAAGGGACAAACTTCCTCAAACTTTATGATGAACTGTCCAAATTCTCTTACAACATCAACAGCTCCAACACCAATACAACTGCTGTTCATTCAACTGCCTAGACCTGGCCATTACTGGAAATAAAGATAAAGGGAAGTATAATAAATAAACACATCAGTGTTCCCACTAGGTTAAATAATCTCTATAACATACATATCTAAAATTCCTTATGTTAAAGATGGAATCATGAATATCAGTAAGGAACTAAAAGCTGCTATCAGGGTTAATAACACAAATTATGAATGCAAATTAATTTCTGAAGCCAGATGATTATAAGTCCTTCTTTAGTTACATAATACTCAGCAGTGTCCTGAAATTATGAAGGTGGGACCACTGGCTCAGGTCCATTTGTTGTAGCAAATATACTAGTCAACATATTTAGTGCAACATTTACCCCTGAAACCACTATGTTAATGCCACAAATTCCCAAATCCCTTATGCATCTTAATATCACAAAGGAACAAGTATTGAAAGTGCTCTCTAAAATAAAAAAAAATGCTACTTCTGTGGGGCCTGATAATTTACCTGGATGTCAAATAAATAGTGCCAAACACACTGTTGTGGAACATTGCTTAAATAGTTTAACCTCAGTTTCGCTACAGGACTTGTATTTCAAACTGCAGACTGCACTGGCAATGCTTCTACACAAAGACAGCAATGGACCCAGGAAACTATAGACCCTTTAACCTGACTAGTCCAAATTTTTAAGCCATGGAACATATTATATCTGACCTCATAAACTATGATCACTCATACCTTATTTGGCTAGACCCACATCTGTTTGGCTTTGTCAAAGGGAGATCTTGCCTATGCAATTTAATTAACTTCTTCAGGACAGTCACACAGGCCTTAGACAATGGTCATTCAGTTCACACAGCTCATTTTGATTTGGTAAAAGCATTTGACAGTATACCCTATGATGGCATCATTAATACAAGAAGTGACTTAAAAGTAGATCCATACATGAAGAGGTAGATAGCCAGCTGGCTAAAAGACAGAATCCACAGAGCTAAAGTGACAGGCACCTTCTTAGAAAGTATGATAGTAGCTAGTGGTGTGCCCAATGACCCAGTAATGGGACCTCTCATTTTTGGCATCTACTTCTCCGATCAGTAGACTAAGCTTGTAGATGATTGCAAACTGGATGTTATTGTCAAATCTTCTGATGCCTGTTCATTACAGTGGAAACAAACCCTTGTAATCAAGTGGAGAATGGAAAAAGGACTAAACGTAAATGAGAAAATGTAGTATTGTCACATTTAGAAAACCATTGACTCCCTTAATGAACATAGCCAGCATCCCACTCCAAAATGAAAATGTAGTCAGACATCTTACAAATTCCCTCTCCTTTCTCACCATGTAGCAGCAACTGGGGAGTTTTTAAGCTAGGAGATGAAATTGTAATTAAGTTTCACAGACCAAGGTTAAAACAAATTTGGTAGTTAACACTTTCAAAGGCCTTACAATGGTTTATAAATATTTTTCTGATAATCCAATCTTTTTGCATTGCAAATAAAATTTTATCACTCACAGTGCAACCTGCAGTTTGCATTTTATAGCCTTTCCTAAATCCATGTTGCGAGTCTGTGAGATAACTATTTATTTGGTCAAAGCGTTTGTCATAAACTATTTCTTTTTTGTTGCACATAACCATTATAAGAGTGAATTACCAAGCTATGGTCCTGGATATGAGTGAGTAAAAGGTTAAAGATGTGCACAAATGGTTTAGCTAGTTGTGTAACGATATAAAGAAAGGAGGAGTGCATACTGCTGGAAGCTGGGTTAGGTTTTGTACTGAAGTTTTCTTTTGTTTTCCTTGTTTATCTAAACATAAAAGGCAGTGAAGGCAGTGAAGGAAAGGAAAATTGTAGATAGCAAGTGCTGTTGAAGAGCTGCCAACTCCCATGTCCCAGAGATTACCCTGTCTCTGGAACAGGCTCCCCATCCATATGAAGCAGAGTTTCTCCCTAACCCAATTCAAGTGCAACCTGGACAATTGGATGAGGAATAGGAATTTCATCCCTGCTTTTGCACCTGTGTCTCTAATGGACACAGACAGCCTGTAAATGGTTCATCTCCCAGGCTCTGGCTTGTAAATATTTTATCTCCCAAGTCCCTGCTTACACTTATGAAGGATATCAGAACTTGTCAGAGATTTGGGATGCAGTACTAGGCTTAAAAAAGGCCCTTGTGGTTGTTAGCCTAGTAAACACCTATGAACTGCATGGTAAACCACTTCTGTTAGTAGATAAGGTGAGTTATTGCACTGATGAGTTGTATAAAGTCTTTTAGGAAGGACATGTTAGTGGTAGTGTTGGAGATGTCAGCTTTGCCGTATATTCTTTATATCATTCCAGACTTATTTTTTTTGAAAAGCCAAGAGAAGATTGACAGTGTCAGTCAGGCATTTAATTTTATTAGCTAGCTACTTGTCGTTTTCTGTTTGTACGAAAGGCTGCTGTCGACAAGAAGAGAAAACAAGAAAATAAGTTCCTTAGTGAGAGATTCAATGTGGGGTAAAACAACCAGTTATGGCTTATTGTGGATGTAACCCAAGACCAGCTCAGGTGATCACCTCACAAAATAACACCATCATCAATGTATAATGCCACAGTAAACTTCTAGGGGTTATCATAGATGACCAACTCAAATTTGACCTCCATGTCCACCATTGTATAAAAAGAAAATACCAAAAACTTGGATTATTCTATAGAAATAAAAAGTTCCCTACTCCACACTCCAGAGTCTCACTAGCTCATGACTATCATCTCCCAAGTCACCTCTATGGTTCACAAATCCTTACTAACCTACAGACCACCCTGCAAACCAAACTCAAAAGCACCTACAACAAAGTTGCCCAGTTTGCAGCTTACCATCCACCTCACTCACATCACTGTCTCTCACTCTCTGCATTAAACTGGCCACAGTTCTCCCAACTACAGCTCTTTCAGCTATCTGTCATACACTCTATCCCCTATAAACCAACCACCTGCCTGAGCATCTCCTCCCTGGTATCTCTATATACTCCACCAAGAAACCTCAAGAGCTCCAACCAATATCATCTTGAAATCTTTAAGCCCAAAAAATCTATTGGCCAAAACTTATATAGCTACTCCCCTATATTAAACTGGAATAAGCTTCCCTCAGACATTAGAAAAATAATCACTACACATGAATTCAAAAAAGCTCTCAAATAATACCTTCTTGACATCTCAACTTGCAACTGCAAAAGCTAACTCCAATTCCTCTTCTAAGCACACCCACTCTGTCTGCTCATTCTACTGTCCCTATCGACCCTTTCTACTGTACTATTTCCTAACTCCTTCAATCCCCTTGACTCCTTTCTACTCACACCTTCACCTCACATCCTCCTCTTCTTCTCTATTCCTTATTCTTACATCCCTCCCAGCTTCTCTACCTCTACTATCCAAATATGATAACCTGCAATTTAATGATCCATTGCCTCAGCTACCATTATGTACACTTGCAAAACTCATTCATCACTGTATATTCTAAATCACTCTTGAATCAGTCTTAACTCAAGCTTGTTACAGTGTGACTTCTAGATAACTTATCTACCGGCCTACCAACTGCTCTGTAATGTAGCAACATCCCACTGTAACCATGCTAAGAAGTGTACATAATTTATCCTACTGCATTTAGCAAGCTTGTACTGTGTAATTCACTTTGTCCAAATCTCAGCATCCTCCTACTGTAACTATGCTGAGAAGTGTAAATAATTCATTCTACTGCATTTATTAAACTTGTACTATGTAATTTACTCTATTGTACTCACTTTATGTACTCTTTAGATTGTTGTAATGTTATTACACTTATTGTATATACTCTATAAATTGTTTGCTTGTTTGTAAGTATTAATCTGTACTTTTGTGGTACTTTTCTCCTTGGGCCTCCACTGAAAAAGGGCTTCTGCTCAGTTGGACAATCCCAGTCAACAAATGTCAAACAAACAAACAAATACATAAATAAATGTTTTTTTAACCTAAATGGAAGGCATGGCAGGGCCTACAGCTGTGATTATCAGCCTGTGGGTAGATAGTTTTTTTTTTTTGTCTGTAGACATGAACTATACACTATTATAAAAGGTACATTTCACAGTTTGTAAAAATGCCTTCTGCTCCATCCATGAACCCCCTCCCCCACACACCTCTTGGCACTGTGCAATACATCAAGCAATTTCAGCTACAGTCACAGGTACTGAACAGGAAAATATCAGAACACAATTATTAATAAATGTAAATAAAACCATTGTGTTTACAATCACATAGAATCAGGTACAAACACCCCTGCAGTACAAAACAAAGCAAAGCAGCTAAGCAAAACAGTAACATAACTCACCTGCATAAATCTGCAAAATAAATATATAAAATAGTTCTGTTGTACAAACTTCACAGAGTTTAAACACAACTCCGTAAATGAATATATATTCTCTCCTTTTTAAATCCAATTTGATTATAGATTATGTAGCTTGTGTTCCTTAGCTAAAAAGCTGTAGAAGATGTAAATAGCTCTGTAGTTTATAGACTTCATTTTCTTCTTCACACAGGTTCAGTTACTGCAAAGCACAAGAAAGACACATCTGCCCTGTGCAATTTTTTTCATATATTTCTTTTTATATGCAGTAGTCATCCCCCAGCCCCAGTGCCCCAAATTCCAGAACTTATAAAAACACCATAGCTGTACAATTATGAAAAAAGGGTAATACCCTAAATTATGTTAAAGTCAATGTCCTGCAGTTTGACTTTGACATAAGTCAATATACTACACCATTGATGATATTCACACTAAAATCTGTTTGTAATAAAATGAGCCGGCAACCACAAAAAGTATGGAACCATGTATATATGTACAGCTGGGTCTATATTATGATGCCAAGAAACCTTTATAGCGAACACCACTTTGTCGACATGTATTCAGAAAAATTCACTTCCATGATTCACTGAATACTTAAAGGGCAAACAAATACTTGCCCCACAACCCAACGGAACTAAATCTAGCTAAACCAAACCCACCCATGTGGGGGCTGCAACCCCCCTGATTTGGAGGTTGCACCCCCCAACTAAATATACCAACTCTGAGATTGCACTACAGTGGAGAAAAGGGCAAAATTGTGTAGCTGGCCAACTACGTATTTGCCCTGTAAGTATTCAGCGAATTGTGGAAGTGAATTTCGCTGAATACATGTCATGATGTAGTGTTTGCTGTAAAGGTTTTTCGATGATGTAACATAGACCTGTATAGCTATATATGCATATCTGTATATTATCCATCTATCTATCTGCCTGTCTATGTGTATATCTATCTATTCCTTCAGCAAAATGTTTTCATGTGTTTGTCACTGTTACCTGCTTTACTCTATAGTTGACATGCAGAGCATTGAAAGGTATCTGCTGCTGCGCAGTGTTCTAATCCCTGCCTGTTTTTGAATCATTTTATAAAATCCACTTGGTTAGAGATGTCATCAGGCACTCTGTGCTGATGCAGTTACAGTGACACTTTAGATACACTATTACTCATAGTATAAATCAGCTATTAAGTGTGACTGATGAACATATGTGGAGTGCCGTTTACATTGCACTACAGTGCTCGGATACCTTCCCCATTAACCAACAAATGTTAACAAGATCAGATTTGTTTTGTCATGTGACTGAGTATGATGTTTAGCATGTGTATGAATCCTCCTGTTTGTTTCTGTATGTGAGATCCTTTCTTTTTCCTGTATACCTTAACAGGGCATCTAAATCCATTATTCTTTGAAAAAAACTGATAATGTCACCTTATTTCATTGCATTTTTGTTTTATAATTCCCAAGTACTAGCCAAAGCAACAGCAAGTAGGCTGCCATGGCATGTACTATCTAAGTGAATAAAAATCTGGAGCTGATAACTTTAACAAGATGCATATATTAAAGGTAATTTCATGCATTTATAATTTTAACTTTTCCTCATGTTTTATAAAAAATATTGGTTCATTTTGAAATAAGCCCCAAGATTCTGTAAAACTAGGGCCATAATCCAAGGCAGCAAACAGTTAAAAATCAGTGTGGGGATGGTTGCTCTGCAAATGAATTAATCTCATTTGAATGAGGCAAAAACTTGTCTTGTTGTTAACAAAGAAAACATAATTTTAAAATTAAGTTAGATATATTAACATGCAAGTAACAGCACAGTATGAGCAAAGCAACCTAATGGAATAGAATATGTAGGTGGTTTACTTGCAAATGATCTCCAAGCAGGTGGCCAACAAATTATGCATACACTACAGTTTTTATGCTTTGTTACTTAAGAGGGCAGGAAATTATATCTAATTGCCAGCTGTTTGTAATGTCTCAGCTTGCAGAAATGGTATCTACACCCCTCAAAGGACTCACATTTATTTTTGCCAGAAAACTTATACAAACAAAAAATAAATTTTTTAAAATCAGTGTAGTACTTGCCTTTTTAAATAAAATTATACTTTTTGTTGTCAAGAGTAACAAACTCTGAGGACTGCTCTGATATCTGTTTAGTTCATGTTTCCCTTTGGGGGCACAAGCCTAAATACAGGCAGACATGATTTTTTGCCTGAACGTCTGCTGCAGGGGATTCATCTGCCTCAACTTAGACTCTGATTTTTCAGTCTGAAATGCATCTCAAGCAACATTTAAACTTTATTGTTGTTTTACTTTTGATTTTATCTGCTCCTGATGTAATTGTTTCTGATGAAATACTGTATAAACATAATGTTATGTCATAAGTGGGTCTGCTTGCTTTTTTACTATGTAACTCACATTTCCTTTGCATTGCCATGTCTTGTCTACAGTTTATATTTGTATTTCTTTCACTTAAGGTAAAATACTTCACTCTCTATGTTTTCTACTTGATCACCCTCAAGAGGTTTGTTACAATACTGACATGTCATCATCATGATTTTCATTACATTTCAGCATAGTCATGGATTCATTATTCAAGCTAGCCCCCTTTATGGTGATCTCTCAGATTTCAATATCTGTAAAAACTTTTCCTCTGCACTTAATACTTAGACAAATTCTCCTTCTTTTGATACATTGCCAAACTCCATGTTTTCCTCACAGCCTGCCTGTTTTATGCGATAACCTTCATAATATTATTCCTTTTCTTTCCTTCTTTAGTTGTGAACTCTACGTTTGTTTTATTGACATGAAAGAAACATATATGTGTTTTTTCACTCTGGTAACACAGGAGCTTTCTGCCAGTTACACATTTATGTTCAGAATCCTGAACTATGGAAAGCAGAAATTAAAACCTAGACACAAGCTATCATGATGTTAGATTGACAACTCAGTAGAATAAATATCCTGCATTGGTGAATGTCTGTTTAAAGAAAAATGCAGCTAAAACAAATTTAATAAAAATGTCATTCATGTACAGACCAAAAAAACTGCAGAGGATCCAATAGAATGATATACTTCCTGCAGATAAAGCCAATACTTGTGCCTGTGTACTACTATAGGGGCATTGTGCCAAACTGATGTTGCCAACATCCTGGCAGATAGGTTCAGTGCTAACTTTACCCCGTCTCACTCCCTAAAGAGCCCATCTCTATACCGGAAGAATGTAAAGTTCCTGTAATCATGGCTGCACAGGTAAAAAACACACTCTCCAAAGCCAAGAACACAGCATCCATGGGACCAGACAACATCCCAGGCTTCGTTCTACATGAACTACAGAATGAACTGGCATCCCACCTAAGTACCATGTTCAATCATAGCCTCACCTCAGGCTTTGTGCCTGCTGAATGGTGCACAGCAATAGTTATCCCGCTCCACAAGCGGGGAGCCACCATGGACCCTGGGAACTACCGCCCCATTAGCCTAACGAGCCTGGTCTGCAAGGCCATGGAACGTATCATCATGGAACTTATAAACAAAGACATTGGTAATCTCCAAACTCTGGACCCCACCCACTTCGGGTTTGTAAAAGGCAGATCATGTTTCCTAAACCTGATAGACTTCTTTGAAGCAGTCACCAAAGCCGTAGACAAGGGTAAGGTGGTTCACACAGCCTATCTAGATCTTGCCAAGGCTTTCGACACCATCCCCCACTCTGGAATTATAGATAAACTCACTAAACTAGGTATAAATCCCTATGCCACAAGATGGGTTGCCAACTGGCTCACTGACAGAACCCACACTGTGAAAGTAGCAGACTCCAAATCTGACTTCAGACCAGTGACAAGTGGAGTACCACAGGGTTCAGTCCTGGGTCCCCTCCTGTTTGGTATCTACTTCTCTGAAGTACAGGCTAACACAGAAGGTCTATCGAAGTTTGCAGATGACTGCAAACTAGGAACCATAATTGAAACTCTTAACGATGTGGACATCCTACATAAGGGCCTCACTGAGACAGATGCCTGGTGTCAAAGCCATGGCCTCAAGCTCAATGCCAAAAAGTGCATTGTCATCCCTTTTGGTAAAAACTCTGTACCCATGAACTACAACATAGGCGGTAGTATATTTAACATTGAAAGTGTGATAAGAGACCTTGGGACACAGGTGGACAGTAGTCTCTCCTTTGATAATCACATTGCCACAGTAGTGAAGAAATCCTTCTACGTGGCACACCTCATCACAAAAGGTTTCTCATCCAGAAAAAAAGAGGTCATTGTTCCCCTCTACTCATCACTCATTAGACCCATTACAGAGTACAATGCCCCTTTTGGTATGTACCTCACAAGACATCTACAGCAACTGGAAAGGCCACAGAAATACCTCACAAAGAGGATTACCGGCCTCAAACAGATGCCCTACGCAGACTGTCTCAAAAAACTCCAGCTTTACTCCGTCGCATATCGCCTACTCAGAGGTGATCTCTGCCTAACATACAAAGCTATGTCAAACCCAGAGCTGTTGGACATGCTCCACTTAAAGAAATCCCAATCCCTCCGAGCTACATGCTCTAGGGACCTAAACCTTGTCACCACCATAAACAGAACATGCCGGAGGGATAGATTCCTGTCCCAGAGACTTCCCATACTCTGGAATAAACTACCTATCTATATCAAACAAAGCTCCTCATTAGCATTCTTCAAGAAAAATCTTGATGATTGGATGGGAAATAGGAAATTCACCCCGGGGATCACCTCTGTGGCTCTGCTCGACAGTGGCACAGGAAAATAATTTTCTTGGGTGGCAAATGCCAGGGTACCTTTTTGGCTGGGCTTGTATAGGCCCCAGGGCCGATAGCCTAGTACCTACCTATGAACCTATGTACATCACTGAGACACCCTTAGTGTGTGTGTGTGTGTGGGGGGTGAGCAGCTAACACTTACCTCAGCTTATCATAACATATACACTTTCCTACCCATCTACCCACTTCATGGTAAACATGCATCATGTCATGTGCGAACATGGGGAAGTGTATGATCACATCTTCTTTAGTGTAACATAGGTCAGAAACAGAGAACTAGGAGATGGGTCAAAGGTAACATGATGTCCCAGACATGCAGTATAATGATCTTGGGACATAGTCCCTACTTTCAGACCTAACAGGAAATGAATAGATAGTACAGAAACTAAGTATGCTCCCAGAAACTTAGAGGATTATAGAATGAAGACAGACAGGCAGACTCCCTGCATTTACCTCAGTACCTTTTAACCATATGAGTGGACCAGGGAGCAAATTAATGAAGCCCTAATTGTTTCTCCTAACCAAATGCCATGTTTAATCATCAAGAAGTTTTTCAGAATGTTGCTTTGGCTGAATCCAAGAATAAGCAACCATGAAAAAGAGGAAACAATTGTTATTAAATAGGCTCAACTATTTCCTTTTGTTGGTTAACTGTGTGATATTTGAGTTAGTATAAATAACAGTAGCAAGGGTGTGAAGATACACCCCCCAACCCCAATGGCTTTTGTAGAAAAACTTATTTGTGTTTTTTTTTTTTAATCTGTGTGGTCATATCATGAGGGTTTGCCTTACTGTGTATAGTCATTTATTGTGCTGCGATCCTCAGGGTTTTTGAAGTATGCATTTATTTTGGTAGTTGGTAGTAGAGCTAAGATGTGTTGAGTCCTCCCTCCTTGCCCAACAAAAAGTTGTCCTGCAGCTATATATAGGTGTGTCTGCTTGTGTCGAATGTAAAATATTCTGCTTGTGCCGCATTTATAGTTATGCTTCTAAAAGTTGTGATGCACTTCTGGCTGCCATTCTCCTTTTTGTGTGTGGAAGTGTGAAGTATATTACACCTTCTAAAGCTGCTACAGAATAAGATGCACTTCACTTCTGGTCACTGTGTACAGCTACAGCTTTCAAAGATGTAAACCCTTCTACACTTCTTTTTTTTCTCTCTCTGTTTTTTCTTTCTTTGTTGTAGAACATAGAAGCAACAACAGTTCCATGACAAAGATTTATATTAGGCACTAAGTGTGTTACAACCTCCAATGCTGTGAAACACTTAGTCCTCCAACACTTTTTTTTCTGGCCACTATTCATTGCCTGTTTGTGAAGTATGTGAGATAAGAACAAGGTGTCTTAAAGACTTCCTAGGATTAATACAATTCATAGCCCCTCACCCTCTCTGCCTAGAACCATAATTTAGGGAACAAGGTGATCTATGGGGGGATCTATGCAGAAGGCCACCCCAGAACACTGTCTGGTTAGAGAACTTGCATAACACTGCTTATAAATGATTGAACTACAGAAGTGGTAGGCATGGTATGGATCCAAAGGCATATGTATGCACATCAGTCTTGCAGGGCTCACCTATGCCTTTGAATGGTAGGGATCTGTGCAGGGTGAATTGGAACCACTTCTGTCTGCACAAATAGTTAATGGAGGTATGTTGTGCTATGTGTAAATGAGTGAATGCATGAGTGATTTTGTGTGTGTGTGTGTGTGTGTGTGTGTGTGTGTGTGTGTGTGTGTGTGTGTGTGTGTGTGTGTGTGTGTGTGTGTGTGTGTGTGTGTGTACATTAATAGGAATGTCTAACTGGGTTAGGTATCTATGTGTAGTTCTGTTTGTACATAGTGCAGGTGGTAGATGCATCACAATGTAGTTGTTCTAAATACACAGTGGAGTGATTCATATTCATACAAGTTACCAGGTAATGCGATGTTGCCTATATGGGAATATGGATGACTACGACTTGATTGTTCACACTGAATTGCAACTGCGATCATCAGGGAATGGTGAGTTGCACTGCTGCACCCTTTACTGTGAATACCAGCCATAATCTCTGTTACTGATAATAAATGAAGCAGCAGCAGTCTCTCTGATCATATCCAATTAGTTATATGTTTGCAAAATGGAAGGCAAGGTTCACCACTTACTATTTATTTCACTCTGTTCACAAAGTGAATTTCTTGCCATCCATTTCATGATTAAAGAACTAGATTATGATGACAGACTTGCTCATACTGTTGTATGTTATGCACTGGGAGCAAAAATGATTGCACATGCTTTTAGGTTGAGTAACCTAGATATAATATGATTCAAATGTCCTAAGTGGCTTTGCATTGCTGATGCCACCCCTCTGAAAGGAATACCCCAATATCCGTGACCAAAATGTGCACTCATATAAAACTAGTGTGCACACAATGTTTCTTGTACAGACATGACAGAGATTCATCATAATGTTGAATCATTCTTCTTGGATGCTGACAAAAAAACGTTTCTGAATTGTATACTGGAGTGCAAAGCATACATCCATGTACTGTGTTCAACAGTATCTGTAAAAGAACTCATAGGGGATTCAGAAAAACTACCAATCTCAAGTTACGTACATATGAAGCAACCAGAATGTATACAGCACAGAAGGATACTACTAGATGTGGGCCTGCTTCACGGATAACAGTCTTCAAAATATTCCTCTCAGAAAGATAATGGCTGCACATTTCTCTACTACTGAAGTGTGTACAGTGAACACTGGTGTAACTTGTAGTCAGCGACACTACCAGGATTTTTCTCATGGACCATAATAAAAGGGCACCCACACACACACATGCACACACACACACACACACACACACACACACACACACACACACACACACACACACACACACACACACACACACACACACACACACATCATGTTCTTCCCTTATACATTAGTGCACAGCCATCAGGAGACATAAGTATGTGTAACTCAGTAGTATCTGAGTACATTGCCCATGTCTGCAAGTGATGATATTATTATCATATATTAAAATAAGGGGATCAGCTTGTGATCAGCTTCTGTTGGAGGAAGTATTTCATCATCACAGGTTTGGGGAAGTTAGTCGATGTGGTTATGGCAGCAGGTTACTGTGATACGGTTGCTTTTTGCTACCATATAAAAGTACCATAGGACCAACCCTCTTTAATCCATCCTTTGCTTTACTACTGCATAAACAAAGTTAACATACTTTAGATTCAATCCTTAGCACCCTACTCCTTCCTACAGATACCAACCTATAGCTTTATATATGTAACCACCTTTCTTCTTGCTCCTACACCAATATATAATTGCTTATATTAATTGAAAAGGTATGCATGCTAGTACAATGTAGCCCACTCTAATAACCTGTTCCCATAGCTGACTTCATATGTAAAAGATTTATATGGCTACCCAGGGTGCAACTCAGTCAAGGGGGTTTTCCCAACTTTTTGCTTTCATTCCCCCTTCCCCCGCCATGTTACAACACTCCTATTGAGCAAATTGTAGTATCCTGTAAAGGGAACACCCCACACTACTTAGTTTCTGGGCTTTATGCTCAGTTCCACATAGTGTAATCTAGACAACCAATCTCAGAGCCTTCAAAGTCTCTGTGATGGATTGTCAAGATCACTAAGATCACTGTGGCTGTGTCCAAGCTAAAAGCCTGAACACTTTGAAAACTGCAGGACAATGGCTGTAGTGATAACCAGACTGTGTCAGGATTGTATCAGTAGCACCATAAAGATCTGGAAGGAGTTAGTATGGGTGCAACTATGCAGAATGGTCAGTTTGTAGTAGGTAAGTATTTTTTTGGGTCTGTATCAGTGTATCAAACTGTCAGTTCAATGAAGGGCATTTCATTGGAAATCAGTCAGCCTCTGGCATGAAGCAGGGGTGGGCATGTGCCACTGCTGGATGAGGCATCACCCCCTCACCATGCCCCCCTCCTGGGTGGGCCAGAGAAATGGTGGCAGCGACTCTGGATGTGTGTCAGGTCCTTCCTGTGGATTGCCCGGCTTTGGTGGGTGGCAGTCCTGACCAGCATCCCACATCATCCGTCAGCTAGCAGCTGACTTAGAGCTGGTGTGGACTAGGGGAATCTGACTAATTAATTAAAACAAATTATCATGAAGGCCTGAGATGGGTGTTGATGTAATGTGATTTATGCCTGGTGCTCTGAATGTCATAGTGAAGAAATTCAGTAAAGTGCAGGTAAGCGGCGGGAGTAACTATGACTCTCTTAAGGTAGCCAACTCCCTCATCATCTAATTAGTGACATGCATAAATGGATGAATGAAATTCTCACTGTTCCTACCTACTATCTAGAGAAACCACAGCCAAGGGAATGAGCTTGGCAAAATCAGTGGGGAAAGAACACCCTGTTGAGCCATTCATCTAATTCCCCTCATGTGGGGGGCTATCCCCTCACACCCCCCGCTAATTATATATACCAAATCAAATCTGAGATTGCACTACAGTGGGGACAGGGCAAATATCAATGTAAGTGCACTGAAAATGCCATTCACTGAACTGATTTTTCACTGAACTGATAGGGACCCTTTTTTTAACCTTGGAAGGCAAACAACCAGATGCTCATACTTTTTAGCTGTTCCAGTTTCAGAAAATGTACCTAGGATTGCCTCATTTTTCAACTGTTGCTTATGCACCTCTCAAATACCCTTATTTTGCAGAGCTACTGTGAACATCTATGATTTTGCTAATATCTTTGCCCCGTTCTTCATAAAATTTTTGATTTGCTATTAACTCACTGAGGATTACAGTCGGAGCTGGATCTTGGTCAAATGGGGAACTAGGCACGGTAATAGATTGGGGGTCCCCCAGAGCAGCTCCTCTTGCAGCAAACCCCCACTCCCCACCACAGCAGCCTCTTCTCCAGCCATTCCAGTGTTCCATTACTTGGCTATTTCTCCCCATTTACCATAAACACTGTTCAAACCTATCAGTGTGCATACCGTTTTCTTATTTACTTCTACAATAATTACAGATATTGAAATAAAATAGCACAAACCTGATAGCTATTTGCTAAACAAACAATGAGGTCTCACAATGAAAACAGACTTAGCATGAGCAGTAAACTTCTCTGCCATTGAAACTCACATTCATTGAAAGGTCATGAGAGCCTTCCATCTGGCCAGTGGAGGATTAAGTTTACCCTTGGGCTGGTTTCAAACCATAGGCTCCTTGCACACGTTTTTAGGGCCATGCATACATGCATGTGTTCTTTGATTCTCCTTCCTGATTGTATTACATTCCTTGTATAATATAATACCACTTGCTAGAGTATGTTTTAAATTTGTAGTGTTGAACTTTTTTCCAGTAAGCAATGTAACAAAATGTATGACTCAATAATAACAAAACTGCCCATATAAGAACATTTTAACCATAAAAGGCCACTCAGACTTTTGTCATTACAATCCACCAGTATCAGTCAATAAACACAATCAAAGTAAAAGTCATCCGAATAATTCCACAATAAAGAGATCAGTATCTAATGAAGTGGTTGCTAGTGCCAAACAACTTTGCATTTTAGTGTTTCATCTACAAATTCAATACCTGCTGCCCTTGAAGAATTAATTGCCTATGTTACATTAGAAAAAAATGGTAAGTTGGCAATATTGCAATAGGGAATAACTAACAAACCGAAAACAAGTTCATTCAAAGGAGGACAAACTCATAAATGAGGAACCCCTATCCCCCTTAAAATGCACCCATTAATCCACAATCAAAAGGGCACTGCAATATCAGCATTCCATATACATGGTGTGGTAGCAGAATCCACAGTCTTCTGCACAAAAGGCAATTATGCTTCTGACACTGCTTTCAATATCTACAGCACAAATAGTGGCTGCCATTTGCTAAACAAGACCCTTAACTGCACATTGAAAACAGACTTAGAGTGAGCAACAGTAAACCTCTCTTCACTTGAAAGTCACAATTCTATGAAAATGCACTGACACTCATAATCCCTTGAAAGTGCACTGAAACTCATGTACTGAAACTCAAACTCACAAGTTCACCAGCAGTCTGGTAGTTGATGTAAAGGATGCAGGCTCTTGTCTGCACAGAAGCTCACAATTCCTTCAGCAGTCTGGTAGTTTGTGCATAGGATTCAGGATCTTGTCTCCACAAAAGCCCACAATTCCTTAAACAGTCTGGTAGTTGGTGTAGAGGATTCAGGATCTTGCCTCCTATAACCAAATTACAGGGTCAAGCCTGATCAAGTTAATAGACAAACCTACCCCTCCACCCCAGCTAGGGCATTACATACCATACCTCCATACCTCTCAACCACTCAGCCCAAGAAATCTAGACAAAGCTTAAAATAATGGGGGAACAAAAGCTCCGAAATAGAGATATTGCTCTTATAGACTTACAAAGTTGCTAGAATAACAGCATTTGTCTTAGCATGCATTTTCTGAAGGAAATAAAGTCTGAAATGTAAATGTATGATACTATTTAATTATTTCAATCCTCAGTGATTTGCCAGAAAACCACTAATTTTATGAGGAATAGGCTACAAATATGAGGCA
Organism: Protopterus annectens; assembly: GCF_019279795.1. Classification (NCBI taxonomy): domain Eukaryota; kingdom Metazoa; phylum Chordata; order Ceratodontiformes; family Protopteridae; genus Protopterus; species Protopterus annectens. The sequence goes on along the minus strand of NC_056745.1, from coordinate 690,020,754 downwards.
AAAATCTGGGCATTCTGCAAAAATATGAACAGTTGAGAGGTATGCATACTTATTAACCTCTTAGTGCAAGAAATCTGGAAAAAGCCTAAAATAATGGGGGTACAATGACCAAAAAATAGGGATAGAGTTTAAATATTGCTCTTTTTAACTTATAAAATTGTTAGAATAACAGGATTGTGTTAACATGTATTTTTTGAAGGATGTGTAATACGAAACTCATATATATGTTCTTATTTAATGATTTCAGTCCTCTGTGATTGGAGAGAAAACCCCAAATTTAATGAGAAACAAGCCAAAATCATGATGCTAAATCTGGACAGTTCAGAGGTATGTTAAAGAAATACACACACACACCTTCCATCTATTTACTCACACACACACACACACACACACACACACACACACACACACACACATACACGTACACATGCACACACATACACATGTGCACACACACACACACACAGACACACACACACACACCTACCTTCTCTCTTCTCTCACACAGAAACACACAATTAACACACCTACTTTCTCACACAGCAATGCACACACACACAAACACACCTTCTCTCTCATACAACAATATACACACACTATCTTCATACAAACAGAATGGCTAGTTTAAATTGCATACATGCATACATGTACCTACACATGCACACACTTTCTCTGTCATATAGAAACAACAGAACCGCTAGTTCAAATTATATATACACATACACATGCATGTGCACTAGTGTGTACATGTGCACACATGCACTTACCTTCTCAATAAATGGAATGGCGAGTTTAAATTCTGTGCATGAGTGCGGAATGTGTTCATATCCATGTTGGAGTGCATGCAGGAGATGCATGCTTGGTCCTCCTTAAAGGAGAAGATGCCACCACTAGTGTTAAGAAGTACTTTTTTTTTTTATGTTGAAGCCTCCTGGGTGGAGTGGGCCCCCATAATCATGGGGCCCTAGGTGACTGCCTATGTCGCCTAGCGCTGGATCCAGCTCTGATTACAGTCACAAAAACACAAATTGCAGAGGAAGCACCATTACATTTTGAAAACTATGCGTGTGAGGAAGCACCATTAAATTTTGAAAACTATGTGTGTGACTTTGCTGTGTTCATTTCCAGCTCCAGTGGTTTCAGCAATTTGTGTTTTTTTGTATCTGTGGTTTTTCATTGGTTCTCTGATTACAGTCAGCAATGGAAGACATTACAAACATTAATTAACTAAATTTATTTGAGACTATCATCATTATAGCTGAAATAATATTAGGTATCTCTTATTGGACTAATTTTATCAAATATTTTGAATGTCAAGTGACAAAACACTGTTTATTTTATTTTATTTGATATTTGTTTAGCAGAAACGTTTGACTGGGATATCTCATTTTCAGTGGATACTCAGGGAGAAAAGCTCCACATTGATATAATATGGTTACACTTAAAGTTATTATAAAGCCTAATACAGAGGAATGAGATATGCGCTATGTAAAAATTCAGCTTCAGTTAATATGGTGAGAAACTGTACATGCCTAGTGCAAATATTTTGACAGCTATAACAAGCTGAAAAAGAACATTATCAATAGATAAAGTATTTGCATGTTGCAGTTCATAGAGATGACATGAAACACTCAAGTGGTCTCTTTGGGACAGGGATGACTAGACCAATGTGTGGTGTGGGTGTTGGGTATACTGTTGTGACACCATGGTACCCCCAGCACATGTTCCAAGGTCCACTGTATGAGGACCACTGTCAACATCAACCATACATGTAACTGAGTACACTACACAGGGCAATGATGGCTGTGCTGTGTGCAAGGTATCTGTAACAGAATGGACTCACTGACATGGTACTTTACAATGATAAACCCAGGTCTGTCAGATGTGTCTATGACTGTAATGTGTTTGTCAATGTGTCTATGACTGTAATGTGTTTGTCAATGTGTCTATGACAGTGTGGCATACTATGTGTTGTCCAGTAACACCCAGTATATTCCCCATTACCATACTGTACAAGCCTGGTGATGTTCCTCACCTAAGAAGAGACTCAGGACACACCTCATCCTACAGCTGTGTGTTGTGTGCAATTACGCCAATAAAATTATTATCAATACATACCTAGGTAGGGGTTTTACTGTCAGTGTTGCCGAGTATGTATGTGTGTATGTGAAGGGATCTACTTCAGTTCGCTGAATATACATGTCACAGGAGGTCATCTGTCCATGAACTGACTGGCATATGATGACATTTCAAAGGACTCCTGTGATGGGAATTCTTTCCATCAAAACAGGTGGTAGATGTATACATGCCCTCTTTCCCACTGTAGAGCTGAACATTGTTACTGGAGTTGGTATATATAGTTGGCTGTTAATGTTGTGGACACAGCCACACTTACTGGGGTTATTATTTTGTGTATTTCGATGCTTAGTCTGCTGTAATACTGTACAGTGTATGTTAACAGGTTAGGTAGTCATTAATCACATGATGTGCAGCTGTACACCACCCCACAACCTCCAAAGTGTAGGGCTGTGCCACACACACACACACACCAGCACACCTATGTTTACCAATGCCAGGATTGCCGTAAATATGGAAGGGGACACATACCCCGCCAGTACCATTCCTTGATGACATTAAAGCAGCAGACTGATTATGTACTGCTGTAATGTTTTGCCTATTATGTCTTGGTGGAATTAAATAGGCTAAAATGTGTGCACTGACAAATACAGTACATCCATGTATACAGTAATGTGTGTGTATAGCATCAACATCAAAGCCTCTGTGTGTGTCTGTTATATGAAAACATGTGGTGTGTGCCACCCAGTACACTGAACATTGTCCACTGTAGATGGTCTGCTGACATCAGCCAGCATGCACTCATGTGTATACACCCCTCAGACCTATCAGCCATGTGGCACATGCAGTAATTACTATAAAGACCAATTACCTGTGTGCAGCTGTACCCAGGATATGACAGAGTCAAAATGTGCCACCACAGTGTCAAACTCCTTGTAGGACACAACAGCAGACCAAACTCCTGATGACACATACACACCTCCAACAGAAATGGAATACATTATGGAGACCACTATCAGTCAGTGGTAATACCAGCTATATTGCATCATGCCTACACAGTTACACATCCTGACATGTAAGCATTAAAATTGCCTGCTAAAAACATATTACACAGCATTACATTGATGCACCTTTGTACATTGATCCTGTACATCAGAACCATAGCAGCCTGTCCCTGCATCGATTTTATGGATGACAGGGATGTGGCACAGGTATCATATGCACAGGGTGTGGTGTGGGTTTGCCAAAGACCTAGGCTGAGCTGTTTGGTTGACATCATGTGTGTGTTTTAGGGTGCTTTGCTATTAATTGGGCTGTGAAGATGTGGTGTGTGTAGGTATGCAGGTGCCCTAGCTGTCTTGGTGATATGTGTGTGTGTGTGTGTGTGTGTGTGTGTGTGTGTGTGTGTGTGTGTGTGTGTGTGTGTGTATGTATGTATGCACACAGTTTGGCCATTTGCCTGCCCTATACATGGGTTTGCTGGTCAGCTGCAGACCATACATGGCAGGGTGTGCAGTTCACTGTCTCCAGCCATGGACATGAGAACTATGCTTGCCAGGGGTTCCAGGTACAAGGCCAGATATGTTACTCTCCCCTGAGGTTGACACCTGTCCGCTGGATCCAGGTCCCTGTTGGGACCGGCCAGGGCCACTTGCATGTGGCCTGCTGTGGTGTGGTGTGGACAGCACCCCCTGCAGTGCTGGTGCTGGTACTGCCACTATGGGAGTGACTACAACTTCCTGCATGTCCATGTAGACCTCCACCTGTTGGTGATGCTGACCTACGTCCATGGGGCTGTCACCATATTCCCACCATAGGCTCTAACACGGACAGTTTATGGTCGACCAGTCCCACAGCTCACCAAATCATCTATACATGACCTCTGCAAAATAATGGTGGGCACCTGCAAGATTATGGATGGTGTTAATAACAGCTGAATGAGTAGTCCTCTGTAGCCTCAGACCTTGTCTGGTATACTGTTCCATACATGCCTGTGCCTCCATGATGGCCCAAAACATGCATCTGATGACACCAGCTGTGGCACTGCTGCCAGGGGCATGATGTCCAGCAGGACTCCTACCAGCACCCCTGTACATCTGGAAGTGCGGTGCCTACAGGACATCCAGCTATGGCTGCTATGTACAGACACACTTGCCCATAGTCCCCACATGTCCCTGTTCCATGCCACCACTCACCAACTGCCACTGATCTATGGCCACTGGTGATGGGGTATGTATAGGCAATGTGTGTGCAGGGATGGGGTGGATAACAGTGGAATGTCAATCAATGACACAGCTTCAGCCACTGACAACCCTGCCTGTGCCTCTCCACATCTATCATCATTGTCAGAGTCTGTATCGATACTAACTTCAGATTCCCTGCAGGAGGGACCCTGACCCACCTCCCCACCTGGGAGGGGAAACAGAAACCTTACTTTCAGACCTGTATGTCATTGCTTACCTCTACACCCAAACCCACACACCCACAATCCCCACCCCCACACACACACCAACACGCCCACACCCCAACACACACACACACACACACACACACACACACACACACACACACATACAGGTGAGGTGGCATATAGATATTACAGACACCTCTGATTACTCACATGTCAGCATGCATGACATATAGCAATCAACAGCATGTAGTGCAACTATTTCAATCCCTGTTTGTAACAGGGATTGAGATAGCTGCACTGCATGCATGACATATAGCAATCAACAGCATGCAGTGTAGCTATCTCAGTCCCTGTTACCAACATTATATATCTCTGTGAGATGTGTTAGTAGGTGATGGCCCTTCCCCTGGAACACACTGCAGCCATGTACACAGTATTGCTGTGCACCTGTTCAGCACCCTGCCATGTACTGTGCACCATACCTCACAAGTGTACACACCATTGCTGACTGTGTATATGTGTGGTGGTTATGTTTGCTCTGTTACCACAGCCCCTATGTGTTTGGCAGATACATACCTGGGTTGATATGAGGACAGATGGCAATAGTGAGCGCCTGATGTTTATTTGGCAGATCTCGTCATCAGCAGTGCATGTCTCTGCAATGACATCCAATTATACTGACAACCTCCCAAGCTTACTGTGGCTATGAGGAGTGTTCACACCCTTAATGACATGCCACCATCTTCCCTGATATGCCATGGGACCACAATACTGCATATGTTACCATTACACATACCTGATATGTAACATATGATGTGTGCAATCGCATGCAGTATCAAACAAATGTGTTAGTTGTGCAGATGTTGATAGTGATGCATATAATATGTAGGTTGCATATGTGTGCACACCCTTAACACAATGTTTTGTTGCAGTACCTGTACATGAACAAGAGCAGTACTTTTTCATGGAAGGTGTGTACTAGCATGTCCCATCCTCACTTGACATTATGTGGTCACTCCTCCATACAAATGTCCCCCAACTCTGCCAGATTGCAAGCATGGCTCATTTGCACAGCCCTTGGAGGTCACATGGTCCCTACACTATTGCTGTTGAGTCATGGTTATGTCTTGCACAATGCATGACCTTGACTGTGTTCAGATACAGCCATTGTTTGTGACCTTTGGACATATGTTTTGGTTCACTGTTGTGTTTCAGGATGACACACCACTCCATCCTCAGCTGTTTTTCAGATGCATGACAACTATGGGCCACACATGAGAGTGACTTGGTGGTGTCCCTCATGCAGAACAACATGTCTACCGCCATAGTTTCTGCTAATTAACAGCAACCCTACAGGTGTACACTGGCACCAGCAGGGTACAGATGGGTATGGTGGGCATGCGGTGGACTGATGTGATGCTTGTGCAGCTCATGTATCTTTATTAATAATGTCTGTAGGTTTCAGCCTTGGTCTCGGAACACCATAACACATTGCAACACATGCCTGTGGGAGATTTGATGTTAAGCATGTGGTACCTGGAGAGAGCCCTGGATGATGTCCCCTGTGGAACAACTCTTTGATCTGAGTACCCTAACCCATAGGCCACAATATTGCAAAGTCCAGGTAATTGTTGACACAGGTACTGTGCAGGCAGCACCTGCTAGACATTCCTGCAAGTCCCTGGTGTTGCTGCATGTGTCTGGGCAGCCTCCATGACTGTTTTGTAACATGTGCTGTCATCTGTCTTGGATGGGCATCTGTTTATTTCTGACATAAATGTTGTCCCATATGTCATGCACACATACATGACTGTCTGCACTGTTTGCCATGATATATGCAATGTTGATGTAAGGCTACTTTTCCTACTCCTGAGTGCTACCTTTCAGATATGGGATGTATTCCATGGTTTGTAACAGGTGTGCAAGCCAGGGCTACCTCTGTTGCAGGTGAGTGGACAGATGTCATGGACAGATGTCTTGGACCAACCCGGAATTAATGGACATGCTCCACCTCAAAAAATCCAAATCCACCAGAACCACTAGAGCAAGTGACTTAAACCTTAGCACGGATATAAATAGGACGTGCTGGAGGGATAGATTTATCAACCAGAGACTCCCCATGCTGTGGAATAAAATCCCGGTCCATGTGAGGCAGAGCACCTCGCTGGCTCTGTTCAAGAGAAATCTTGATCGGTGGATGGGAGATCGTAGGTTTACCCCGGGAATCATCTCTGTGTCACTGCTGGACAGAGGCACAACAAACTAATGGGCACATTATTTCTAACATAAGGGGTGGCGTAAGCCACATAACTTTGGGCTAGGCTTATAAATGCCTTAGGGCAGATAGCCTAGTATAAACCTATGAACCTATGAACCTACAGTAGAACATTACTTGGTGTGACATCTAGGCCCTGTATGTGATGGAATGTGTGTATTCCAGAAGAGGGAATGCTGTCAGTACCTCACAAGCTACTTCCACTACATGATATTTGGAGTGTGTGCACATATACGTGCAGTGTTTAAGGTATGTATTCCCCATAATTGTTGTCCTAACATAGGGTTCCATATTACACACGCAGTGCTCATTTTAGGATCAAATTACAAGTTGTAAACAGTGTGTATTGTGGTACTGTGATTTGCCAGTGTGTGGATCTGGAATAGTTGCCATTGTGATAGTGGTGCATACAGTGTTTTACACACTGTAGGAGGGTACTGTGCCACACATGTCTGTACTGTAGGCCATTCCTCCCACCATTATGTTCATCTCTGTCCACTGACACCTCCACAATACTTTCTTTGGCTGCTGGAATTTGCCATTGTGTGGGTGCCCAAAGGCTGGTGAGGGGCTCCTCCACATGAATCAGTGAGAGCTGGATGGTAAGATCCCCACCTGTGGCTTGCTGGTCCCTTCTGACAGCAGCAGCATGTTGACGGGCATGGCAGATGAGGTCGGTCAGCAATGTCGTACCTGCTCATAACTTCGGTTATGCAGGCCAACATCATTTACCTTGTGGACAAGCTCATTTCACAGGGCAGTCCTCTCCTGCTTATCATGTGATGTTCATGAAAACAGGGTTCCATGATGCTGCACAAGGTACTGCACAATGATCTCTGTTTCGTCTGCAGTACATTTAGGCAACCTTTTCCAGAAAGACATAAACAGTTGAAAAGGTCTGAGGGCATCATACTGCAAGGTTATCATACCTGATACTTAACATCTCCCTCACCCCCATCATAAATGCATACCTAATCTGAACACACACATCACTCTGTATGTTTACACTAAACCTTCTATTGGGACATATATCCTATTGTGCAGTACATACTGAACTTTATTGTTATTCATGTTCCATGTCTAAACAGTATCATTGGTGGCCTGTTGCTAACAATGTCACCTGCTTGCCATTGTAATGGGCACTGTGGCTCCATATATGCATCTTTTCTGTTTGCTATGCAACTATTCCAAATCTGGTGTTTTGGGTTACTGGGACTATGTATGCATGCTGTTATAGCTAATCCTGGATTATGTTGACTATTATTGACAACATATGTTGTAACACTGCAACTCAATATCACATTTGGGAAGGCTGTTCCCAGCAGACCCTCCTCTTCCACCTCATCTGGCCATGGCTGTAGGCTGCATCACATTTGGGACCTGACACGGGACATCTTCATCTGCTGGTCCTGCACTACCTTCAGGTGGACCCACCTCAGGGGATGGGGCCTGTGCCCCCCCTGGGAGTGCACACAGACAGGATCCTGTAACCTGATGTCAGGTCCAGGGTCTGGTGCATAGGGAGCTCTGCAGAGATTTGTGTGATCAGCAACACAACTGTGATGTCCTCGTGTCACATGCACAGGATCAGCCTGCCCCTACTGCTCAGCCCCCAGCACAACCACCTTCAGGGCCGTGAAGGTGCAGTGTTGACTGCCTATTTGTGGGGAGCTCAGCACCATTATTTCCATTTGGCCTATATAGGGCTTCCTATTTCCAAACACCCCTCCCTGTCCAGAGTGTTTACCCACCACATGTGTCATACACCAACCCTGTATGCTGTTTTGACCATCATCATCATGTCTGTCTTCCAAACCACCCTACCTCCCCGTATATATATATATATATATATATATATATATATATATATATATATGTCCTTCCCTAACATTCCACTCTCACCTTAAAACACACAGGGCAATGTGTTACCAACACAAATGTCACACCATACATGACTGTCCATTTTGCACCCACTAACGTGCTTACGGGTGCCTTAATCACTATGTATCTAACAGCCCTTGTTCTGGCAAGCACATACATTATCAGTCCTTGCAGGTGTGTAACCCAGGACCTTGCACACCATAGCCACATATATTTACCAGTAAGCCATCTGGGCTGCAGGTATGTGTGAGGTGGTACCAAACATATCATACAGCAGTCATTCAACAGTAGGGACATTTTTAATATGTATATATACAGATTTGTATCACTTCAGTGAAAGACCATTTCACTGACACCCATTTCACTGAGACAAACTCACCTAAGGTTAATGTCATCTAACAGTCATTGCACCTAATAATCATTTCACTGACAAGTAGTGCTGTAGGGCAAGTCAAAGGTATATGTCCTTTTCCCCACTGTATTGCAGTCCTGGTGTTAGTATATATAGTTAGGAGTGGTGTGAGGGGGCCATAGCCCCACACCAAGTTGGGTTTTACCATATAATATACAATAACACCAGACAACAGAAAACCAACTGTGGGGGTCTACACCATCCACACCCCCCATTGTGGGAGGTGTGCCACCCACAACCCCCCTAACTATAACTATAACTATAACTACTAACACCAATATTGCACTAAAGTGGGGAACAGGACATATACCTTTGACGTGCCTAAGACCACTACTTGTATGTGAAATGGGCTTTGGACGAAATGAACTTTCAATGAAATGAACTGTAGGTGATTTGGTCTTAGTGAAATGGTTGTCAGTGAAATGGTCATTCAGTGTAGTGACACAAATGTATATATATATATATATATATATATATATATATATATATATATATATATATATATAAAGAGAGAGAGAGAGAGTGACCTCAGACATGAGGTCCACACTCTGACACTACTTCCTGAACTGCTGCACTGTTCTGCCTTGTTACAACACAGAGCATCACATGTGGTCACAGCCTCAAATTAGGGGGAATATATAGGGACAGATTGTAGATAGGCCTATTACACACCTATGATATTTGTGCATGATACATTTCACATTGGTATGACTATTCTGCAGGTGGTGGGGTCTGACATTCATATGTGTATAATGACTTCATTTCTCCCACCTTAAGCTGTTTGCTAAAACTCATATACATGTTTGGAGAAACAACACAGACATAATGATGGGTTACATCTTGTCATTCTGTGCAGATCCACACAGTTGACAGGTATGGCCACTGCCCACAGGGCCAGATGCTATGTCCATAGCAGTTGTTCAGCAGGACATCATTACAAGTCTTGATGGCACATATCAAGCCTTCAAAATCATCTGTCCCATTATTACAGACCAAATACTACATTCACATACAATGATGTCATGGGTCACGTACCTGTTGTATTAGTATGCTCTTTTCTGTGTTGCACCTCAAGGATGTCTGGCTTGATTGCTGTTTTTCCTGTTTGTATAACTTTTGTTTTTAACTTTTAGTTCTGTTTTGGCTGTTTTTTGGGGGGGGAATCTCAATCTCTCTCTCTCTCAATCTCTCTCTGTATTTCTCTATCCAGTACAGGGATTGAGGTACTTTGAATAGGTATCAGCATGCCTTTTGTAGATATTGCTCAGGAGCAGATGATGGCCTCTGTACCAACTGGTGTTACCCACTTGCTAATTGCATATAGCCAGCTGTGTAGTACTTCCAATAGCCAATCTCATAGCAACCCACTATTATAAATGACTGCAAAATTGTGGGGGTTGTCCCTTTACCTTTCCTGTATGGAAGACACCCTTCCTGTCTGTAGGCAGCATTGTTACAGACAGCAGGTGGCAATACCTTCCACAACAGGACTTGCAGACACAGGATGCATACAAGTTTGTATAAGGTTCAAGAACTACAGACAGAGTGTAAGTATTGCTGTTGTCTGCATTGCATACTATT